>NC_053036.3:308108189-308411220 GCF_002575655.3 Aegilops tauschii subsp. strangulata
ATTTATTTGTAGTGTTAAAAGAAAACCCAAAAAGATTTCTCGATTCTTCTTCCTCTGCTGCTTGTTGGGAGCTTTCCCGTGTAAATAGTTTTTCTCGTTTTTGTTTTTTCTTCTTTCTTTTGCTTTCTTCAAGAAAAACTAAAAACTCCAAAAATATTTCAGTGTGTTTCTCTGAAATTCTTTTCTTTCTATTGAGCCGTACCCTAGAGAAGACCATGATGGAAATATTGAGTGGCTCTCATATGCATTATTGTTGATCTAACAAAGAGCCCAAATTACTTTGTCTTCTACTCTTGAATAAAATGTTTGCATATTCCAGCTTAGTCCACGACACTCTTGCACTATTATTATTTTCATATCATTCGGTCGTGCAAGTGAAAGGCAATAATGACGACATTTTGATGAACTGGTTGTGGCAGAGAGAAACGGGTATGAACTCAACTTGTTCTGTTTTTGTAAACATGTTTAACCTAGTATCCATGATTCAGCATATTATGATCAAACATGCTTGCAATGACAATTAGTTTATAGTTTCTCATGCCATGCTTAACTAGCTAGGAGTGGATAATGATTTATCTTGGGTGTCAACATTGCATTAAAATTGATTGTGATGTAGTATGATGATATGGTATCCTCCTCTGAATGTTTCAAGTGGCTTGACTTGGCACATGTTCATGCATGTAGTTGAATCAAAACCAACATAGCCTCTATGATATTTATGTGCATGGTGTTCATATCCTACTCATGCTAGTATCCAATGTTCATTATCCATAATGCATGTTCATGACCGTTTTAGCTTTCTAGCTGGCTGCTTCCCAACCTATTTGCTAGCCGTCGCATGTACAAAGCGGGAATACTGCTTGTGCATCAAAATCCTAAAACCCAAGTATTCCAGATGAGTCCACCATATCTACCTATATGCGGTATTACCATGCCGTTCCAAGTAAATTTGCATGTGCCACCTCTAAAAACTTCAAATAAACTTCTATTTTTGTGTGCCTGGATTGTTCATAGAGCGGCAGGGGGTAGTCAGTATCTTCCATGCTAAGCAGATTATTCTCATGATGAATGTTTATTCACTCGTCGTTGCACGAGAGGGGCGGTAATAGGGATTCCCAGTCCTGAAATAAAAAATTGCAAATAATTAAACAAAACTCCCCCAGGAATGATGTTGGTATGGACGATACCGTGGAGTGTGATTGTTGGTGGAGGGGGAGTAAACCTTTACTTTTATCGCTTGGGAACCGCCACTAATGTGTTTAGCATGGAAGATATTGATAACTTTCGATCGTGACGTAAAATGGAAAGGTGCATTTCCCAAAATTTCATGTATCTCTGTTTTCAAAATCTGAGCTCTGGCACCGCTGCAAATCCCTCTTCCCTCTACGAAGGGACTATCTATTTACTATTATGTTGAGTCATCACCTTCTCAAATAAGCGCCAGATCTGAGAGCACTATTGTAACCCTCATGCATTGTGTATAGTTAATGTTGGATGCATCATGACCGGATCTTTTCTACCATGAATTACAAAGTTTAGTCGCTGCATGAACTTTGGAGGTGCTTTGATTTGCGGTCTCAGAAAGGTCTAGCGAGATACCACTGTTGTCATATTGTATCATGATTGTTTTGACAAAGTGTTGGCATTTGAGATATCTTATTATCGCTCGCTAGTTGATTATGCCATTGCTATGAGTTAATATAATTTCTAAGAGTTATTGTTGACATGGTTAGATATAATCTTTGCTAATAACCTGGGTGCTACTTAAGCTTATTTATCTAAACAAGAACAAAATAGTTCATAAAAGTTTTTTTTTCACTTTCAGTTTGTCAACTGAATTGTTTGGGGACAAGCAAAGGTTTAAGCTTGGGGTGTTGATACGTCTCTGTCGTATCTACTTTTCCTAACGCTTTTGCTCTTGTTTTGGACTCTAACTTGCATGATTTGAATGAAACTAACCCGGAGTGACGCTATTTTCAGCAGAACTACCATGGTCTTGTTTATGTGCAGAAATAAAAGTTCTCGGATTGGAATGAAACTTTTTGGAGATTTATTTCAGAATAAAAGAAAAATATTGGAGCCAAGAACCACTGGAGGGGGGCCCTCAGTGAGCACAACCCACCACGGCGCCCCCCCTCCAGGTGCGCCCAGGTGGTTTTGCCAACCTGGTGGCCCCGCAGACCCTGACTCCGACTCCTTAAATATCTATATTTGGAGGAAAAAATCAGGGAGGAAGATTTATCACGTTTCACAAGATGGAGCCGCCGCCACCTCCTGTTCTTTGTTGGGAGGCTAGATCTGGAGTCCGTTCAGGGCTCCGGAGAGGGGGATCTTTGATCTTTGTCATCACCAACCCTTCTCCATCGCCAATTCCATGATGCTCCCCACCGGGAGCGAGTAATTCCTTCATAGGCTCGCTGGTCGGTGAGGAGTTGGATGAGATTCATCATGTAATCGAGTAATTTTGTTAGGGCTTGATCCCTAGTATCCTGTGTTCCGAGAATGATGTTGTTATAACTTTGTCATGCTTAATGCTTGTCACTTTGGGCCCGGGTGCCATGATTTCAGATCTAAACCATTTGTCTTTTCACCATTATATCTATGTTCTAGATCCGATCTTGCAAGTCATATTCACCTACTACGTGTTATGATCCATAAACCCCGGAGTGACAATAGTCATGATACTTTTCGGTGATGATCGTAGTTTGAGGAGTTCATGTATTCACTATGTGTTAATGCTTTGTTTCGGTTCTCTATTGAAAGGAGGCCTTAATATCCCTTAATTTCCTTATGGACCCTGCTCCCACAGGAGGGTAGGACAAAAGATGTCATACAAGTTCTTTCCATAAGCACGTATGACTATTTATGGAATACATGCCTACATTATATTTATGAACTAGAGCTAGTTTTGTATCGCCCTAGGTTATGACTGTTATATGATTAATATCATCCAATGAATCCACCGATCCAATCCTACGAATTTCTCATATACTGTTCTTGCTAAGTTACTACTGCTGCTCTTATTGTTTCACTTGCTACAAAATCATTGCTATCACTGTTACCGTTGCTGCTACTGTTACCACTGCTATCAAAAATATCATACTACTTTGCTGCAGATATTTAATCTCCAGGTGTGGTTGAATTGACAACTCAGCTCCTAATACTTGCAAATATTCTTTCGCTCCCATTGTGTCGAATCTATAAATTTGGGTTGAATACTCTACCCTCGAAAACTGTTGTGATCCCCTATACTTGTGGGTTATCAGTCCTCGAACTCGTTGAGGCAGACGGCGCACTCGAGCACGACCGTGTCGTCGTCGCCCTCGCCTCCCTCGTCCTTCGCCCGAAGCGCCCTCGCCTCGGCATAGGTCATGGTGGGGAATGAGGCGACAACGTCCAGGTCGAGCCCGCGTGGTCGGGCCTGCTGCTGCTGCTACTGCTGCCGCGACGGCATTAGGAACGCCACGGCTGGGATGGTTGGGGAGTTGCCTTGGCTGCACTGATGGATGTAGATGGAGAAGAAGTCGATGAAGAAGAAGGTGGCAATGAGCGCAACGAGGAGCACCACCATGGGCACGCTGAAGCTGGGCAGCTTCCCCGCTTGCGTGACCGCGCCAGCCGCGAGGACAAGCACCGCGAGCAGCAGCGCATGGCGGCGAGACTTCGGCGTCGGTGTCGGCATCAGGGCGTTTCTATATTTTGTGACCGGAACGCGTCTTGTTGTGGGGGACAGGAGATGCACGTGGGTGGGGCCTGGGAGGAAAAGTATGGAGAGATGAGTGGGAGGCTGACGATGGGCCAATGACATGCAAAATCTTCTCTCTCCTCCCCCAACAGCCCCCAGTGCCCTGGGTTTCCCTGAGATCACCGGTTGTATTTCTGACCAAATCTGCAAAAAGTAGGGTCTTGGGGTGCGGCTGGGACTTTTTTTGAGCGCCGGTCCTAAAAAAGTGTCCTGGGGGTGTTCCTGGGGGCTCGGCTAGAGATGCTCTTATGCTCTAGCTCTGCCACATTCACCCCACCTTCGTTGATCATTGAGTCTACATTATGTGAAGTTATTTTCAAACACTTGGTGGGCTTCCTTACCTCGGTTTCAACCAGTGGAAATTTCTCCTTTCTCTTTCCATTGATGTGGAGTGTAGAGGTGGATGATGCAGACATCACTTCCATTGATGAAATGCCAATGAGAGTGGTATTCTCTTGGTCCCTCATGAACTGTTGGTGGGAATTTAGGGCATAGTTGAGAGAGATATCAAATAGACAGGTGTCAGGAACGACAAATGGCATGGTAATAGAGCAATTTGTGCCTTGAGTAATGATTTCCTAGACTTTAGATGTTATGAACTTCTTACCCCAATCAAACTTATCCGGTGACAAAATTGTATCTGAAAGAAAATTAATCCAATCAATGGGTACCTGAATTACTTCCTTACTATCACTTTTAGGAGCAAAATGCTTCTGCCAAAACATAGCACCTTCTTGTCTTACGAGTTCTACATCAGATGCCTTTGAAGTTGTTGTGATATCCCTATGAGCCGGGTCCATTTCCGTCTGCAATCAACATATATCCAATCAGAATGTTGTGATCTGGATTTAAACACACAAGTACAAGAAAACCATGTGGAGCTATAGTATCAGATAAAGAGGTATCACCTTCAGTTCAATAAGCAACACATTGGTAGAAGAATCACCTTTGTCTAGGGTCTCTACCATTTCATTAGGTTGTTCTATTGCATTAGGACCAATGCCTAGCACGTGTTCTTTCAAAACTTGTTGATGAACAATTGACACTATCATGTTGGTCTCAGTAGTAGCCATAGGATTAGCTCGGTGGGCCAACTAGAGCAGATTCATAAGGAACATATGTGTCCGCCTTGTGCACATAGAGAATGTGAGAGTATACTTGCAGTTCTGTTCCATACAAATCAGCAGTGATTGACTGTTTCAGTATAGCAGAAAGGTTAAAATCTAACAATGGGTCAAGTTGCAATGATTGGAGGTACAATATTGGTAGATGCCTGAGGAGATTTTACATGGGCCACAACAAGCCCATTAGCAATGAGGTCATTCATTCCTTCCAGCCCGGCTTCAACATTCAAATCTGGCAGGCCCTGAAGAAAAGGCACCAAAGGATCATTAGCAGAGGCAGCAGTGTTGGCAATGTCATATGAAGGAACCAGTGATACAATGATCCTGTTGTTGGCATTGTCTCCGACACCATGAGCTACATCTTCATCCATAGGTGCCACTGGTCTACTACGCAACTTTATTCTTGTAGACTCGTGTTGGGCCTCCAAGCGCAGAGTTTTGTAGGACAATAGCAATTTTCCCTCAAGTGGATGACCTAAGGTTTATCAATCCGTGCGAGGCGTAGGATGAAGATGGTCTCTCTCAAGCAACCCTGCAACCAAATAATAAAAAGTCTCTTGTGTCCCCAACACACCGAATACAATGGTAATTTGTATAGGTGCACTAGTTCAGCGAAGAGATGATGATACAAGTGTAATATGGATAGTAAATATTGGTTTTTGTAATAAGAACAATAAAAAACAGCAACGTAGCAATTGATAAAATGGAGCACAAATGGTATTGCAATGCTTGAAAATGAGGCCTAGGGTCCATACTTTCGCTAGTGCAATCTCTCAACAATGCTAATATAATTGGATAATATAACCATCCCTCAACGTGCAACGAAGAATCACTCCAAAGTTCCTATCTAGCGGAGAACATAAGAAGAAATCGTTTGTAGGGTATGAAACCACCTCGAAGCTATTCCTTCCGATCGATCTATCCAACAGTTCGTACTAAAATAACACCAAATAATTTCAGATTCATAATACTCAATCCAACACAAAGAACTTCAAAGAGTGCCCCAAGATTTCTACCGGATAAACAAAGACAAGAACGTGCATCAACCCCTATGCATAGATTACCCCAATGTCACCTCGGGAATCCGCGAGTTGAGTGCCAAAATATACATCAAGTGAATCAAAAAAATACCCCATTGTCACCACGGGTATTCATATGCAAGACATATATCAAGTTCTCTCAAATCCATAAAAGTATTCAATCTGATAAAATGAAATCTCAAAGGGAAAACTCAATTCACAACAAGATAGAGAGGGGAAAACACCATATAATCCGACTATATTAACAAAGCCCGCGATACATCAAGATTATGACATCTCAAGAACACGAGAGAGAGAGAGAGAGATTAAACACATAGCTACTGGTACAAACCCTCAGCCCCGAGGGTGGACTACTCCCTCCTCATCATGGTAGCCACCGGGATGATGAAGATGGCCACCGGAGATTATTCCCCTGTCTGGCAGGGTGCCGGAACGGGGTCTAGATTGGTTTTCGGTGGCAGAACTTCTGATCTAGGTTAACACCGAGGGTTTTTGGAATATTTGGGAATTTATAGGGCGAAGAGGGGGTGCGGGAGGCCACCGAGGTGGGCACAACCTACCTGGGCGCATCTGGGCCCCCAGGCACTCCCTGGTGGGTTGTGCCCCCCTCGGGGCACCCCCAGGTGCTTCTCTGGCCCACTGGATGTCTTCTGGTCCATAAAAACTCCACAAAAAGTTTCACGGTGTTTGGACTCCGTTTGATATTGATTTCCTGCGATGTAAAAAACAAGCAAAAATAGCAACTTGCACTGGGTCAATAGTTTAGTCCCAAAAATGATATAAAGTTGCTATAAAATGATTGTAAAACACCCAAGAATGATAATATAACAGCATGAATACTTCATAAATTATAGATACGTTGGAGACGGACCAGCATCCCCAAGCTTAACTCCTACTCGTCCTCGAGTAGGTAAATGATAAAAGAAATAATTTAGGAAGTGTGAATGCTAGCAAAGTGCACAAGTTTGATCAATGATATCACTTTTCTTAGCATCATAACAGCAATTATTTCTGATAAAACTTCTCATGTTAAAGTAGCAACCAATTCACATGTTAAGGTTCAAACAATGAATTCTCTTGAAACTCAACAACCTATGTTCTCAGTCACCAAGCAATTGCAATTCAACTTATTCAACAGAGTCTAAGTAAGATCTCCACATACTCAACCATCATATAGTCTTCTATGATTTCTAACACTCACCGCATACACATGAGCAAAACGTTTCAACCGGACACATAGAAAGATACGGGCTTATAATTTCGCCTTCCAACTTATTCACCTCAATGGTGATGTCAACAATAATAACTCATGCTACCCATATCCAACCGGATATATGTGCCTAGATCTTTCCTCACCACATGATGCTTGCCAAAAGAGAAAAATAATAAGGAATAGAGAGAAAAACTTTGACTCTTGCATGAAAGTAAATACATAAAAGTAAAAGGTAGGTCCTTCGCAGAGGGAAGCAGAGGTCGCCATGCACTTTTTGTTTGTATGCTTAATCCCTTAGTGCAAAAGAACATCACGCTATATTGCCCCTTATGATAGAAAAACCTTTATTATGCAGTCTGTCGCTTTTATTCTTTGCCATCACAAGTTCGTACAACGCTCAATTTTCTCTTACACTAGATGATCTAACACTTTTAGAAGCAATTTTTATTGCCTTATTGCACCGATGGCAACTTACTTGAAGGATCTTACTCAATCCTTAGGTAGGTATGGTGGACTCTTGAAAATAAGATTCGGGTTTAAGGGCTTTTGGATGCACAAGTAGTATCTCTACTTGGTGCGGAATTTTCGGCTAGCAAAGATGGGGGGCAAGCACCACATGTTGAAGGATCTATGACAATATAACTTCTATGTGAATATGAACAAACATAAATCATTACGTTGTCTTCCTTGTCCAATCTCAACAATTTTGGCATATAATATTTTGATGGGGGCTCACAATCACAAAATATTTCCAAGATAGTGTATTTGCATGTGAAAGTTCTCTTCCTTATAGTAATCATTCAGGAATTGCTTGTATGACCAATATTCTGATTGTCTAGCTTCAAAAGATTTCACCTTCTAAACCCAATGTGAAGCTACCACTAGGCATGATATATTTCAACTTCATGATATTCAATTCATTCAACAATTCACTCATAGGATATAAGTGAAGCACAAGAGTAAATGACAAGCTACTCCAAAAAGATATAAGTGAAGATCAAGTGAGTAGTTATGTAAATGGGTAGCTACTTGAGGACTCTCTCTTATTTAAAAATTTTCAGATCTAAGTATTTTATTGAAAACAGCAAGCAAAAAAAAATTACATTCTAAGAACAGCACAACTCATGTGAAGAAGCAAAAACTTAGGCTCAACCGATACTAACCGATAATTGTTGATGAAGAAAGGTGGGATGCCTACCGGGGCATCCCCAAGCTTAGATGCTTGAGACTTCTTGAATTATTATCTTGGGATGCCTTGGGCATCCCCAAGCTTGAACTTTTGTGTCTTCTTAATTCCTTTTATATCACGGTTTCCCTAAATCTTAAAAACGCCATGCACACAAAACTCAACAAGAACTCGTGAGATAAGTTAGTATAAATCAATGCAAAACCTTATCATTATCTACTGTAGCAAATCACCAAAATTATTCTTAAACATTGCATACTAAATGCCTCTGCATATTTAATAGTCTTATCCTCAAATAGAATCATTAAACACGCAAACATATGCAAACAATGTAAACATAACAGCAATCTGCCAAACAGAACAATCTGTAAAGAGTGCAATATTCATCATACTTCCCTAACTCCAAAAATTCTGAAAAATTACTGCACTGTAGAAAATTTATTATAGCTTACTATGCAAAAAGTTTCAACATTTTATCACATTCTGACTTTTCTAGAGAATTTTTGCAACAGCGATAAGCTTTCTGTTTTGAGACAGCAACATGTAGACTTGCAAACTAAGCATGGCAAAGGCTATACTTGACATTTTTATTGAAATAAAATATTCAAAACATTATTCTAAATAACAGCAAGCAAATACAAATAAAATAAAATGATGGTCCAAGAAAAATACATATCATGTGACGAATGAAAACATAGCTCCAAGCAAGGTTACCGATAATGTTGGAGATGAAAGGGGGGATGCCTTCCAGGGCATCCCCAAGCTTAGTTGCTTGGATCTTCCTTGAATATTACCTTGGTTGTGCCTTGGGAACCCCCAAGCTTAGGGTCTTGTCACTCCTTATTCTCCTCATATTGATATCTCACCCAAAACATGAAAACTTCAATCACACAAAACTTAACGGAACTTCGTGAGATTGGTTAGTATGATAAAGAGCAAATCATTTACTTTGGTACTATCAAGACAAGATCCATAATTGTTTCCACACAATGCCTACTGTAGCATATCATTTCTACAATTTATATTGATCAATATAAGCCACAGAAACTAGGAAACAAACAAACTATGCATTGAAAACAGAACCTGTCAAAAACAGAACAGTCTGTAATGATCTGGAAAACAACCATACGTCTGCTACTCCAAAACTTCTGAAAAAATAGGACAACGGAGGGAATTTCTATATCTACCACCTGTAAAAAATTCAGATTAAAATCACGTTCCAGTGAATTTTCAAAATTCCTGGACTGAGCGCAAAAGGTTCTGTTTTTTCACAAAATCAAGTCAACTATCATCCACACTATCCCAAAGGCTTTACTTGGCACTTTATTGAAACAAAAGCAATACAATATGTTTAATACAGTAGAATAATCATGTGAACACGCAAAAACAGTAGGTAAAAGTGTTGGGTTGTCTCCCAACAAGCGCTTTTCTTTAATACCTTTTTAGCTAGGCATGATGATTTCAATGATGCTCGCATAAAAGATAAGAATTGAAACATAACAAGAGTATCATGAATCACATGGAAAGCACATTTAAGTCTAACCCACTTCCTATGCATAGCGATTTTGTGATCAAACAACTCATGGGAACAAGAATCAACTAGCATAGGAAGGCAAAACAAGCATAACTTCAAAAATTTCAACACATAGAGAGGAAACTTGATATTATTGCAATTCCTACAAGCATAAGTTCCTCCCTCATAATAATTTTCAGTAGCATCATCAAGAAATTCAACAATATAACCATCACATAAAGCATTCTTTTAATGACACAAAATCATAGAAAACTTGTTACTCTCCACATAAGTAAATTTCTTCTCATCAATAGTAGTGGGAGAAAACTCAACAAAATAACTATCATGAGAGTGAAAATTAAAATCATGATGACAAGTTTCATGGTTATCGTTATTCTTAATAGCATACATGTCATCACCATAATCATCATAGATAGCAACTTTGTTATCATAGTCAATTGAAGCCTCATCCAAAATGGTGGATTTATCACTAAATAAAGTCATGACCTCTCCAAATCCACTTTCATCATTATAATCATCATAAATAGAGGGCACACAATCATTATAAAACAATTGAACATCAAATCTTGGGGGACTAAAAATATCATCTTCATCAAACATAGCATCCCCAAGCTTATGGCTTTGCATATCATTAGCATCATGGATATTCAAAGAATTCATACTAAAAACATTGCAATCATGCTCATCATTTATACCAAACATTCTATTGAATTCTTCTTCTATCAATTGAGCACAATTTTCCTTTCCATCATTTTCATGAAATACATTATAAAGATGAATAATATGATGCAACCTCAATTCCATTTTTTGTAGTTTTCTTTTATAAATCAAACTAGTGATAAAACAAGAAACTAAAAGATTCAATTGCAAGATCTAAAGATATACCTTCAAGCACTCACCTCCCCGACAACGGCGCCAGAAAAGAGCTTGATGTCTACTGCGCAACCTTATTCTTGTAGACTCGTGTTGGGCCTCCAAGCGCAGAGTTTTGTAGGACAGTAGCAATTTTCCCTCAAGTGGATGACCTAAGGTTTATCAATCCGTGGGAGGCGTAGGATGAAGATGGTCTCTCTCAAGCAACCCTGCAACCAATTAATAAAAAGTCTCTTGTATCCCCAACACACCGAATACAATGGTAATTTGTATAGGTGCACTAGTTCGGCGAAGAGATGATGATACAAGTGTAATATGGATAGTAGATATTGGTTTTTGTAATAAGAACAATAAAAAACAGCAAGGTAGCAATTGATAAAACGGAGCACAAACAGTATTGCGTTGCATGAAAATGAGGCCTAGGGTCCGTACTTTCGCTAGTGCAATCTCTCAACAATGCTAATATAATTGGATCATATAACCATCCCTCAACGTGCAACGAAGAATCACTCCAATGTTCCTATCTAGCGGAGAACATAAGAAGAAATCGTTTGAAGGGTACGAAACCACCTCGAAGCTATTCCTTCCGATCGATCTATCCAAGAGTTCGTACTAAAATAACACCAAATAATTTCAGATTCATAATACTCAATCCAACACAAAGAACTTCAAAGAGTGCCCCAAGATTTCTACGGGATAAACAAAGACAAGAACGTGCATCAACCCCTATGCGTAGATTACCCCAATGTCACCTCGGGAATCCGCGAGTTGAGTGCCAAAATATACATCAAGTGAATCAAAATAATACCCCATTGTCACCACGGATATTCATATGCAAGGCATATATCAAGTGCTCTCAAATCCATAAAAGTATTCGATCCGATAAAACGAAATCTCAAAGGGAAAACTCAATTCACAACAAAATAGAGAGGGGGAAACACCATATGATCCGACTATATTAACAAATCCCGCGATACATCAAGATCATGACATCTCAAGAACACGAGAGAGAAGATTAAACACATAGCTACTGGTACAAACCCTCAGCCCCGAGGGTGGACTACCCCCTCCTCATCGTGGTGGCCGCCGGGATGATGAAGATGACCACCGGACATTATTCCCCCCTCCGGCAGGGTGCCGGAACAGGGTGTAGATTGGTTTTCGGTGGCTAGAGAGGCCTGCGGCGGCGGAACTTCTGATCTAGGTTAACCCTGAGGGTTTTGAAAATATTTGGGAATTTATAGGGCGAAGAGGGGGCGCGGGAGGCCACCGAGGTGGGCACAACCCACCTGGGCGCGTCTGGGCCCCCAGGCACGCCCTGGTGGCTTGTGCCCCCTCGGGGCACCCACAGGTTCTTCTCTGGCCCGCTGGATGTCTTCTAGTCCATAAAAAATCCACAAAAAGTTTCGCGGTGTTTGGACTCCGTTTGATATTGATTTCCCGCGATGTAAAAAACAAGCAAAAATAGCAACTGGCACTGGGTCAATAGGTTAGTCCCAAAAAATGATATAAAGTTGCTATAAAATGATTATAAAACACCCAAGAATGATAATATAACAGCATGAATACTTCATAAATTATAGATACGTTGGAGAGGTATCAGCCACCAGATCATGAAGAGCCAAGCATTCACCCTGATGCTGTTCCAAGTCAACACGTGGATTGTCTTCTGGCATAGCGTAGTGCCCCCATGCTGGGAGATCCACCTGATCTTCATCATCCTCCAAATCCATGTTAACACCCCCGCCCCCATGATTAAGAGCAAGTTGCAGATCCAACTGAGGGGCTTGTTGTGCCTGACTTTCTTGCTGACCTTCATGTTCATGTTATTGGATGGGCCCTGAAACGTCTCCAACGTATCTATAATTTTTTCTTGTTCCGTGATGTTATATTACCATTTTTGGATATTTTACAATCATTTTATAGCAACTTTATATAATTTTTTGGGACTAACCTATCGACATAGTGCCCAGTGCGAGTTGCTGTTTTTTTGCTTGTTTTTTACTTCGTAGAAAATCAATACCAAACAGAGTCCAAACGCAGCAAAACTTTTTGGAGAATTTTTCTGGACCAAAAGACACCTGTTGGGCCAAAGAAGTACCAGGGGGCTCCGAGGGGAGCACAACCCACCAGGGCACGCCTGGCGGCCCAGCCGCGCCCAGGTGGGTTGTGCCCACCTCGGTGGCCTCCCGCATCGCCTCTTCGCCCTATAAATCCCCAAATATTTCAGAAACCCTAGGGGAGTCGACGAAACACAATTCCAGCCATCGCAAGTTCCAGAACCACGAGATCCAATCTAAACACCATCACGGAGGGGTTCATCATCCTCATTGGTGCCTCTCCGATGATGCATGAGTTGTTAAACATAGACCTACGGGTCCGTAGGCAGTAGCTAGATGGCTTCCTCTCTCTCTTTTGATTCTCAATACAATGGTCTCTTGGAGATCTATTTGATGTGACTCTTTTTGTGGTTTGTTTGTTGGGATCCGATGAACTTTGAGTTTATGATCATATTTTTTATCCATGAATATTATTCGAGTCTTCTTTGATCTCTTATATGCATGATTACTTATAGCCTCGTATTTCTTCTTCGAATCTATGGTTTAGTTAGGCCGACTAGATCGTTTTTTCTTGCCATGGGAAGAGGTGCTTTGTGATGTGTTCGATTGTGCAGTGTTCTTTCCCAGTCACAGAAGGGGCAGCAAGACACGCATGTATCGTTGCTATTAAGGATAACAAGATGGGGGCTATTCCTACATGAATAGATCTCGCCTACATCATTTCACCGTTCTTATTGCATTACTCTGTTTCCCCATGAACTTAATACACTAGATGCATGCTGGATAGCGGTCGATGTGTGGAGTAATAGTAGTAGATGCAGGCAGGAGTCGGTCTACTAATCTTGGACATGATGCCTATATATTGATCATGCGTTGGATATCTTCATAACTATTCGATTTTCTATCAATTTCCCAACAGTAATTTGTTTACCCCATCGGGTGCTATTTCTTAAGAGAAGCCACTAGTGAAATCTACGGCCCCCCGGTCTATTCTTTATCATATTTGCTTTCCGATCTATTATTTGCCACTTTTATTTTCAGATCTATCATTCCAAAAACCCAAAAATACCTTGTTGCTCTTTTTATTTAATTCTTTTATTTTGCGTTTTTATCGAGATCTATTTATCCAATCTATCACAATTTTATCCCGTCAACTTGACAATTTCCGGCGCCGTTACCGGAAGAAGGGATTGACAACCCCTTATACGCGTCGGGTTGCAACTATTTGTTCTTTGTGTGCAGGTACCGTTTACATATTGTTGCTTCGTTCTCCTACTGGATTGATACCTTGGTTTCATAATTGAGGGAAATACCTACCGTAGTTGTGCTGCATCATCCCTTCCTCTTTGGGGAAATACCGACGTAGTTCATGCGACATCAAAAGGAATTTCTGGCGCCGTTGCCGGGGAGACATCACAAATCTCATCTCCTTGCAATTTACATTATTTGCCATTTGCCTCTCGTTTTCATCTGCCCCACTTCACAAAAATGAGCCCTTTTATTTGCCTTCTTTTTCGTTTGCCTTTTTTCTTGTTCGATCTTTTGTTTGCTTGTGTTGCCATGTGTCTCCTATTTGCTTGCATCTTCGCAAGCTAAAAATTTAATGATATGGATCCTCATCGAGTTGCTAATCTTTTTAAAAGATCCAATTATGATGAACCATGTGCTAGTGAATTGAGTTCACTAGATTATCTTTATGAAGTTTTGCTTGAGCTTCGTGAATCTGAAAATTGTGATGAAGAAATTTATAAAGTGATTCATGATAGCTCCTTGAATGAAAAGCATGATTGCAATGATTTTATTATAAATTCTATTAATGTCAATTGTGCTAATAATAAGCAAAACCCCAAGCTTGGGGATGCTAGTTTTTCTATGTCCACTACTTATTGCAATGATCATGATTGGGGTGATTTTTCTTATGGTCTTGAAAATTTATTTAAGCCTCAGGATGAGTATGTTATTTGCAATAATATTGAAACTGGGTTCGGAAGAGCGTCAACTTTAGGTAAGAATAATCCCACATATTTGGAGAGTGTTCAATACTATGAAATTTTTGATGAAAGTGGGTTCGCAGAGGTCATGACTTTAATTGATGTTAATCCCACTATCTTGGAAGATTATAAGACTTTTATGCATGTGGATCATGAAAAGAAAATTTTATATGATTGCTATATTGCTGAATTTGAGTATGATCCCACATGTAATTATTATGAGAGAGGAAAATATGGTTGTAAAAATTTTCATGTTACTAAACTACCTCTCGTTATGTTGAGATTTTCAATGTTTTATTCCTCTCCTTTGCATATGCTACATATTTCTTGTCTTGATACTTTGTTTGCTTATAAAATTCCGATGCATAAGAAATATGTTAGACTTAAATGTTTTTGCCACATGTTTCATGATGCTCTCTCTTTGTGTTTCAATTATTATCTTTCATGTGAGCATCGTTGAAATATTATGCCTAGTTAGGGGCATAAAACGATAGCGTTTGTTGGGAGGCAACCCAATGAATAAAATTTATTTTTGCCTTTTTCTTTCTGTTTTTTAGTGTTTGCACAATTATGCTACTGTTATGATTCTGTTTTTATGTTTTATTTAGTTTTTTTGCCAAGTAAAACCTTTGGGATTATGTCTGGTGATAGTTGATTTGATCTTGTTGGAAAACAGAAACTTTTGCGTCCAGTAAAATAATTCTCATAAATCACAAAAGTGACGAAAAATTCTGAATTTTTAACACAAGATTGATATACAAATTGCCTACATCGTCCTAATGTTTCAGAATTTTTGGAGTTACAGAAGTATACAAAGTTTCCAAATTGCTTCAGACTGTTCTGTTTTTGACAGATCATGTTTTCGTTGCATTGTGTGCTTATTTTGATGATTCTATGGATTGTATCGGGGACATAGACCATGGTAAAGTTAGAATACAATAGTTATAATGCAAAAATAATATATGAATGAGTTTTCAACAGTACTTAGAGTAGTGATTTGCTTTCTTATACTAACGAATCTCACGAAGGTTTTTTTGAGTTTTGTGTGATTGAAGTTTTCAAGTTTTGGGTGAGATCACGATGGATGAAGGAATAAGGAGTGAAAGAGCCTAAGCTTGGGGATTCCCCATGGCACCCCAAGTTGTTATTCAAGGAGAATCAAGTAACTAAGCTTGGGGATGCCCCGGAAGGAATCACCTCTTTCTTCTAACGACCATCGGTATTTTACTTGTAGTTATATTTTTATTCGTCACATATCATGAGTTTTGCTTGGAGCGTCTTGTATTATATGAGTATTTGCTTTTGTTGCTTTTTAGTTTGTGTCATCTATCCTTGGTGGACACACCTATTTGAGAGAGGCAAAATTACGCTATGATTTATTAGAATTGCTCTATGTGCTTCACTTAATTTTTTGAGCTATGGAATTGATGTGCTTCACATATATATTTTTGAGCATGGGGTGCCTTAATGTTTTTGAAGAAATGCTCTAATGCTTCACTTAGATTTATTTGAGAGTTAGCAAATTTTTGAAGAAATTCTCTCATGCTTCACTTATATTATTTTGAGAGATGAAAAATTTTATGCTCGTGTTCTTCACTTAGATTTGTTTGAGCTTGTCAAAAGCAACATATGAAATTAGTCCCAAAGTGACAGATATTCAAGAGGGATATAATAAAAACTTTCGTGAAGATCATTGGACAAAATAAACTTGATTCCTTGTAATAGTTCTGCGATATGATGATAGTGATATGTGAGTCATGTTGGTGAGTAATTATGCTTTAGTAAGAATATTGGTGTTAAGGTTTGTGATTCCCTATGCAAGCACGAAATTCAATAGTTATGCAATGAAATTACACCCTACTTGTGGTGCATTATTCGCTGTTAGTTATGCTTAATGCTTGCTTATGTGATTTTTCGTTTCTTGGTTGGATGCTTCTCAATCTTTTTGCTAGCCTTCACTTGTACTAAGTAGAAATACTACTTGTGCATAAAAAATCCTTAAACCCAGTTTTGCCATATGAGTCCACCATACCTACCTATATGCGTATTCCCGTGCCGTTCTAAGCAAATTTATATGTGCGATCTCTAATTTTCAAAATAAATTTCCTTTTTGTGCGCTCGTACCGCTCATGAAGCGGTAGGGGGTGGCCAATATTATCCATGCTATATGTGTTATTCTCAAGATGAGTGTTTATTCACTTGTCATTGCACGAGAGTGCGGCGGTAATAGGGATGCTCAGTCCCGAAATAAAAAAAAGAAATTTACTTTATGTTGTCAACTAATAAATTCCATGCAAAGTGTTGGTATGGACGATACCCGTGGATACGACCAGCCGTGGAATGTGAAAGAATGGTGGAAAAAGGAATAAAATTATTTTCTGTTTGGGAACCACCTATGATATATCTAGCATGGAAAGTGTTGGCAATTACTCTGTCGTTTTCGTTGACGGGAAAAGTATCAAAAAATTTATCTCTCAATTTAAGCTTTGAGCTTTGGCACCTCTACAAATCCCAACTTCCCTCTGCGAAGGGCCTTTCTATTTACTTTATGCAAATTTTTATTTGTTTTGAGTCTCCATCTTCTCTTATAAAGCACCAACTAAGGGGCGCTATGATCGTACTTGAGCGTTGGATGTAGCTAATATGCGAGTTTGTTTCATGAATGGATCAATGATTGAGCATGATGGGCTAGGGATTACTTTCTTTAGTGTTGATATTTTGAAAGACATGGCTGCTTGTTCATATGCATGAGTATTGAAATCTTCATGTCAAAACTAGACTATTGCTTTGAACCATATAAAAGTCCAAATGTACATCCTACAAAAGAAAATAATATCTGATGAACATGTTAGGCATCATTTCACATAAAAAAATTCTATTTTTGTCATTTACCTACTCGAGGACAAGTAGGAATTAAGCTTGGGGATGCTGATACGTCTCCAACGTATCTATAATTTTTGTTTGTTCCATGCTGTTATATTATCATTCCTGGATGTTTTACAATCATTTCATAGCAACTTTATATCATTTTTTGGAACTAACCTATTGACATAGTGCCTAGTGCCAGTTGTTGTCTTTTTGCTTGTTTTTTACTTTGCAAAAAATCAATAACAAACGGAGTCCAAACGCAGCAAAAAAATTGGAGAATTTTTCTGGACCAGAAGACACCTGTTGGGCCAAAGAAGTACCAGAGGGGGGGCTCCGAGGGGAGCACAACCCACCAGGGCATGCCTGGGGGCCCAGGCGCGCCCATGTGGATTGTACCCACCTCGGTGGCCTCCCGCACCGCCTCTTCGCCCTATAAATCCCCAAATATTCCAAAAACCCTAGAGGAGTCGACGAAACACAATTCTAGCCGCCGCAAGTTCCAGAACCACGAGATCCAATCTAAACACGATCACGGAGGGGTTCATCATCCTCATTGGCGCCTCTCCGATGGTGCGTGAGTAGTTCATCATAGACCTACGGGTCCATAGGCAGTAGCTAGATGGCTTCCTTTCTCTCTCTTTTGATTCTCAATACAATGGTCTCTTGGAGATCTATTTGATGTAACTCTTTTTGCGGTGTGTTTGTTGGGATTCGATGAACTTTGAGTTTATGATCAGATCTTTTATCCATGAATACTATTTGAGTCTTCTTTGATCTCTTATATGGATGATTATTTATAGCCTCGTATTTCTTCTTTGAATCTTTAGTTTAGTTAGGCCGACTAGAATGATTTTTCTTGCCATGGGAAGAGGTGCTTTGTGATGGGCTCGATCGTGCGATGTTCTTTCCCAGTGACAAAAGGGGCAGCAAGACACGCCTGTATTGTTGCTATTAAGGATAACTAGACGGGGGCTATTCCTACATGAATAGATCTCGTCTATATCATGTCACCGTTCTTATTGCATTACTCTATTTCTCCATGAACTTAATAGACTAGATGCATGCTGGATAGCGGTCGATGTGTGGAGTAATAGTAGTAGATGCAGGCAGGAGTCGGTCTACTAATCTTGGACGTGATGCCTATATATTGATCATGCCTTGGATATCTTCATAACTATTCGATTTTCTATCAATTTCCCAACAGTAATTTGTTTACCCATCGTGTGCTATTTCTTAAGAGAAGCCACTAGTGAAATCTACGGCCCCCCGGTCTATTCTTTATCATATTTGCTTTCCGATCTATTATTTGCCTCTTTTATTTTTGGACCTATTATTCCAAAAACCCAAAAATACCTTGCTGCACTTTTATTTACTTCCTTTATTTTGCGTTTTATCGAGATCTATTTATCCAATCTATCACAATTTTATCCTGTCAACTTGACAATTTCTGGCGCCGTTACCCGAAGAAGGGATTGACAACCCATTATACGCGTCGGGTTGCAAGTATTTGTTCCTTGTGTGCAGGTACCGTTTACATAGTGTTGCTTGGTTCCCCTACTGGATTGATACCTACTATAGTTGTGTTGCATCATCTCTTCCTCTTTGGAGAAATACCGACGTAGTTCAAGCGACATCAGGCCCTAAGACATGATTATGCTTATTCGGGTGGAAATTTACTTGTTGAGGGATGGGGTGATTATTCCCATCAGCCTAAATAGGATCTTCATCTGGTGCCTCAACCCCCAGAATTTGTCATTGTAAAATGATAACAAGTATAGTCAAAGATTTAGTAATCATCTCCCTCCCCAAAGACAATACTAGCTAGGATGTCTACTGAATGCAACTTCTTTCTAATGGAAAACCACAAAGGTGGATCCACACCTCTTTGTTAAGAATAATCTTTCTCCAATTCATCTCCTTATTGTGCTTCTCGAATATGACATCAACATCACTAAAAGGGTGTGGGCTACTGGATACCAACTCATCTCTATCGAAAACTATCCAACTTGACATATGCTTGCCCAAATCGACAAGGCGAAATCTCATAGGACCCCACATGCTTGTCTGCGAGAAAATTAGATACTACCTCTCGAACTGTGTTGAAATCCATGGGAAGATTTGGCATTCGAACAATGGATGCCATGGCCCAATCTTCATGTGTGGGCAGCACGACTCCAGCCAGGACAGGAACCCTAGCAGGTCTACCCTCAATATCAATGCATTGGTGATTGGGAGGAAGAAATAGCATCCGGTTCCATCGTCCGCTGTGGGTTGGATTCGGTGGTCGCCATAGTACTGCTTGGTGTTGTGTTGTGTTGAGAGACAGAGGAGCGGATTCACATAGCATTGGAATTTAGAGCGGCAGGGTAATGGCGTATACCTACTTGGGATAGCAACATCGAGGAATTAGCATTGTTTCCCTAGTTGGTTGCCTGATTGACGTGCTGAATAGTCTTAATTGCGGGAATGGTGGAAACTTTCCCAGTATTGTTGGATGGCGATTGGTTTGCGGAGTGGGCTCAAAAGACTGGTTGGGCTTCACAGAGAAGTAATAGTCATGGGCTATGTGTCCCCATCTCTTCCACGCTCGACACTTAAATCGGTTGGTGCAAGCGGGGCTAAAATGACAACAAGGCAATGAACACAAAATGGGCTCTTGGATGAGTGTGAGGTGTGGCGCAAGATTTAAATTGTTGGTGTACCCACCCTGTGATTAGAAACCATCGAGGTTAATGCCGTGGACCCAAGGAGACGATTACACATCGAAGATGGTGCAAGATTTGAATTAGCAGCATGTTCAGAAGGCGATCAATGGACTAAAGGATTTGGATCTGAGTAGGTACGAGGAGATAGAATATTAGTGTGCGATCTATGGTCCAAATGTAGAAATAAATCGTTGGTGCAATCTACAAATGTAGAAAAAGAGACCTTTGAAAATGTGCGATCTACAAATGAATGGTTCAGTGCCAGGTCAAACAATACTGTTTGGTATAAGTATGAGCCTAACATGAAAACATTCAGAAAGTATAGATGATAATTCTTGGAAGGCTTTTGCTTCTTTTATTCATAGAATCTGGATGATTTATTCACATAGCACAGTTTTCAAGTGTAGTTTGGTAGATCTGCATGCCACCACTCAAACTGAAAGCATGAGAAAAATGCCATTAGCAAATAACTTATACTCCATACGTAAATAAATCATCTCAATTTAGGACATTTACATGACAGCTCGATTACAAAAGTGTTTCTTGATTTAGGCACCACTTCTCTTCAGTTTTTTTCATTTCATTCAGATATCCATGATATGTTTGACTGAACTTGATGTCTGCAATTAGAAATAAAGAGCATACAAGGTTTTAACTTTGTGTTTAGAGCTAAATATAGATAGTGCCATCTCTTAATTTTGGTCATCAGTATGATGTTGATACATGTGTTGATACATGCAGCAAGCATGTGTGTATTGGACTAGCATGTGCAACACAACCTGGGGCAATCTGCAGCCCTCATGCATTATGAACAGAAAAACTAGTCACCAAATAAGATAGATGGATCTAGGAATCCACTCTAGGATTTTGCAACATTCGGATTAGGAAGGAGTAAGAAATCATGAACTAAAACACCAAAGGTGCAGTGTTATATTGAATCTGTATTCAAGAACAACAAAAGCAAACAATAATTTAAGAACAAGTGAGCAATGAACCATGTGGTTCTCGCTCATTTTTACCGACATAGTCGTGGCTGGTGAAGGCAAGTTCATGGTGGGCCTGAATGTGAGGTGGCGTGTGGTGGAAAAGGAGGAAGAAATCACCTTGTTGCCTGCTATCCTTAGCAGCTGCCAGTCTCATGACACCGCCTTCAGATAAAAGGCCGACATAGCCGTGAATGGCGAAGGCACGCTCATGGTGGGCGTGAATATGAGGTGGCGTGTGGTGGAAAAGGAGGAAGAAATTACCATGTTGCCTGCTATCCCTAGCAGCCGCTAGCCTCATGACACCGCCTTCAGATCAACGACCGATATAGTCATGGATGGCGAAGGCAAGTTCATCATGGGCGTGAATATGAGGTGGCATATGGTAGAAAAGGAGGAGGAAATAACCCTGTTGCCTGCTATCCCTAGCAGCCGCCAGTCCTCATGACACCACCTTTAGATCAACGGCACGATGGGACGGTTAACGGAGTTGCAGAAGAACGAGCTATGCTAGACATCGAGGTGGCCGCAGGCAGTCCATGGTGGTGGGAGGTGGTGCGAAGTGTCGTTGGTGCAGCGGCTGGCAGCAAGGCGGCAGACGCTTGAGTGGGAGCGCCGGTGCGGGCTAGGGCAAGGGTGGTAGGGGAAGGATTGCTCAAGCGTGCGTGTGTGGGCGCCGTTCAATGAGCTGTTTTTTTTATTGTAGGTGCGTTTTTTTGTATCGTTTGGTTTTCTCGTGTGCTTTTTTGCATCTATAATCGTTGGAAGGGAGGGCGGACGAAGGTGAGCAAAATGGTTTTTCATGGGAAAGGAAACCTTAATTTTTTGAAGGTAGTAGAGACGATTAAAGAGTGATTTAAAGGTAATAATCCAATCTTATTTTTTTAGGGATAGTTTTTTTTACAAAAGTAGCGCAGTCTCTTTGAAGAACCAACAAGTTGGTAGCACACTGATCTGATCTAGTGACAGAAAAAAGAATGAAATGGAGTGAAAGTGGGCGTACAAGTGTTAAGCAGAAACGATTAAAGGCCAAGTTGGGGGTGCATCGGAGAGTGTGTGAGCAGCGGAGCAGAGCAGGGCAGGGTGGTGATGTTGAAATGCGGTCAAAGGAGTGAAGTGGCGTGAGCGGATCACGCCATCCGCAGCTTTTTCCACCCATTGTCTGCACGCGATTCGGCTGCTGCTGCTGCTCGATCAATCGCAACCTCCTTTCCACCCACGCTTCCTATTCTCGCACTCTTTTACACCGTCTTTCGGCCCTAGTCTACCACTCTTGTTCTTCATTAGCTAGCTATACCTACTACATATACTTTCTCCGGTACTTTTTATTCTGCATATAAGAATTGTCTGAAGTCAAACTTCACAAAGTTTGACCATATTTATAAGAAAAAATATCAACATCTACCGTGATAAAGTTATATGATGCGGAACTTTAAGTCATGACGCATCTACTGGTATTGATTTCACATTGTGAATGTAAATATGTTTTTCTATAAAGTTGGTCAAACTTTAATAGGCTTGACTTCGGACAAATCTTATATGCGAACTAAAAAGGACCGGAGAGAGTACTAGTAGGTGACTGTAAGCGGGCCCGCGGAATCAGAGAGAGAGGGAGAGAAACCATGCAAAAAAAAAGAGAGTTATGGATGCTTGATCTCTACTAGTACGGCATGTTGGTCCTACCCGTCATCCACGGGGGGTGGCGCTTCGACCGTCTTGTTGGACTGGACTGGTGCAAGAGTGCAAGACAAGCATGTACAAACAGATGGCCGCTTTACTTGATCTGATGTGATGTATCCCTCTCCTCACCTCTCCTAGTTTTGGCTGGACGTATACCTACCGTTACCGTTGCCAAATGGGAGAACCTCTCCTTGGCCATTTCTTTCTATAGTTGATTGATAGAGTAATGCTGTTTTGGTCATTTTGTTTGACGAAACGCAAAACGTCTTCAAAATTTACAACAACATGTACCCCTACATAGGGATGTGTATGGTGTGATAAAATTAACTTTTGGGGCATCAGCAGCTGGCTAGGAGTAGCTAGCTATAGAAGAAGGAAGGAACGGACCGTGACTTGATGACATTGCTTTTTTGTGCTCCTGGCCAGTGCGCAAGCTGGGTGGCTGCAGGTACTTTTGGTGGCTGGACTGCGCTCCGGCCGGGCATGCAGTGGCTTTTCTTGTTTGCGAGGGAGGCCATGCACGCGAGCCTGACACACCGGAATCGGATGGATGGATGGATCGATCGCGTGGTGGCATTCTCCGGGTCGCCCATCGATGCCATCCTTTTGACGCCTTCCGCTTGTGCGCTTGCGACATAAAGGCCAAGGCCCCGTCTTTCCCTTTCCTTTCCTTTCCTTTCCGTCCCAATTAAAAGCTACAACTAGTATAGCTAGGCCGTGGTCGTCGTAGCGTTGCATGGCATGGCATGGATAGCATTAGCGCTTCGAGAACCGAATCAGCAGACCGGATTAGATGAGACCAGGCCACGCATGCATGGATGCACCCACGCTGACCGGCCGGCCCTTCATTATTTTTCCTTCTTTGGCTCCAGCATACGTTGCTTTTGGTCGCTTCCGCTTGGCCCCTTCTCCTTCGCCGGCATGTTGCAGCTACACATGCATGCGCGAGCTGCTGACCTCATCTCACCTTTGCATGTTGAAGCTTCACTCTGTTACGTTAATTAACACTCTAGCCCCTGTGCTTCATAAACGTCTGTTTTCTCAGACATAGCACCAAGCGGTTACAACTTTCTTTTACAAGGGTAAGGGCGTCTCCAACGCTAACCCGCAAAAAACCTTCCGCATCCATCCATGAATACGGATGCGAGAGGCAGCCATCCAGCCATAGCCGCACACATCCGGCCTTCTGGATTTTTTTCCCAGTCCGCACGAACAAGTAGCCACATGCAAAGGATACGAAAATTCAAATAGCCGCTTGCACCATTAGTTTAAATTTAGAAAAGTTTAAATATTTTACATCCCAACATTGTTGTCCCCTTTCACCGCCCATTGATGCTCAATCAGATCCTCCTTGAGTTGCTCGTGAGTTGGTCAATGCCGAATTTGTTGATGCATTTAAATAAACTCCTCAATTGTGGCCGGATTTTGGTCCGGAAGTTAGATAGGATCACCCATGTTCTCAAATTCCAGAGTTGTGGCAGCATCATCGCCCTCATCCTCGACGGCCATGTTGTCCATGATCAAACAATATGTCATCACCTCCCACAAGATCTCCGGATCCCATTATTTTATAGGTCCACGAACAACTGCAAAACGGTCCTCAAGAACTCCAAATGCCCTCTCGACATCCTTTCTAGCTGCTTCTTGTCTTTGAGCAAAGTTAGCCTTTTTCTGGCCAACTGGGTTTGAGATGGTCCTGACAAAGGTAGCCCATGAAAGATAGATACCGTTAACCAGATAGTAGCCCATATTGTACTCATGTCCATTGACAGTATAGTGGAAAGGAGGAGCTTTTAGTTCAGCCAGCCCCGCAAACAACGACAATCGTTGCAACACATTGATGTCATTGTGAGACCCGGGCATGCCAAAGAAAGCGTGCTAAATCCAAAAATTCTATGATGCAACTGCTTCAAGAATGATGGTGGGTTTTTTAACATGACCCTGATATTACCCTTGTAAAGCCTTCGGACAGTTCTTCCATTTCTAATGCATGCAGTCAAGAGATCCAAACAAACTTGGCCACCCTCTTACTTCTGAGATTGCCAGGAGCCTCTCGGTGACTGTCACAGTTGGTTCCCTCAGGTACTGAGGTCCGAACACCTCGACCATGGCAGTTGCAAACCTGACCATGGCATCCGTAGGTACTCGTCCCACGAATCAGCGGCCGTGCCATATGCAAGCATCCGGAGTGCGACCATGCACTTATGGTAACCAGATAAGCCAATTGTTCCCACGGCATCCTTCTTCAGGATGAAGTAGTCATCGTTGGACCAGACGCCATGGTATAAACGATCGAAGATGGTCTTGCGCCTCCGAAAACGCCGACAAAATGGTCAGCGAAGACTGCATCAGGGGCAAAGTAGACGACCATCAGTGTCAAATGCCCGCGCGCCTTGTTGCGGTCGAGCATGCGATGACCCTTAATCGAGTCCTTGAAATTGAGAACCTGCTCCTCCGCACGCTCCGCGTCGTCAAAGACCACCTGCATCACCGTCGTCTCATTAGAGTACCCTTCCTCGTCCAACGGGCCATCGGAGGACTCAACATACTGCTCGTATATGTACTCCAAATCGGAATCCATTGCTACAAACAAGAAGGGACAACTATTTTCAGCTCCGACGATTCATCGAACAGTTGCCGGGCATGGTAGATGATGGTACTTGGTGGGGCGGTCGAAGGGAAGGGGTTGAACGGAGACGGAGGAGAAGCGGTCGGGAGCCCTGCTGGATCGCCAGAGGTGACGGAGACGCATATTTCCGGCAGGGGTGTGGTGTGGTGGCCGGGGTGGTGGAGCGGCGGCAACGACAAGAGAGAAAGAAGGAATGAGAAAAAAATGGGGAGGATGGAGTCGCGGGGTCCGAGAAGGGTTTTGGGTGGGCCTGGGGTGTCGGATTCGTATGTTTCGCGTGTCCGGTCTCCTGCAAACCTCCCTCACTTTTGTCTCCATTTTGCGGGTGAAATCGCATCCGGACCGCCTCGAGGACCAATATAGGGCTGCGTTGGATGGCTTCCGCGGTCCGGACGGTTCTGGGAGGATTACGGGTCGCCTTGGAGATGCCCTAAAAGAGTTTATTCCATATGAACAGGGTTACAGTCAAAAGGCGGGAGTTCCTCTATACACGTGCTACCTCTTGAGCTTGTGTTGGTTTCCCTTGAAGAGGAAATGGTGATGCAGCAAAGTAGAGCAAGTATTTCCCTCAGCTTTTGAGAACCAAGGTATCAATCCAGTAGGAGACAACGCGCAAGCCACCGAATACCTCCACAAACAAACACCAACCTTGCACCCAACGCGATAAAGGGGTTGTCAATCCCTTCACGGTTATTTGCAACGTGAGATCTGATAGAGATGGATAAACGGTAAAGTAATATTTTTGGTATTTTTGGTTTATGGAACAGAAAGTAAAAGATTGCAAAGAAAGTAAATCGGAAACTGAAATTGTAGATCGGAAACTTATATGATGGAAAATAGACCCGGGGGCCATAGGTTTCACTAGAGGCTTCTGTCAAGATAGAAATTATTACGGTGGGTGAACAAATTACTGCCGAGCAATTGATAGAAAAGCGCAAAGTTATGACGATATCTAAGGCAATGATCATGAATATAGGCACCACGTTCGTGTCAAGTAGACCGAAACGATTCTGCATCTACTACTATTACTCCACACATCGAACGTTGTCCACCATGCATCTAGAGTATTAAGTTCATAAAGAACAGAGTATCGCCTTAAGCAAGATGACATGATGTAGAGGAATTAACTCAAGCAATATGATGAAAACCCCATCTTTTTATCCTCGATGGCAACAAGACAATACGTGTCGGTTACCCTTCTGTCACTAGGATCGAGCACCACAAGATTGAACCCAATGCTAAGCACTTCTCCCATTGCAAGAAAAAACCAATCTAGTTGGCGAAACCAAATCGATAGTTCGAAGAGACTTGCAAAGATATCAAATCATGCATATAAGAATTAAGAGGAGATTCAAATAATATTCATAGATAAGTTGATCATAAATCCACAATTCATCGGATCTCGGCAACCACACCGCAAAAGATTATTACATCGAATAGATCTCCAAGAACATCGAGGAGAACTTTGTATTGAGAATCAAAGAGAGAGAAGAAGCCATCTAGCTACTAGCTATGGACCTGTAGGTCTGTGGTAAACTACTCACGCTTCATCGGAGAGGCAATGGTGTTGATGTAGAAGCCCTCCGTGATCGAACCTCCCTCCGGCAGGACGCTGGAAAAGGTCCCTAGATGGGATCTCACGGGTACAGAAGGTTGCGGCGGTGGAAAAGTGGTTTCGTGGCTCCCCTGGAAGATTTTCGGGTATTTGAGAATATATAGGAGGAAGATCTAGGTCAGGGGGTCACCGAGGGGCCCACAAGGTCGGGGGGCGCGCCCTACCCCCCTGGGCGCGCCCTCCACCCTTGTGGCCTCCTCGTGGCTCTTCTGACTTGCACTCAAAGTCTCCTGGGTGTCTTCTGGTCCCAGAAAAATCATCGTGAAAGTTTTATTCCGTTTGTATTCCTTTTCTGCGAAACTCTAAAACAAGGAAAAACAGAAACTAGCACTGGCTCTAGGTTAATAGGTTAGTCCCAAAATCATATAAAATAGCATATTAATGCATATAAAACATCCAAAACAGATAATATAATAGCATGGAACAATAAAAAATTATAGATACGTTGGAGACGTATCAACACGTTGATCCTCTTTGTAGCCATACAACAGTAGTGCCGTTCCATCTCCTGCATAAGGATTAACTAGTAGTTTCTCTAACATACCCGAAGGGATCTCATAATAAATATTTTCAATAGGTTCAGTAGGTTGAGGGGCAACTCTTATTAATTCCGGTCGAGGTGAAGATACCCCAAACAAACCCCTCAAAGGATTATTTTCCGTAGTGAGAAGTGACAGTAAATTTCAGCATGTAATATAAATGTTTCCTTACCAAATTCCACCTACCAAAGGCGCTTCACTCTTTGACAACGGCGCCAGAAAGGAGTCTTGATGACACAAAAGTATAGGGGATCAATCGTAGTCTTTTGGATAAGTAAGAGTGTCGAACCTCATGAGGAGCAGAAGGAAATGATAAGCGGTTTTTAGCAAGGTATTACAAGTACTGAAATTAGCGGTGATAGGTAGTTTTGTAGCAAGATAATTCGTAACAAGTAACAAGTAGCAATTGTAACAAATGTGCAGCAAGGTGTCCCAATCCTTTTTATAGCAAAGGACAAGCTGGAAAGTTCTCTTATAACAAGCAAAGTGCTCTCAAGGACACATGGGAATTGTGGTCTAGTCATGTTCATGACGTTTGGTTGATTAACGTTCGCTACTTTGATAGTTTGATATGTGGGTGGACCGGTGCTTGGGTGTTGTTCTTACTTGAACAAGCAACCCACTTATGATTACCCCCTTTCGCAAGCATCCGCAACTAAGAAAGAAGAATTAAGATAAATATAACCATAGCATGAAACATATGGATCCAAATCAGCCCTCACGGAATAACACATAAACTAGGGTTTAAGCTTCTGTCACTCTAGCAACCCATCATCTACTTATTACTCCACAATGCCTTCCCTTAGGCCCAAGTATGGTGAAGTTTCATGTACTCGACATTCACATGACACCACTAAAGAAACCAAAAACATACATATCATCAAAGTATCGAACGAATAGCAACATCACATGATTACTTATAACAAGACATCTCTCATGTCCTAAAGAACAAAAGTAACTACTCAAAAATAATATTCATGTTCAAGATCAGAGGGGTATTGAATATGCTTGAGGATCGGAACATTTAATCTTTCACCAAAAAAACCAACTAGCATTAACTACAAGATGTAATCAACAGTACTAGCAACCCACATGTATCAATATGAGGTTTTGGGACAAGGATTGAATACAAGAGATGAACTAGGGTTTGAGATGAGATGGTGCTGGTGAAGATATTGATGAAGATTGGTCCTCCACAAATGAGAGGATTGTTGGTGATGTCGATAGTTCGATCCCCCCCCCCTCGGAGGGAAGTGTCCCCGATGGAATCGCTTCGCAGGAGAGCAAAAGTGCTCCTGCCCAGGTTCCGCCTCGAGACACCGGCGCTTCATCCCGAAAGTCTTCTTCTGAATTTTTCTAGGACAAATGGCTTCATATAGCAGAAGATGGGCACCGGAAGCCTGCCAAGGGGCCCACAAGCTCATAGGGTACACCTAGGGGGTGGGCGCGCCCCCTAAGCTTGTCGCTCCTTGGTGACCCCCTGATGGTATTTCTTCTGCTAATATTTTTTATATATTCCAAAACAATTGTCCACAAATTTACTGGTCATTTGGAGTTGTACAGAATAGCTATCTCTGGTGTAGCATTTTCTAGTCCAGAATTCCAGCTGCAGGCAATCTCGCTCTTCATGTGAAACGTGCGAAATAAGATAGAAAAGGCATAAGAATAGTATCATAAAGTGAAATAATGACCTAAAACGTAATAAATAACATTAGGAAAACATGATGCAAAATGGACATATCAAGGACCTCATAAGCCAAAGCAGATGAGGGTCACCCTTCATAAGAGCGACGTGGTTATTCGAACCCTGCAGTATGCATTGCGAGAGATCGATCGCGAAGCGGAGCCCGGAACAAAGGTAGGGAACACGTGGCCCTCCTAGTAGCCCCCAAGCTTCGAGTGCATTGTGACTCATCGTAATGGGCTTCGAGGTTGTTTCGTGGACCACACACCGGGTGAGTTTTTCGTTCGGCTTGTCTCTGTCGTTGGAAAGATTATGTTGATGGTATGTGATTGGGAGGGCTGGTAGGTTGAAGTAGATCCAGCCTTTTCCCTGAGCGGCAGCTCGCACATATTTCCTTGCGAGATGGTTCGAGTAGGAGTTACACGCTGTGGACTTGACGTGCTCGTCAAAGAGGAACTCGATCGACCCGAAGTGGGTGTAGTTGATGTAAGGTGGGGGCGTAACATCGAAGAGTTGCACCCAACCATTAGCCGCCAGCTCGAAAGAGCTGAAGGTGAAGGTCTGGATTGGCATGAACTCGTCTTGCACATCTGGATATCTGACCAAGATTAGGTCTTTGATCAGCATAGCCCGTTTCTTGCGTGCCAACTGACCGTGCTAAACGTGATCATATATAAGTACTAGGACGGAGCCCGCACGCACATGTTACCTATGTTCGGGCCTCCCAAGAGTAATACCCTACATCCTGCTATTTCTTGTTACTAATGGTGGAAGGATACCACGTGCGAGGGAATACAGTGGTGTAGATGGGATAGTTATTGATAGTTGGTCTATCTGAAAATAGATGGAAAGGAGATCCCTCTAGCCTCCCCTTATATACACGGTGGAGGCTAGTGTTTTACAGGTAGAGATGTGATCTAGGCCGATGCCACCCGTGGCTTGGGGGAAAATATGATCGCTAGGTGCTTATCCTCCCCTTTGGGCTCCCTTCTATTGGTGCGCCTCATAGGCCCACTAGCGGGCCTTCGGCCGGGCTCCCCTCGATGTATGAGGTCGTCATATAATCCCATCGGAAGGGAGTACTTCTCTAGATACTAGATGATACCCCTCACGTTGTTGCATAAATGTTTTACAATACATTTAAATGCAATTTTATTATATGTAACATGAATAATTAAAGTAACAATATGAGAACTAAAACTAAAAATACACGTGATTTGTTGTGTTATACCATGGCATAGTTGTAAAATATCTTGCATAATAGAATGAGAATTCTCATGCATGTTTGCATGTTGAGGGGTTTTTATGCATTGTTGCATGTTATAGTGGGGTGTTTTCGTATGCTTGTTGATGTGCAAGCAATGTGATTTAAAACACACTTAGAATGCACTAATACATGTTGCACAGTAGTGGATTCTCATGCGTACATCAAACGGATGCTAGTGGATCAAGCTAGTAATCTAACGGCTACAACAATTTGGATGATGTGGAAGCACACATGTTGAGATAATTAGAAGTAGTGGGGATAACTCTATTATGTATATATATATGATATATGATAGGTAGCAATGGTATAAAAGTAGCATGAACATAGCAAAAATTATAGATACGTTGGAGACGTATCAACACTCGACCGTGCTAGTGAAGGTGTTCAACGAAGTAGTGGGCGTCCCTATAAACATGACCGCCGATCACGTGGTCATGAACTCATCATGGCTGTTTGGCACAGGGGAGGAGGGGTTCTAGATGTTCGACTAGGCATTCACTACTATAGCTCCCAATGCCATTTGTGGGGGCAACTCCAGCAACGACAAACATGACATCACCACCACTTGGAGGAGGCAAGCTATGGAAATAACTTCATCTTATTAACACGACCCTGTCTTTACACAAGAATTGGTTTCCGAATTGAGGGACAAAATACAGTCATGTTTTATCTTTGGAAAGGTAAAATAGTGAGGATATGTGAAGAAACTCAAACTTCAAAACTCTGGGCGGATTGGATCAAGTCCATTCTAATGACAACGCATTATTTAATTTGATTTTAACATATCGTGTATACACTATAAACACCAATTTAGGGGCCTTTTTTACCGTCTATTTATTTGTGTTATAAACTAAGTACTATCTAGTATTCAAAGTTCATACTTTGCAAGGAATTTGATTCTAACATATCATATAGAAAATGTCAACACCAATCAGGAGCCTATTTATTGTCTATTTATTTGTGCTTCTTCCGAGTTCAAACTTTGTAGGGTATTCAAAAGCATTTGGCTTGTAACACTTGACACATAGAGCATTATTTTATTTAAAAAAGTCGGCAACGGGTGTGGAAGAGCTGCCCATCAGAAGTAGAGTAGTTGCCAGTGATGAGCGGACCCGTCGTCACTTGCAAGTTGTTATCAATGGAAAATTATCACTACCGAGTGCTTTTCTCTTCATAAAGCAGAAAAATGCGCTCGTTACTAGTAAGCCTTCCTGTGATAGTGTAGATGGCCTCCACCATTGAAGGGGTTGGTGAAAGCACAAGTGCTCCCTGGGTGATACTGGTAATTAATATCAACATATCTCCTGTTGGACTAATGTTTTTATCTAGTGTATTTCAGACAAGTTCAACAACGGCGTGGCATGGACAAGAGGATGTGGAACCCCCATCAAAATGCTAAGGACACATATTGGCAAAAGCCCAAGACTCTTCATTTATACTTTAGTGATCCAAGATCACATTGAGCCCATAGGAAAGCCAATACTATTAAAAGGGATGAGGTGTTGCTTAATGGTCTACTTGCTCAAAATGCTTAGTGATATTGCTCCAAAGCCCTGAACCACTCCCCATTTCCAAATATGTCCAAAACCCAAAGTCAAACTCGACCCCACCGAAACCTTCTGTCCGGCGCCACCGAGTTCATTTGACATAGCCACTGCCAGAAACCATAATACCTCGGTCACACCGATACGGATCTCGGTCTCACCGAGATGGCCTTGCAAACTCTCTATTGCTCATTGCATTATTTTGGTCTCACCGAAATGTGCAATCGGTCCCACCAAGTTTGCTCGACATTCTCTCTATTGCCTTATCGCTTTGCTTCGGTCTAACCGAGTTGATGCAATCGGTGCCACCGAGTTGATGTTTGCCCTAACCCTAGCACATCAATCCCACCGAGTTGTTCCAGTCGGTTCCACCGAGATTCCTAATGTTCACATTTTGAACTGAATCGGTCTCACCGAGTTCTTCTATTCGATCTGGCTGAGTTGGGTCAAATGTGTGTAACAGTTGGATTTTGTGTGGAGGCTATATATACCCTTCCACCCCCTTCTCCAGATGTGAGAGGGCCATCAGAACGTGCCTAAAGTTCCAGCTTACATTTTTTGAGAGAGAACCACCTACTCATGTGTTGAGATCAATATATTCCAATCCAACCACCAGAATCTTGATTTCTAGCCTTCCCCAAGTCGCTTTCCACTCAAATCATCTTTCCACCAGATCCAATCTGTGAGAGAGAGTTGAGTGTTGGTGAGACTATCATTTGAAGCAGAAGAGCAAGGAGTTCATCATCAACACAACATCTATTACCTTCTGGAGAGTGGTGTCTCCTAGATTGGTTAGGTGTCGCTTGGGAGCCTCCGACGAGATTGTGGAGTTGACCAGGAAGTTTGTAAGGGCAAGGAGATCGCCTACTTCGTGAAGATCTACCCGAGTGAGGCAAGTCCTTCGTGGGCAATGGCCATGGTGGGATAGACAAGGTTGCTTCTTCGTGGACCCTTCGTGGGTGGATGATGCAGCATGAAGCTACGTCGATATTTCCCCAAAGAGGAAGGGATGATGCAGCACAGCGACGGTAGGTATTTCCCTCAGTGATGAAACCAAGGTTATCGAACCAGTAGGAGAACCAAGCAACAATACGTAAACAACACTTGCACACAAATAACAAATACTCGCAACCCGACGTATTAAAGGGGTTGTCAATCCCTTTCGGGTAACGACGCCAGAAATTGGCAAAAAGACGTGAATAAATTGTAGTAGATTGATAGACCGAACGCCAAATAAAATAAATAAGAATAAATTGCAGCAAGGTATTTTTATTTTTGGTTTAATATATCTAGAAATAAAAGCAAAGGAAAATAGACTGCAAAGGAAAATAATATGAGAAAGAGACCCAGGGGCCGTAGGTTTCACTAGTGGCTTCTCTCGAGAAAAATAACAAACGGTGGGTAAACAAATTACTGTTGGGCAATTGATAGAACTTCAAACAATCATGACGATATCCAGGCAATGATCATTATATTGATGTCCAATATTATTAGACCGACTCCTCCCTGCATCTACTACTATTACTCCACACATCGACCGCTATCCATCATGCATCTAGTGTATTAAGTTCGTGGAGAAACGGAGTAATGCAATAAGAACGATGACATGATGTAGACAAGATCTATTTATGTAGAAATAGACCCCATCGTTTTATCCTTAGTAGCAACGATACATACGTGTCGGTTCCCCTTCTGTCACTAGGATCAAGCACCGTAAGATCGAACCCACTACAAAGCACCTCTTCCCATTGCAAGATAAATAGACCAAGTTGGCCAAACAAAACCCAAATATCGGAGAAGAAATACAAGGCTATAAGCAATCATGCATATAAGAGATGAAAGAAACTCAAATAACCTCCATGGATAAAAAGATAGGTCTGATCATAAACTCAAAGTTCATCCGATCCCAACAAACATACCGCAAAAAGAGTTACATCATATGGATCTCCAAGAGACCATTGTATTAAGAATCAAACAAGAGAGAGGAAGCCATCTAGCTACTAACTACGGACCCGAAGGTCTACAAAGAACTACTCACGCATCATCGGAGAGGCACCAATCAAAGTGGTGAACCCCTCCGTGATGGTGTCTAGATTGGATCTGGTGGTTCTGGACTCTATGGCAGCTGGAATTGATTTTTGTCGACTCCCCTAGGGTTTCTGGAATATTGGGGTATTTATAGAGTAAAGAGGCGGTCTGAGGGGCACCCGAGGTGGGCAAAACCCACCAGGGCGCGCCTGGGCCTCCAGGCGCGCCCTGGTGGGTTGTGCTCCCCTCGGAGCAGCCCCCAGGTGCTTCTTCGGCCCATTGGTTGCCTTCTGGTCCAAAAAAAATCCACAAAAAATTTCATTGCGTTTGGACTCCGTTTGGTATTGATTTCCTGCGATGTAAAAAACATGCAAAAACAACAACTGACACTTGGCACTATGTCAATAGGTTAGTACCAAAAAATGATATAAAATGACTATAAAATGATTATAAAACATCCAAGATTGATAATATAACAGCATGTAACAATCAAAAATTATAGATACGTTGGAGACGTATCAACATCCCCAAGCTTACTTCTTCCTCGTCCTCGAGTAGGTAAATGATAAAAACAGAATTTTTGATGTGGAATGCCGCCTAACATGTCATCTCATATTCTTTTCTTTATAGCATGGACATTTGGACTTTTATATTGTTCAAAGCAATAGTCTAGTTTTGACATGATAACTTAAATACTCAAGCATATCAACAAGCAACCATGTCTTTCAAAATATCAACGCTAAAATAAGTTATCCCTAGCCCATCATTCTCAATCATTGATCCATTCATGAAACACACTCGCATATTAACTACACCCAATGCTCAAGTACGATCATAGTGCTCCCTAGTTGGTGCTTTTATAAGAGAAGATGGAGACTCAAATTCAAAAATAAAAATTGCAGGAAGTAAAAGAAAGGCCCTTCGCGGAGGGGAGTTGGGATTTGTAGAGGTGCCAGAGCTCAAAGCGAAAATGGAGAGATAAAAACATTTTGATAGGCATAATTTTCCCACCAACGAAAATGACTTAGAGCTCCCAACACTTTCCATGCTAGATATATCATAGGCGGTTCCCAAACAGAAATTAAAGTTTATTCATTTTTCACCATACTTTCACTTTCCATGGCTAACCGTATCCACGGGTTCCTTCCATACCAACACTTTCCAAGGAATTTATTATTTGACAACATAAAGTAAATTCATTTTTCATTTTGGGACTGGGCATCCCTAATACCTTTGCCTTACTCTCGTGCAATCACAAGTGAATAAACACTCATCGTGAGAACAACACATCTAGCATGGAAAATATTAGGCACCCCTCACCGCCTCGCGAACGGTACGAGCACACAAAAGAGAAATTTATTTTGAATATTAGAGATGGCACATACAAATTTGTTTAGAACAGCAAAATAATACCACATATAGGAAGGTATAGTGGACTCATTTGGCAAAACTGGTTTAAAGGATTTTCGATGCACAAGTAGTGATCATACTCAGTGCAAAATGAAGGCTAGAAAAATATTGAGAAGCGACCAACCAAGAAACAAATAATCTCATAAGTGACCATTAAGCATAATTAACACTGAATAATGCACCACAAGTAGGATATACTTTCATTGCACAATTATTTACTTTCGTGCTTGCATAGGGAATCACAAACCTTAACACCAATATTCTTACTAAAGCATAATTACTCATCAAGATGACTCACATATCACAATATCATATCTCAAAACTATTACTAAGAATCAAGTTTATTTTGTCCAATGATCTTCATGAAAGTTTTTATTATATCCTTCTTGGATATCTATCACTTTGGGACTAATTTTCATGTGTTGCTTTTGACAAGCTCAAACAAATATAAGTGAAGATCATGAGCATAATATTTCTTTCTCTCAAATTAATTTAAGTGAAGCAAGAGAGAATTTCTTGAAAATTTTACTAACTCTCAAATAAATCTAAGTGAAGCAAGAGAGCATTTCTTCAAAAAAATAAAGCACACCATGCTCAAAAATATATAATTAAGTGAAGCACTAAAGCAAGTCCATAGCTCATAAAAATTTATGTGAAGCATAGAGAGCAATTCTAATAAGTCATGGCATAATTTTTGCTATCTCAAATAGGTGTGTCCAGCAAGGAATCAAGACTTAAAACACAAAATAAAACAAGAAAAGACTCATATCATACAAGACGCTCCAAGTAAAACACATAGTATGTGACGAATAAAAATATAGCTTCGAGTAAAATACCGATGGTCATTAGAAGAAAGAGGGGATGCCACTTGGGGCATCCCCAAGCTTAGTTGCTTGCTCTCTTTGGATAATAGCTTGGGATGCTGGGGCATCCCCAAGCTTAGGCTCTTCTTACTCCTGATTCCTTCATCCATCGTAAGATAACCCAAAACTTGAAAACTTCAATCACACAAAACTCCAACAAAACCTTCGTGAAATCCGTTAGTATAAGAAAGCAAATCACTACTGTAAGTAATGTAGAAAACCAATTCATATTTTGTTCTTGCATTATATCTACTGTATTCCAACTTTTCTATGGCAAAAACTCATCAAAGAAAACCATAAAATCATCAAAACAAGCACACAACGCAAAGAAAACAGAATCTTTCAAAAACAGAACAGTCTGTAGTAATCTGAATATTTCGAATACTTCTGGAACTCCAAAAATTCTTAAAAAATAAGTACCACGTGAGAAATTTGTATATTAATCTTCTGCAAAAATAATTGGTATTTTCTCACGCTCTGGTTAAAAATAAGAATTGTTTTCATGAGCGCAAAAATTTCTGTTTTTCAGCAAGATCAAACAACTATCACCCAAGAAGATCCTAAAGGTTTTACTTGGCACAAACACTAATCAAAACACGAAAAACACAATCATAACAGTAGCATAATTGTGCTAACACTCAAGAACATAAAGCAAAAATCAAAAATAAATTTTATTCATTGGGTTGCCTCCCAACAAGCGCTATAGTTTTACGCCCCTAGCTAGGCATAAAGCAAGGATCTAAGTTTTGTCATCTTTGTTCAACTCTTCAATCAAACACTTAGAATTCTTCAAAGGTTTAGCATAAAGATTTTCAATGAAAATGTCCCTAGGAACAAATTTAAAGAATTCATTCTTGCCAAAGGGATCTCTTATAACTTCAACAAAATCCGGGTGGATACTGATCATCTTAAGATCCTCTTTACTGTTGTTACTAGAAGTTGCACCCCTGCTCTTAGTAACTTGAGTAGTCTTGCCAATCTTTACAGGAGTTTTTTAATAGTTTTAGTGGAAGCAAAAGCTGTGCTAAAATTACTAAAGATTTCTTCCACTTTATCAATCCGAGACGGGCTTTCTTCAATTCTTTCATGAATTATGGTTCCCTTTTCTTTTAACAACTTAAAAACTTCTCCCGCTTTTGACCCAAATTTAGTAGCAAAATTATCCATCTTTTTATCTAAGTTTTCAATATGCTCTTTAGTAAGCATTTTCTTTCCAATGGAATCTAATCTTTCCATAACATGCTCAAGAGTCAAAGTTGTTTCATTAATCATAAGAGGTGGCGAGCCCACTAAATTTCCCATAGCATTAAAATCATCAGGAGAGGGACACATCAAGAAATTTCCACCGGTAATCGTATCAAGGATGAATCTATACCAAGTGGTGATGCCCACATAAAAACAACGAAGAAGAACAACGGTATATTGCTTGCAGATAGATCTGTTATGGGCATTGCAAATTCTATACGAAGAATCTTTTAAATTTTCTCCTCCCCTTTGTTTAAAGTTGAGAACCTCGTTCTCGGGAGTGCATGCAATAGAGGAAGAACTATCCATGACGATAATAACGGCAAACAAGATTGGACACAAAAACAGATCCGGCAAGAAAACGGCAAACGAAAAAGAGGGCGAATAAAACAACAAATTTTTGTGAAGTGGGGGAGAGGAAAACGAGAGGCAAATGGCAAATAATGTAAATTGAGAGGAGATGAGATTTGTGGTTAGGAACCTGGTATATGTCGAAGATCCTCCCCGGCAACAGTGCCAGAAATTCCTTTCGATGCGGCTTGAAGCTACGTCGGTATTTCCCCAAAGAGGAAGGGATGATGTAGCACAGCGACGGTAGGTATTTCCCTCAATGATGAAACCAAGGTTATTGAACCAGTAGGAGAACCAAGCAACAATACGTAAACAGCACCTGCACACAAATAACAAATACTCGCAACCCGACGTCTTAAAGGGGTTGTCAATCCCTTTCGGGTAACGGCGCCAGAAATTGGCAAACGGACGTGAATAAATTGTAGTAGATTGATAGATCGAACACCAAATAAAATAAATAAGAATAAATTGCAGAAAGGTATTTTTGTATTTTTGGTTTAATAGATCTGAAAATAAAAGCAAAGTAAAATAGATCACAAAGGCAAATAATATGAGAAAGAGACCCGTGGGCCATAGGTTTCACTAGTGGCTTCACTCGAGAAAAATAGCAAACGGTGAGTCAATAAATTACTGTTGGGAAATTGATAGAACTTCAAATAATCATGACGATATCCAGGCAATGATCATTATATAGGCATCACGTCCAAGATTAGTAGACCGACTCCTGCCTGCATCTACTACTATTACTGCACACATCGACCGCTATCGAGCATGCATCTAGTGTATTAAGTTCATGGAGAAACAGAGTAATGCAATAAGAATGATGACATGATGTAGACAAGATCTATTTATGTAGAAATAGACCCCATCGTTCTATCCTTAGTAGCAACGATACATACGTGCGGGTTCCCCTTCTGTCACTGGGATCAAGCACCATAAGATCAAACCCACTACAAAGCACCTCTTCCCATTGCAAGATAAATAGATCAAGTTGACCAAACAAAACCCAAATATCGGAGAAGAAATACGAGGCTATAAGCAATCATCCATATAAGAGATCAAAGAAGCTCAAATAACTTTCATGGATAAAAAGATAGATCTGGTCATAAATTCAAAGTTCATCGGATCCCAACAAACACACCGCAAAAAGAGTTACATCATATGGATCTCCAAGAGACCATTGTATTGAGAATCAAACGAGAGAGAGGAAGCCATCTAGCTACTAACTACGGACCCGAAGGTCTACAAAGAACTACTCACGCATTATCGGAGAGGCACCAATGGAAGTGGTGAACCCCTCTGTGATGGTGTCTAGATTGGATCTGGTGGTTCTGGACTCTGCGGCGGCTGGAATTGATTTTCGTCAACTCCCCTAGGGTTTCCGGAATATTGGGTATTTATAGAGTAAAGAGGCGGTCCGGGGGGCACATGAGGTGGGCACAACTCACCAGGGCGCATCTGGGCCTCCAGGCGCGCCCTGGTGGGTTGTGCTCCCCTCGGAGCAGCCCCCAGGTTGGGCCGGTTGCCTTCTGTTCCAAAAAATCCACAAAAAGTTTCGTTGCGTTTGGACTCCGTTTGGTATTGATTTCCTGCGATGTAAAAACATGCAAAAAACAGCAACTGGCACTTGGCACTATGTCAACAGGTTAGTACCAAAAAATGATATAAAATGATTATAAAACATCCAAGATTGATAATATAATAGCATGGAATAATCAAAAATTATAGATACGTTGGAGACGTATCAGTGGAGCCCTCCATGGACTCGCAATGGACTCGCACAACCGTTGCCCTTCGTGGGTTGAAGTCTCCGTCAATGTGGACGTATGATAGCACCACTTATCTGAACCATGCCAAAAATCTGCGTGTCTCCATTGCGTTTGCACACTCGAATCCCATACCTTTACTTTCTTGCAATTAGCATGTTTTACTCTTTCTGCTGCTGATACTCTTGCCATGCTTGCTTGAAATTTATTGTGAATGCTTAAACTTGTGCTAAAACTCCACCTCAACTTGAAGAACTTAAAAAACTGCCACTTTTACTTGTTGAGGGTCTAATCACCCCCCTCTAGACCCCTCTTCTCGATCCTTTCAATTGGTATAATTGCTTTGGTCTCCATTGCTTTGGTGTAGTCGCCATTGGAGGAACATGGATGAGTCTACGATTGGGAGTATTAGACATAGATTGTGTATGCTTGACAGAGAGTTCTGTAATGCCTGGAAGAATGAGATGCTTGAGATTTTCAATGAATATAATTGGAACAAGTATATTACTAGCCCTTATGTGCCCCCTATTGATCCCTTGCATCCTACCCCCGATGAGTTTCTTGGCATGAGCCGCAATCTTAGAACTATTGATCTTATCATGAGAGGATTGCCTAGAAATTTGCTTGTATGCTTGCCTACATTTGAATGTGCTTATACTATATGGAAATATCTTGAGGAGCGCTTTCCAAACTATTCCCTGAAAAATCTAGATGAGATTATTCAAAAGTCCATTGCTTTTCAAAAGATGGATACTGGTGATCCTAAGTTTGATGAATGTCTATTTGAGCTCCGTGACCTTATGCGTGCCAAAGGAGATGTTGGAGTCATTAGTAGCATCATCTCGCGAGTTATTAGAATTCATAAGCATGCACATTGTCATGGTCATACATCTAATGAATCACTCTCTCTAGGTGATGATCATTCACATGATGATGTTGAACATGGATACCATGGTGAGGATGATGATAGCGACTTTGATCTTGATGAGTCAATGAGACACTTTGGTCTTATGGCTAATCTTCGTGGCTACATGGCCGGAGGAAAGGAATGGGTTCTTGATAGTGGATGTACGGATCATATGACCGGAGATAAGGATATGTTTCGTGAGCTTGCTGAAAACGATGGTCCTCGAAAGTATATCACTTTTGGTGATAACTCAAAGGGTAAGGTAGTTGGCCTTGGTAAGGTGGCCATCTCCCATGATAGCTCTATCCAAAATGTCATGCTCGTTGAATCCCTTGGTTATAATCTACTTTCCGTATCTAGACAAGCTGACTTCGGTTTCAATGTTCTATTTACTGAAATAGATTGCCAAGTGTTTCGAAGAGATAATCATACTACGGTCTTTACCGGTATTTGTAGAGGTGACCTATACATTGTTGATTTCACTAAGAAAGCTCAACCTCGTACTTGCTTAATTGCTAAATCTTCTAAAGGTTGGTTGTGGCATAGAAGGTTAGGTCACGTGGGTATGCGAAATCTTGATAAGCTTATTAAAGGTGATCAAATCCCTGGTGTTAAAGATGTCATATTTGACAAGGATATACTTTGCAGTGCTTGTCAAGCAGGAAAACAGGTTGGAGGAAGCCATCCCATGAAGAACATCATGACCACAAGAAGACCACTCGAGCTACTTCATATGGATCTTTTCGGTCCTAACACCTACAAGAGTCTCGGTGGTAACTCGGTCGGTTTGGTCATTGTTGACGACTTTCCAAGATTTACGTGGGTGTTCTTTCTTGATGATAAATCGCAAGTCCAAAAGATCTTCAAGAACTTCGCTAGGAAGGCCCAAAACCAATTTGGAGTGAGAATCAAGAAGGTTCAAAGCAACAATTGAACGGAGTTCAAGAACATCAATGTGGATACCTTTCTTGACGAAGAAGGGATTTCACATGAGTTCTCGGCTACGTACACACCTCAGCAAAATGCAGTTGTTGAGAGGAAGAACCGGACACTTATTGAAATGGCAAGAACGATGCTTGATGAATACAAGACGCCTATACACTTTTGGGTGGAAGCGGTTGAGACAGCTTGTCATGCTACGAATCAACTATATCTTCACAAGCTTCTCGGCAAGACGAGATATGAGCTTCTCACCGGTAACAAACCCCAAGTTGGATACTTTCGAATATTTTGCTCAAAGTGCTACATTCTTGATAATCGTCGTTAAAAATTTGCTCCTAAATATCATGAAGGTTGCCTACTCGGCTATGGCTCAAACTCTCAAACTTACAATGTCTACAACAATTTCACCCGAAAGGTTGAAGAGACGGTGGATGTGAAGTTTGATGAATCTAATGGCTCACAAGTAGAGCAATTGCCAATTGATGTAGGATACAAAGATCCTTCGGAAGCAATCCAAGATTTTTCCATTGGCAACATTCGCCCAAAGGAGGTGAAGGAGAGTACCTCGTCCGTTCAAGTGGAAGCCTCAACTTCACACCAAGGTGAACCACAAGTTGATATGGAGGCATCCACAAATGGAGCACGTCAAGACGGAGGAAGTGAGGAAGTACAAGAAGATGAACCACACCGACCTGAAGGAAATATGCCCTAGAGGCAATAATAAAGTTGTTATTTTATATTTCCTTATTCATGATAAAGGTTTATTATTCATGCTAGAATTGTATTGATCTGAAACCTTAATACATCTGTGAATACATAAACAAACACCGTGTCCCTAGTGAGCCTCTATTAGACTAGCTCGTCGATCAAAGATGGTTAAGGTTTCCTAACCATGGACATGAGTTGTCATTTGATAACAGGATCACATCATTAGGAGAATAATGTGATGGACAAGACCCATCCGTTAGCTTAGCATAATGACCATTCAGTTTTATTGCTATTGCTTTCTTCAGTCAAATACACATTCCTTCGACTATGAGATTATGCAACTCTCGGATACCGGAGGAATGCCTTGCGTGCTATCAAACGTCACAACCTAACTGGGTGATTATAAAGATGCTCTACAGGTATCTCCGAAGGTGTTTGTTGAGTTGGCATAGATTGACATTAGGATTTGTAACTCCGAGTTTCGGAGAGGTATCTGTGGGCCCTCTCGGTAATACACATCATAAGCTTGCAAGCAAACGCCTAAGGATTTAGTCACGAGGTGATGTATTATGGAACGAGTAAAGAGACTTGCCGGTAACAAGATTGAACTAGGTATGAAGATACCGACGATCGAATCTCGGGCAAGTAACATACCAATGGACAAAGGGAATTACATATGTTGTCATAACGGTTCGACCGATAAATGTCTTCGTAGAATATGTAGGAGCCAATATGGGCATCTAGGTTCCGCTATTTGTTATTGACCGGAGAGGTGTCTCGGTCATGTCTACATAGTTCTTGAACCCCTAGGGTCCGCACGCTTAACGTTCTATGACGATATAGTATTACATGAGAATGTGATTTGGTGACCGAATTTTCTTCGGAGTCCCGGATGAGATCATGGACATGACGAGGAGTATCGAAATGGTCGAGAGGTAAATATTAATATATAGGACGATAGTATTCGGACATCGAAAGTGTTTCGGGGGGTACCCGGTACTTATCGGGTCACCAGAAGGGGTTCCGGGCACCCCCGACAAAAGATATGGGCCCTATGGGCCAAGAGGGGAAACGCACCAGCCACAAGGGGCTGGTGCGCCCCCCATATGGGCCGGCCTAGGAGGAGAAGGAAAGAGGGGAAGGGAAAGGAAAGAGTGGAATAGGATTCCCCCTTCCTTCCCTCTCCCCCCTCTTTCCTTCCCCCTTCGACAAACATGGCAGGGGGGCACGGCCAAGGGCATGAGCCCAAGTAGGATTCAGACCTACTTGGGGCGCCCCTTGGCCTCTCCCCTCTCCCTGCCACCTATATATATGAGGAGGGCGGCGCCTAGCACACCGCAGACAATTCTCTTAGCCGTGTGCGGCACCCCCGTCCACCGTTTAATCCCTCGATCATATTTTCGTAGTGCTTAGGCAAAGCCGTGCGGCGATTACATCACCATCACCGTCACCACGCCGTCATGCTGCCGGAACTCATCTACTACCTCACTGTCTTGCTGGATCAAGAAGGCGAAGGACGTCACCGATCTAAACGTGTGCAGAACACGGAGGTGCCGTGCGTTTGGTACTAGATTGGTTGGAGCGCGAAGAAAGTTCGACTACATCAACCGCGTTGTGAAACGCTTCCGCTTACGGTCTACGAGGGAACGTAGACACACTCTCCCCCTCTCGTTGCTATGCATCTCCATGGGTAGATCATTGCGTGCGTAGAATTTTTTTTGTTTTCCATGCTACGATTCCCAACACGACCTCCCTCTCCACCTCCACTACAGAACGACAACACCAACAACTGATGAAGGACAAGAAGAAGAAGAAGAAGACAACGAAGAGGATGTTCCACCCAGCGCAAACAATAGCTCTCACGAGTTAGAGCAAGAGTCACAATAGACCATCTCGTCGAACAAATCTTTGATGATATTCAAACTGGGAGAATCACTCGCTCTAAAACTCGTTTGGCTAACTTTGACGATAGTCATACTGCTTACCACCAACGTCTTATTTTGATTCGTTGGTATTGTGGGAAGAAGCGGCCCGGACCAACCTTACATGTCCACGCACATGAGAACGGTTCCACCGACAGACATGTAACTAGTTTTGCATAAAGATGGTTGGCGGGTGTCTATTTCTCCTACTTTAGTTGAATCAAATTTGACTACGACCGGTCCTTGAAGAAGGTTAAAACAGCAAACTTGACGAATCACCATTGTGGTTTTTGCCGTAGGTAAGAACGGCTCTTGCTAGAAGCCCGTAGCAGCCACGTAAAACTTACAACAACAAAGTAGAGGACGTCTAACTTGTTTTTGCAGGGTATGTTGTGATGTGATATGGTCAAGACATGATGTGATATACGTTACTGTATGATATGATCATGTTTTGTAAGATATCTGACAATGGCAGGAGCCTTATGGTTGTCTCTTTATTGTATGAAATGCAAACGCCATGTAATTGCTTTACTTTATCACTATGCGTTAGCGATAGTTGTAGAAGCAAAAGTTGGCGAGACGACCACGACGCAATGATCGAGATCAAGGTGTCGAGCCGGTGATGATGGAGATCATGACGATGCTTTGGAGATGGAGATCAAAAGCACAAGATGATGATGGCCATATCATGTCACATATTTTGATTGCATGTGATGTTTATCTTTTTATGCATCTTATTTTGCTTAGTACAGCGGTAGCATTACAAGATGATCCGTTCACTAAATTTCAAGGTAAAAGTGTTCTCCCTAAGTATGCACCGTTGCTACGTTTTGCACATGTAGAATACTTGGGTTAAACTTGACGAGCCTAGCATGTACAGACATGGCCTCAGAACACTGGAGACCGAAAGGTCGAACGTGAATCATGTAGTAGATATGATCAACATAGAGATGTTGACCATTGATGACTACCCCATCTCACGCGATGATCGGACATGGGTAGTTGATTTCGATCACATATCACTTAGATGACTTGAGAGATGTCTATTTAAGTGGGAGTTCATTAGTAATTTGATTAACTGAACTTAATTTATCATGAACTTAGTCTTAATAGTTTTTGTATATATATGTTGTAGATCAATAGCTCGCGATATAGCTCCCATATATTTTTGATATGTTCCTAGAGAAAACTAAGTTGAAAAATGATAGTAGCAATAATGCAGACTGGGTCCATGATCTGAGGATTATCCTCATTGCTGCAGAGAAGAATTATGTCCTTGATGCAGCGCTAGGTGACAAACCTATTGCAGGAGTAGATGCAGACTTTATGAACGTGTTGCAAGCTTGATATGATGACTACTTGATAGTTTAGTGCGCCATACTTTACGGCTTAGAACCGGAACTTCAAAAAAGTTTTGAACGCAACAGAGCATATGAGATGTTCCAAGAAGCTGAAAATTGATATTTCAGATTCATGCCCGTGTCGAGAGGTATGAGACCTCTGACAAGTACTTTGCCTACAAGATGGAGGAGAATAGCTCAGCCAGTGAGCATGTACTCTGGATGTCTGGGTACTACAATCGCTTGAATAAAGTGGAAGTTAATCTTCCAGATAAGATAATGATTGACAGAGTTCTCTAGTCACTATCACCAAGCTACTAGAACTTCGTGATGAACTATAATATGCATAGGATGACGAAAGTGATTCCCGAGCTCTTCCCGATGTTGAAATCGGCGAAGGTAGAAATCAACAAGAAGCATCAAGTCTTGATGATTAACAAGACCACTAGTTTCAAGAAAAAGGGCGAGGGAAAGAAAGGGAACTTCAAGGAGAATGGCAAGTAAGTTGCCACTCCCGTGAAGAAGCCCAAAGCTGGACCCAAGCCTGAAACTGAGTGCTTCTACTGCGAAGGGAATGGTCACTGGAAGTGGAACTGCCCCAAATACTTGGCGGATAAGAAGGATGGCAAAATGAACAAAGGTATATTTGATATACATTTTATTGATGTGTATTTTATTAGTGTTTGAAGTAACCCCTAGGTATTTGATACCGGTTTAGTTGCTAAGATTAGTAACTCGAAACAGGAGTTACAGAGACTAGTTAAAAGCAAGGTGACGATGTGTGTTGGAAATGATTCCAAGGTTGATATGATCACCATCACACACTCACTCTACCTTTGAGATTAGTGTTGAACCTAAATAAATGTTATTTGGTGATTGCGTTGAGCATGAATATGACTAGATCATGATTATTCCAATACATTTATTCATTTAAGTTAGAGAAGAATTGTTGTTCTGTTTACATGAATAAAACCTTCTATGGTCATACACCCAATGTGAATGGTTCATTGAATCTCGATCGTAGTGATACATATATTCATAATATTGATGCCAAAAGATGCAAAGTTGATAATGATAGTGCAACATAGTTGTGGCACTGCCGTTTAGGTCATATTGGTGTAAAGCGCATGAAGAAACTCCATGCAGATGGACTTTTGGAATCACTTGATTATGAATCATTTGACACTTGCGAACCATACCTCATGGGAAACATGACTAAAACTCTGTTCTTTCGAACAATGGAGCGAGCTAATGACTTATTGGAAATAATACATACTGATGTATGCGGTCCGATGAGTATTGAAGCATGTGGTGGGTATCGTTATTTTCTGACCTTCACAGATGATTTGAGTAGGTATGGGTATATCTACTTGGTGAAACACAAGTCTAAAACATTTGAAAAGTTCAAAGAATTTCAGAGTGAAGTGGAGAATCATCGTAACAAGAAAATAAAGTTTCTATGATCTGATCGCGGAGGCGAATATTTGAGTTACGAGTTTGGCCTTCATTTAAAACAATGTGGAATTGTTTCACAACTCACGCCACCTGGAACACCATAGCATAATGCTGTATCCGAACTTCGTAACCGTACTTTATTGGATATGGTGCGTTCTATGATGTCTCTTATCAATTTACCACTATCGTTTTGGGGTTATGCATTAGAAAAAGCCGCATTCACATTAAATAGGGCACCATCTAAATCCATTGAGATGACACCGTATGAACTATGGTTTGGCAAGAAACCTAAACTGTCGTTACTTAAAGGTTGGGGTTGCGACACTTATGTCAAAAGGCTTAAGCCTGATAAGCTCGAACCCAAATCGGAGAAGTGCATCTTCATAGGATACCATAAGGAAACAAATGGATCGGAAAGCCAAAGAAAATAAATGGATCTTCAAGAAGAAGACTGGCGCTGATGGTAATGTTACTGTCTACAAAGCTCGACTTATCGCAAAAGTGTTTTCAACAAGTTCAAGGGGTTGACTACGATCAGACTTTCTCACCCGTAGCGATGCTTAAGTCTCTCCGGATCATGTTACCAATTGCCGCATTTTATGAAATCTGGCAAATCGACGTCAAAACTGCATTCCTTAATGGATTTTTTAAAGAAAGTTGTATATGATGCAACCAGAAGGTTTTGTCGACCCTAAAGGTGCTAAAAAAGTGTGCAAGCTCTAGTGATCCATCTATGGACTGGTGCAAGCATCTCGGAGTTGGAATATACGTTTTGATGAGGTGATCAAGGAATATGGTTTTATACAGACTTACGGTGAAGCCTGTATTTACAAGAAAGTGAGTGGGAGCTCTGTAGCATTTCTGATATTATATCTGGATGACATATTATTGATTGGAAATGATAATGAATTTCTGGATAGCATATAAGGATACTTGCATAAGAATTTTTCAATGAAAGACCTGGGTGAAGCTGCTTATATATTGGGCATCTAAGATCTATAGGGATAGATCGATACGCTTAATAGGATTTTCACAAAGCACATACCTTGACAAGATTTTGAAGAAGTTGAAAATTGATCAGTCAAAGAAAGTATTCTTGCCTGTGTTGCAAGGTGTGAAGTTGAGTAAGACTTAAAGCCCGACCACGGCAGAAGATAGAGAGAGAATGAAAATCATTCCCTATGCCACATCCATAGGTTCTATAAAGTATGCTATAGTGTGTACCAGACCTATTGTGTGCCTTGCCATGAGTTTGGCAAGGGGGTACATGATGTCTACTACGCAACTTTATTCTTGTAGACACGTGTTGGGCCTCCAAGCGCAGAGTTTTGTAGGAGCGTAGCAATTTTCCCTCAAGTGGATGACCTAAGTGTAACATCCCAAAATTCTAAATTTTGGAATGTTATAATAAACAGATAGATTGGATTGATTGTTTGATTGATTGACTGAAAGTGAGTGGAATTCGAAATCTTTTGAAAGTTAAAGGAGAGGGAATAAAAGGACTTTCCCAAACTTTCATTTTGCTTTTATGATCTCCATGAATTCAAATTCTTTTCACCACAAAACCCTGGAGAGAAGATGACATGACTTCTTCCATTTATTTAAATGACAAGGGGTGTTGAAAATATTTGAATTTCATTTGAAAATATTTCCCATTTCAGAAACTTTATGCAACTCAATGATTTCACGAGAGAAGATAAAATGACTTCTTCAAAAAAATATGAAATATGAGTTGGGAGTTTCAAAGGTCAAATTCAAAGTCCTTTTGGAAATCATTTTTAGTTTGGAGTTATTTGAAGTCTTATTCAAATTATTTTTCTCCAAAATAAAAATATACAGAAAATAGGGTAACATGATTCCCTACATCAGAAAAATGGAGAAAAATAAATTTGAAATCATTTTGGTATTTTTAAAATGATTTTTATTGGATTTTATTAAGGCAGTAGCACTGTTTGATTTATTAAAATTTGTATGGATTTTATTTGACTTTACAAAAATGTCCACGTTGTAGGAAATCTTTTTCTGAAAATTTTGATATATTATATGCCTATATAATATTTTGATTTATTTTGTTTTCATTTAGTTTTTGTTTGTCTAAAAATGTTTAAAATAAAACTTTGGACCGACCGGACCGGGCAGGCCCAGTCGCCAGGCCGCGGCCCAGCCAGCCCGTCAGCGCGCCCGTGCCCGTCCCCGACTCCGGCGGAGTCCGCCTCCACCACGGTATCGCCGCCGCCGCCCGTGTCCGTGCGGGACTCCCTCCGCCGCCTCTCCTCTGCCCCCTCCCGCACGCCACCGCGCCGCCCCTCCCCCCCTTAAATAGCACCGCCCCGGGCCCCTCTCTCTCTCTGCCCCGCCGCCGCCTCTCCCGCATCTCATCGCCGCCGCGCCACCACCGCTCGCCTGCGCCGCCGCCCGTGCCTTGCCCTGCGCTCGAGCCGCCGCGCCGGAGCCACGTCGCCGCCCTCGCCCCTCGTCGCGAAGCCGAGCCGCCGCGCCGGAGCCCGCCGTCGCCACTGCCCCGCCTCGCCGGAGTTTCCCCGCCGGCGCCGGACCGCCGCGAACCGGTATAACCGCCGCCCCGGTTTTCTCGGTTTTCCTTCTGTTCGGTTTTTCTAAAAAAAACCCTAGCCTAGATCTGTTTTTTTAGGTTTTACTAAACTGCGAACGTCCACTGTTTAGATCCTATAAACGAACGTTCACTATTTAGTTTTTTTCTTTTTCTGTTATTTTCGGCCAGGGACCTAGTAGTAATTTGTTTTTCTTACAGAATAGCCCCTGGTTTTCAAACGTCTATAACTTTTTACTCGTTTGTCCAAATCCAACGAAACCAACGCCCACTTCTTCGTTATGATCTTCTCTATCCAGTAAAACAACCTAAACATGTTTTTGAAAGTTTTAAAATTTGAATTCAAACAGATTTGTATTCAAACTTCTTTTGTTCATAACTTAAGTTCCGTAACTCCGTTTGAGTTGATTTTTTTTGCAAAGCGAAGCTCTTAACCTAAACTTTCTGATAAGGCCAAATTCACGTAATTTTGGTGCTGTTAGAAATTGTTTTATGTCGCAAGAGTTATTTGCTTGGTTTTGAAGTTTTCCGAATTGTTTTCTTCGTTCTTCTCGATCTTTTGAGTGATTGCTTATGTGTGGTTACTACTGCTTGCTCCCGATAGATTGACCGGAGTGTGACGAGTAGATCTATCCAGAGTTTTGAGTGCGAGTCATCTTCATCAACATTGCAGGCAAGTTCACACTTTGATCATATCCCTTTCATACCCAGTTTTATGCATTAGATTCAACCCTCGAACATTGCATGAGTAGGATTGATAACATGTGGGTATTGGGAAGTAGTTGATGAGGTAGTACCTATTGCCCTATTTATTATCAAACCCTTGGGAGTTACTTCTACGTTGCTATTATATTGCCATGCTATGCTCGTAGACGTGGATTGGGTTTGAGAGATATTCATGACAGATGTGAGATTGATAATAATGGTTTACTTAAGGTGGCAACTAAAACTCACATCTGGGTGGATTGAGGCACCTGGAGAACCCAATGTTGTATGTTTGTATAAGAACCGCCACCCAGGCTCAAAGGGATCATAAGATTATTCATGCTGGAAACTTCCGTGTGTAGCCACAAGCTATTATGGGCTCTAGCATAGTTGAGTAGGTTACAGGATCTCTTGAAGAGGTGGGCTAGCAGATGTAGGGGAAAGTAGGTGTACCGGTCCATCCAGAGTAAAGAGTTATTGTTTCTGAAAGACTGTGTCTCGGTCATCTGTTTCTCAAACATCATGCAGTGCGAGAATCAAGCGGAGGCGATCGAGTCTTGTGGGGAAAAGTGCGCAAACCTCTGCAGAGTGTACAAACTAATCATGGTTAGCCGTGTCCCCGGTTATGGACATCTTGAGTATCTAGTTCTTGGATTATCCCGTTGATCTCATCATGTTACTTTTAATTAATATTGTTGGGTTGATGATGATACTTAATTGGGATTGAGATGCTGTCAACCATCTCAAAGTTTCACAACCACCATGATAGTTAAATAAAATTTATTCCTTTGAAGTAGGGAAAAATTGGCTTTTCGCAAAAACATTATAACCATAGAGCTTTTCCACCAGCCATATATGCATGTAGTGATAGCCTTTGTTCATCATTTCTCTATGGTGTGAATTTGCCAGCATATTCCATGTGCTGACCCGTTTTCGGGCTGCAATGTTGCATGTTGCAGGATATCTTACGATGAGTAAGTGATTCGTTAGGGTTACGATTTCTACACTCAACTTTGCCGTTGGTGTTGATGGGAATCCGCAACCTTGTTACTTCCGCTATTTGGATTGAGGTAATGGTATTTACGTTACTTTATACATGTGATTTACCTCTGTTATAAATCCTCGAGTACTGTGTGTGTCAGCATACCGATCCAGGGATGACACTTAAGCACAGAGACTTGATCCATTCGGGTCGGGTCGCTACAAGATGGTATCAGAGCACATGTTGACTGTAGGACGTGACCCTAGAAACTGGCAAGCCCATAGGAAGGATTTTCTCAAAAACTTTCCTTTTCAAAAAGATATTTTACCTCTCTTCTTTTCCGAGTCTTATTCAAATATTCCCTTTTAGTGAGACCATACCCCTTTCCCCTTTTGACCACACGAAGATTCGACTGATGAGACCACTCCAAGAAGGACAAGATATCGGACAACCAAGACCATTTGGAATAAAGAAGATTTTACCGTGCATTATGATAATGGAAACTACAACGGTTGAAGATTCCGAAGACTGGGAGAAATTGAAGGCTCTGAAGAACTTCTAAATTGGTATAGGAAGGCTACCCTTATGGAACTTGGCAGACTATGGAAGCTGTCAATACCCGAGATCAAGGTGTATCGGAGAAAGACCGGAACATGGAGCATAAGAATCCAAAGTTTTGAAGGAAAACCCAAAGACAGGAGATATCAGTTATGGAATGAAAGCTCATGGCAGTAACATGGGCATAAACACGGCTATCCATGATGTTATCGTCCGCTTATGCTATTCTCACCGTGCGGAGTTAAGCATGCAGATGCATGGAAGGATTGGATGGTAGAAAGCTGATGGAGCACCTATCAGCAAGATGAAGTTTTAACTTTAGACCGGTGTATCACCAGGATCTGGAGTATTACATCAAGAAGTTAAGATGGACCTGCAGGAAGCTGTATTTGACAAACAAGTGTTTCGAGAAGAACTCAGAACCCAGAAACTGAAAGTAGCCAAGCAGGGAAAGCAAAACCTCGAGATAATGGAGACTCGCCAGGAGCTGAAGGACAGTAGGATCATGGTTCATGTCAAGGATGTTGAAACCCAGAAGTTTGGAACGCAACTCCAGAAATATAAAGGACGTCACGAGAGACTTCGTGTCAACAGAGATGATTTGGCAAAAGAACTTGAGAAGGACAAGCATGATTGGAAGAAGCCATCGGAGACATGAACAAGATTTCAAGAGTTTGGCGACGTTGAAGATTTATTGACCTTTAGAAGACCAAACCCCTGTTATACCTACGTTAGATGCGACGTTTGTGAGCTGTCATTTGTTTGTTGTTTTTCCGACAGCCACAATAAAAAAATCTGTCTTTTCAAAACTATTGTTTGTATTGTGTGTATCTCTCTCTATCTCTCTTATCTCACCCCAAACCCATGGACCCAATAGAGGATGAATGGAGATGAGCTTGTATTTTCCGGACCGATGAGTCAATTGGAGACGGGCCGATGGATTCAGAACATGGAGGATCACGTGAAGAATAACCCTATAGTCGGAAGGGATATGACCTGGCATGCCCTTCAATGTTTTGAAAGAGGTGCTGCTACTTGGTGGAGGATTTACCAAACCATCAATGGATGGCAAGGAGTAACCACTTGGAAAGAATTTAAGTGGACTCTACAAAGATCTCGTCTTGAGTCCCAGAAATTGAAGCCTTATGGAAAGGATATGAAGAAACCTTGTGCATACAAGCCATGTGGAGAAATAGGACACAACCATAAGGAACCCAAGGATGAATGCCCTAATTGTGAAGGAAGTCACCCAGCTGAAGAATGCCCAACTAGGCAGATCACTTGTTTCTTGTGTGAAGGGACTACCCACTACCCTGCTCAGTGTCACATCTACCCCATGGTACAAAGGACCGTCCAGCAGAAGAAAGAAGCAATGAAAAGAGCCCACATGGAAATTTTAGAGGAATCTGTGATGAAGGAAGAGGTGGAGGACACACCCAAAGAAGAACCAATTAAACCCTGCACCAAGTCATTCTATTCATGTGGAGAAGAAGGACACATCTCCCAAAATTGTCTGAATGGGGATTTAGTAGAATTCCCGGCAGAGGAAGTAGAGTATGACCCACAGGAAATAGAAGCCCTGATTGGAACGGAAAAGTCCAGGAAGAGAAATAGATTGGATCCCAGGAACAACCTAATTTCTACAAAGAGAGACCTGAGTCATATCACATGTTTCAGGTGCAAAAATTCAGGACACTACTTCAGTGATTGCCCAAAAGGGAAGATGAGGACCCCAGGAGGCTATATAATCACAAGGAAACCTTGAGATATGTCAGAAGTAATATGTTTCCGTTGTGATGAAGCAGGGCACTTTGCCAGAGAATGCCCCAAGGAGACGAAGACTTGTGATAAATAGTTGAGTGCAACGAGAAACATAGTAGTAGTGTGGACATTTCTTTTATTTGTGAGGTACCGGGTTGAGGCATGTAATGGAATGAAGGAGATTGTAATATTTGAGAATCAATAAAGTTATCATCATTGGTATTGATTTGGATTTTATGAGTTGTTACTCTATGAAGAAAGATTATGACCATTTTCGAGGATATGAGAAATATGGTCTATGGAAGATTGTGCATCTTAAAGGTGGTAGTACCATGTGAGGAAACTTGACCCTTGGAAAAGGTAATGATATTCCACGAAGTGGATTTCGAACAAAATAAGTATGAGTTTTATCTCGATATGTTGGATACCCCAAGAATATGAGGGTATGGAGTATTATTGGATGTAAAGGAGGTAGTCTATGAAATTGGAGGCAGAGCATGTCTTCGTGTGTTCCCTCTGCGAGGAGTTAAACTATTTGGAGTTAAGGGAAAGTTAGCCCCGAGATTTGTAGGACCATACCGAGTTTTGGAACGTATGGGAGAAGTGGCCAACAAGTTGGAGTCACCCGAAGGACTGTCATGAGTTCATGATGTGTTTCACCTTTCCCAGTTGAAGAAGTGCCATGCAGAGATGGCCAATATTCCCCTGTAAGGACGCTTGATCCTAGAAAGGATAATGATGTTCCACGAAGTGGAGTATGGACTTCATAAGTATAAGTGTTTTTTTTATCTCGGTATGTGGGATATCCCACGAGGATGAAGAGTACTATTGGATATAAAGGAGGTATGATGTTGGAAATATGTACCAATGGAAATTCCATGATGAGCCTGAGTAATCATGTCCTAGTGGTGCCAATAGAAGGAAGGAAGACAGTACAATTGGATGGATTTAAGAATACCAGGAAGTTGGATGTTGGATTAAGGATCAGTTGCCCGATGATAAGTTCAAGGAACTACAAGTGATGAGATGGGCCATAACCCGCAGGCCCCAGGACCTGCCAAGAAGCAAGCACACTCTTGTCGAAGGGAAGACCCTGGAAGAAGTTACGATTTTTATCGACAGACGATCTTATAGGAGTTACGCAAAACCTGAGAGTTGTGAAGGAACGATAGATGTTTGTTTGGCTTGCAGACTCCATGGATTTATCCGAACTTGGTTCGTCGACAAGAGAAATTCTGCAATGCTTGCGAGGTTGACCGAGTGTTAGAATGCGAGATTCGCTAAACCATATACAAGGTAATGATTTGGGTGCGGGATGGATTGATCACCATACCGACTTACTCTTATTATTCGCTTTGCTATACGGGATGGTAAATCTGAGTGACTTACCTATAGTAGAGAGACGACGATCAAACCTTGTTTGAACCTTAGAATGGTATAAGAAAGTTTCCCTTGTACACGGCAGTTGTTGCCAATCGTAGGTTATACGGCGAGGATCAACCCAGACCCATTTTCCTGCAGGAGAAACCGTAAATTGTTGACCACCATGAGTTGTTGATAGTTGTTTAGTATTGGCGCCAGACCCGTCAGCTAAGAAGACCCAGTCATGGAATAACCTTACCAAGATGAAAGACAGAAGAATTGAGGAAAAAGGTTATGCCGCTACCCAAAGAGCCAGAGAAGGAATTTTTCCGAGAATCTGAGAAGACTGACACTGTCAACAACAAGGATGGAGTATACGAGTTTTGATGGAACCGTAACAATGATTCTAAGGGTGGTAGCACCCCAGACCCCTGAGATGATCGATGGATTTTGAGGAGACCCCCAAACCCTAACCTATTTCTTTCTAGCCTCTCCGAATCTCGAGGACGAGATTCATTTTAAGGGTGGTAGGTTTGTAACATCCCAAAATTCTAAATTTTGGAATGTTATAATAAACAGATAGATTGGATTGATTGTTTGATTGATTGATTGAAAGTGAGTGGAATTCGAAATCTTTTGAAAGTTAAAGGAGAGGGAATAAAAGGACTTTCCCAAACTTTCATTTTGCTTTTATGATCTCCATGAATTCAAATTCTTTTCACCACAAAACCCTGGAGAGAAGATGACATGACTTCTTCCATTTATTTAAATGACAAGGGGTGTTGAAAATATTTGAATTTCATTTGAAAATATTTCCCATTTCAGAAACTTTATGCAACTCAATGATTTCACGAGAGAAGATAAAATGACTTCTTCAAAAAAATATGAAATATGAGTTGGGAGTTTCAAAGGTCAAATTCAAAGTCCTTTTGGAAATCATTTTTAGTTTGGAGTTATTTGAAGTCTTATTCAAATTATTTTTCTCCAAAATAAAAATATACAGAAAATAGGGTAACATGATTCCCTACATCAGAAAATTGGAGAAAAATAAATTTGAAATCATTTTGGTATTTTTAAAATGATTTTTATTGGATTTTATTAAGGCAGTAGCACTGTTTGATTTATTAAAATTTGTGTGGATTTTATTTGACTTTACAAAAATGTCCACGTTGTAGGAAATCTTTTTCTGAAAATTTTGATATATTATATGCCTATATAATATTTTGTTTTCATTTACTTTTTGTTTGTCTAAAAATGTTTTAAAAAAAACTTTGGACCGACCGGACCGGGCCGGCCCAGTCGCCAGGCCGCGGCCCAGCCGGCCCGTCAGCGCGCCCGTGCCCATCCCCAACTCCGGCGGAGTCCGCCTCCACCACGGCATCGCCGCCGCCGCCCGTGTCCGTGCGGGACTCCCTCCGCCGCCTCTCCTCTGCCCCCTCCCGCACGCCACCGCGCCGCCCCTCCCCCCCTTAAATAGCACCGCCCCGGGCCCCTCTCTCTCTCTCTGCCCCGCCGCCGCCTCTCCCGCATCTCATCGCCGCCGCGCCACCACCGCTCGCCTGCGCCGCCGCCCGTGCCTTGCCCTGCGCTCGAGCCGCCGCGCCGGAGCCACGTCGCCGCCCTTGCCCCTCGTCGCGAAGCCGAGCCGCCGCGCCGGAGCCCGCCGTCGCCACTGCCCCGCCTCGCCGGAGTTTCCCCGCCGGCGCCGGACCGCCGCGAACCGGTATAACCGCCGCCCCGGTTTTCTCGGTTTTCCTTCTGTTCGGTTTTTCTAAAAAAAAACCCTAGCCTAGATCTGTTTTTTTAGGTTTTACTAAACTGCGAACGTCCACTGTTTAGATCCTATAAACGAACGTTCACTATTTAGTTTTTTTCTTTTTCTGTTATTTTCGGCCAGGGACCTAGTAGCAATTTGTTTTTCTTACAGAATAGCCCCTGGTTTTCAAACGTCTATAACTTTTTACTCGTTTGTCCAAATCCAACGAAACCAACGCCCACTTCTTCGTTATGATCTTCTCTATCCAGTAAAACAACCTAAACATGTTTTTGAAAGTTTTAAAATTTGAATTCAAACAGATTTGTATTCAAACTTCTTTTGTTCATAACTTAAGTTCCGTAACTCCGTTTGAGTTGATTTTTTTTGCAAAGCGAAGCTCTTAACCTAAACTTTCTGATAAGGCCAAATTCACATAATTTTGGTGCTGTTAGAAATTGTTTTATGTCGCAAGAGTTATTTGCTTGGTTTTGAAGTTTTCCGAATTGTTTTCTTCGTTCTTCTCGATCTTTTGAGTGATTGCTTATGTGTGGTTACTACTGCTTGCTCCCGATAGATTGACCGGAGTGTGACGAGTAGATCTATCCAGAGTTTTGAGTGCGAGTCATCTTCATCAACATTGCAGGCAAGTTCACACTTTGATCATATCCCTTTCATACCCAGTTTTATGCATTAGATTCAACCCTCGAACATTGCATGAGTAGGATTGATAACATGTGGGTATTGGGAAGTAGTTGATGAGGTAGTACCTATTGCCCTATTTATTATCAAACCCTTGGGAGTTACTTCTACGTTGCTATTATATTGCCATGCTATGCTCGTAGACGTGGATTGGGTTTGAGAGATATTCATGACAGATGTGAGATTGATAATAATGGTTTACTTAAGGTGGCAACTAAAACTCACATCTGGGTGGATTGAGGCACCTGGAGAACCCAATGTTGTATGTTTGTATAAGAACCGCCACCCAGGCTCAAAGGGATCATAAGATTATTCATGCTGGAAACTTCCGTGTGTAGCCACAAGCTATTATGGGCTCTAGCATAGTTGAGTAGGTTACAGGATCTCTTGAAGAGGTGGGCTAGCAGATGTAGGGGAAAGTAGGTGTACCGGTCCATCCAGAGTAAAGAGTTATTGTTTCTGAAAGACTGTGTCTCGGTCATCTGTTTCTCAAACATCATGCAGTGCGAGAATCAAGCGGAGGCGATCGAGTCTTGTGGGGAAAAGTGCGCAAACCTCTGCAGAGTGTACAAACTAATCATGGTTAGCCGTGTCCCCGGTTATGGACATCTTGAGTATCTAGTTCTTGGATTATCCCGTTGATCTCATCATGTTACTTTTAATTAATATTGTTGGGTTGATGATGATACTTAATTGGGATTGAGATGCTGTCAACCATCTCAAAGTTTCACAACCACCATGATAGTTAAATAAAATTTATTCCTTTGAAGTAGGGAAAAATTGGCTTTTCGCAAAAACATTATAACCATAGAGCTTTTCCACCAGCCATATATGCATGTAGTGATAGCCTTTGTTCATCATTTCTCTATGGTGTGAATTTGCCAGCATATTCCATGTGCTGACCCGTTTTCGGGCTGCAATGTTTCATGTTGCAGGATATCTTACGACGAGTAAGTGATTCGTTAGGGTTACGATTTCTACACTCAACTTTGCCGTTGGTGTTGATGGGAATCCGCAACCTTGTTACTTCCGCTATTTGGATTGAGGTAATGGTATTTACGTTACTTTATACATGTGATTTACCTCTGTTATAAATCCTCGAGTACTGTGTGTGTCAGCATACCGATCCAGGGATGACACTTAAGCACAGAGACTTGATCCATTCGGGTCGGGTCGCTACACTAAGGTTTATCAATCCGTGAGAGGTGTAGGATGAAGATGGTCTCTCAAACGACCCTGCAACCAAATACAAGGAATCTCTTGTGTCCCCAACACACCCAATACAATGGCAAATTGTATAGGTGCACTAGTTCGACGAAGAGATGGTGATAAAAGTGTAATATAGATGGTGAAATATATTTTATAATCTGAATAAATAAAAACAACAAGGTAGCAAATATTAAACGGGCACAAAAACGGTATTGCAATGCTTGAAAATGAGGCCTAGGGTCCGTACTTTCGCTAGTGGAATCTCTCAACAGTGCTAATATAATTGGATCATATAACCACCCCTCAAAGTGCGATGAAGAATCACTCCAAAGTTCCTATTTAGCGGAGAACATAAGAATAAATTGTTTGTAGGGTACGAAACCACCTCAAAGCTATTCTTTCAATTCGAACTATTCAAGAGTTCGTACTAAAATAATACAAAGCTATTCTTTCCGTTCGATCTATCCTAGAGTTCGTACTAAAAGAACACCAAAGAAATTCATATTCATAATACTCAATCCAACACAAAGAACTTCAAAGAGGGCCCCAAGATTTCTACCAGAGAAACGAAGACAAGAACTTGCATCAACCCCTATGCATAGATTACCCCAATGTCACCACAGGAATCCGCGAGTTGACTGCCAAAACATATATCAAGTGAATCAATACGATACCCCATTGTCACCACGAGTATTCAATTGCAAGACATATATCAAGTGTTCTCAAATCCATAAAAGTATTCAATCCGATAACAACGAAATCTCAAAGGAAAAGACTCAATTCATCACAACAAGATAGAGAGGGGAAAACACCATATTATCCGACTATATTAACAAAGCCTGCGATACATCAAGATCGTGACATCTCAAGAACACGAGAGAGAAAGAGAGAGATTAAACATATAGCTACTGGTACAAACCCTCAGCCCTGAGGGTGGACTACTCCCTCCTCATCGTGGTGGTCGCCGGGATGATGAAGATGGCCACAGGAGATGATTCCCTCTCCAGGAGGGTGCCGGAAAGAGTCTAGATTGGTTTTCGGTGGCTATAGAGCCTTGTGGCGTCAGAACTTCTGATCTAGGTTAACCCTGATGGTTTCTCTATTTATAGGATTTTTTGGCGTTGGTTTCACGCTAAGATGGGCCTCGAGGTGAGCACAACCCACCAGGCAAGCCAGGCCCACCATGCGCGCCCTGGTGGGTTGTGCCCTCCTCGTGGCTCTTCTGGCCCTCCCACGAAGCTTCGGGGGTCTCCTTTGTTCCAAAAACAAATCGTCAAAAAGTTTCAACTCATTTGAGAACTTTCATTTCTGCACAAAAAACAACACCACGGTAGTTCTGCTGAAAACAGTGTGAGTCCGGGTTAGTTCCATGCAGATCATACCAAAACCATATAAAATTGTTGTAAACATGGGATGAATACTTCATAAATTATAGATACATTGGAGACCTATCAGCATCCCCAAGCTTAATTCCTACTCGTCCTCGAGTAGGTAAATGATAAAAGAAATAATTTATGAAGTGTGAATGCTAGCAAAGTGCATAAGTTTGATCAATGATAATTTAAATCACTTTTTCTAGCATCATAACGACAACTCTTTCTTATAAAACTTCTCATGTTAAAGTAGCAACCAATTCACATGTTAAGGTTCAAACGATGAATTCTCTTGAAACTCAACAACCTATGTTCTTAGTCACCAAGCAATTGTAATTCAACTTATTCAACAGAGTTTAAGTAAGAGCTCCACATACTCAACCATCATATAGTCTTCAATGATTGCTAACACTCACCGCATACACATGAGCAAAATGTTTCAACCGGACACATAGAAAGATAGGGGCTTATAATTTCGCCTCCCAACGTATTCAACTCAAGGGTGATGTCAACAATAATAACTCAAGCTACCCAGATCCAACTAGATATATGTGCCTAGATCTTTCCACACCACATGATGATTGCCAAAAGAGAAAAATAAAAAGGAATAGAGAGAAAAACTTTGACTCTTTGCATAAAAGTAAATACTGAAAAGTAAAAGATTGGCCCTTCGCAGGGGGAAGCAGAGGTTGCCATGCGATTATTTGTTTGTATGCTCAACCCCTTAGTGCAAAAGAACGTCACGTTATATTGCCCCTTATGATTGCAACCTTTATTATGCAGTTTGTCGCTTTTATTCTTTGCCATCACAAGTTCGTACAACGCTCAATTTTCTCTTAACTTAAATGATCTAACACTTTTAGAAGCAATTTTTATTGCCTTATTGCACCGATGACAACTTACTTGAAGGATCTTGCTCAATCCTTAGGTAGGTATGGTGGACTCTTGAAAATAAGATTTGGGTTTAAGGGTTTTTGGAATGCACAAGTAGTATCTCTACTTGGTGCAGAATTTTTGGTTAGCAAAGATGGGGGGCAAGCACCACATGTGGAAGGATCAGTATAACTTCTATGTGAATATGAAAAAACATAAACCATTACGTTGTCTTCCTTGCCCAACGTCAACAATTTTGGTATATAATATTTTGATGGGGGCTCACAATCACAAAAGATTTCCAAGATAGTGTATTTGCATGTGAAGGTTCTCTTCCTTATACTATTTATTCGTGAATTGCTTGTATGACCAATATTGTGATTGTCAAGCCTCAAAAGATTTCACTTTATAAACCCTATGTGAAGCTACCACTAGGAATGATATGATTTCAACTTCATGACATTCAATTTATTCAACAATTTACTCATATGATATAAGTGAAGCACAAGAGTAAATGACAAGCTACTCCAAAAAGATATAAATGAAGATCATGAGCATAATATTTCTTTCTCTCAAATTAATTTAAGTGAAGCAAGAGAGAATTTCTTCAAAAATACTAAAGCACACCGTGCTCAGAAAGATATAAGTGGAGCACTAGAGCAATTCCATAGAAAAGAGCTTCGTTGACGGGATGTGAATGCCGCTTACCTAGCCTCCCGGGCAAATATTTGAGGACTCTATTTTATTAGATCTAAGTATTTTATTAAAACAACAAGCAAAAACAAAATAAAATGACCTTCTAAGAATAGCACACATCATGTGAAGAAGCAAAAACTTAGGCTCAACCGATACTAACCGATAATTGTTGAAGAAGAAAGGTGGGATGCCTACCGGGACATCCCCAAGCTTAGATGCTTGAGACTTCTTGAAATATTATCTTGGGATGCCTTGGGCATCCCAAAGCTTGAGCTTTTGTGTCTCCTTAATTCCTTTTATATCACGGTTTCCCTAAATCTTAAAAACTTCATCCACACAAAACTCAACAAGAACTCGTGAGATAAGTTAGTATAAACCAATGCAGAAACTTTATCATTCTCTACTGTAGAAAATCACTAAAATTATTATTCAACATTGAATACTAAATGCCTCTGCATATTTAATACTCCTATCCTCAAATATAATCATTAAACAAGCAAACATATGCAACAATGCAAACATAACAGCAATCTGCCAAAACAGTACAGCCTGTAAAGAATGCAAGAGTAACAATACTTATTCAACTCCAATCATTATGAAATTTTGCCACACTGTAGAAAATTCATTAGATCTTATTTTGCAAAAAGTTTCAACATTTTATCACATTCTGACTTTTCTAGGGAATTTTTGCAACATTGGTAAACTTTCTGTTTGCAAACAGCAACATGTAGAGTTGTAAAATTAGCATAGTAAAGGCTATCAATGCCACTTTTATTGAAATAAAAGATGCAAAAAATTATTATAAATAACAGAAAGCAAATACTAACAAAATGAATTGACGCTCCAAGTAAAATACATATCATGTGACGAATGAAAACAGAGCTCCAAGTGAGGTTACCGATAATGTTTGAGACGACAGAGGGGATGCCTTCCGGGGCATCCCAAAGCTTAGTTGCTTGGACCTTCCTTGAATATTACCTTGGGGTGCCTTGGGAATCCCCAAGCTTAGGGTCTTGTCACTCCTTATTCTCCTCATATCGATATCTCACCCAAAACTTGGAAACTTCAATCACACAAAACTTAACAAAACTCCGTGAGATAGGTTAGTATGATAAATAGCAAGCCATTTCACTTTGGTACTGTCAAAGACAAGATTCATAATTGTTTCCACAAAATTCCTACTGTAGCATATCATTTCCACAATTTATATTGAGCAATATAAGCCATAGAAACTAGAAAACAAGCAAACTATGCGTTGAAAACAGAATCTGTCAAAAACAGAACAGTCTGTAGTAATCTGTACTCAAACCATACTTCTGCTACTCCAAAAATTATGAAACAATTAGGACCACGTGAGCAATTTGTATTTTAAACTTCTGAAAAAAGAATCAACTCAAAATCTCTCTTCTGTTATAAATGAGAATTATTTTTGTGAGCGCAAAAGTTTCTGTTTTTCAGCAAGATCAAATCAACTATCACCCAACATGATCCCAAAAGCTTTACTTGGCACTTTATTGAAACAAAAGCAATAAAACATGATAAATACAGTAGCATAATTATGTTAGCACACAAAAACAGTAGAAAAAACTGTTGGGTTGTCTCCAACAAGCGCTTTCCTTTTATGCCTTTTAGCTAGGCATGATGATTTCAATGATGCTCGCATAAAAGTAAAGAATTGAAACATAAAGAGAGCATCATGAAGCATATGACTAGAACATTTAAGTCTAACCCACTTACTATGCATAGGGATTTTGTGAGCAAAAAACTTATGGGAAACAAGAATCAACTAGCATAGGAAGGCAAAACAAGTAAAACTTCAAAACTTTCAACACATAGAGAGGAAACATGATATTATTGCATTTCCTACAAGCATATGTTCCTCCCTCATAATAATTTTCAGTAGCATCATGAATGAATTCAACAATATAACTATCACATAAAGCATTCTTTTCATGACCCACAAGCATAGAAATTTTACTACTCTCCACATAAGCAAATTTATTCTCATGAATAGTAGTGGGAGCAAACTCAACAAAGTAACTATCATGGGATTGAAAATTAAAATCATGATGAAAAGTTTCATGGTTATCATTATTCTTTATAGCATACATTTCATCACCATAATCATCATAGATAGCAACTTTGTTCTCATAATAATCAATTGAAACCTCTTCTGAAATAGTGGATTCATCACTAAATAAAGTCATGACCTCTCCAAATCCATTTTCATAATTATTACAATAAGATTCAACACCCTCCAAAATAGTGGGATCATTAGTACCTAGAGTTGACACTCTTCCAAACCCACTTTCATCAATATAATCATCATCATAAATAGGAGGCATGCTTTCATCATAATAAATTTTCTCATCAAAACTTGGGGGACTAAAAATATCATCTTCATCAAATATAGCATCCCCAAGCTTGTAGCTTTGCATATCATTAGCATCATGGATATTCAAAGAATTCACACTAACAACATTGCAATCATGCTCATAATTCAAATATTTTGTGCCAAACATTTTATTGACTTCTTCTTTTAACAATTGAGCACAATTTTTTGAACCATCATTTTCGAGGAATATATTATAAATATGATCAATAAGATGATGCAACCTCAATTCCATTTTTTTGTAGTTTTCTTTTATAAACCAAACTAGTGATAAACAAGAAACTAAAAGATTTGATTGCAAGATCTAAAGATATACCTTCATGCAATCACCTCCCCGTCAACGGCGTCGGAAAAGAGCTTCGTTGACGGGGTGTGAGTGCCACTTACCTAACCTCCCTGGCAATGGCGCCAGAAAAGAGCTTGATGTCTACTACGCAACTTTATTCTTGTAGACACGTGTTGGGCCTCCAAGCGCAGAGTTTTGTAGGACAGTAGCAATTTTCCCTCAAGTGGATGACCTAAGGTTTATCAATCCGTGAGAGGTGTAGGATGAAGATGGTCTCTCTCAATCGACCCTGCAACCAAATACAAGGAATCTCTTGTGTCCCCAACACACCCAATACAATGGCAAATTGTATAGGTGCACTAGTTTGGCGAAGAGATGGTGATAAAAGTGTAATATGGATGGTGAAATATATTTTTATAATCTGAATAAATAAAAACGGCAAGGTAGCAAATAGTAAACGGGCACAAAAACGGTATTGCAATGCTTGAAAATGAGGCCTAGGGTCCGTACTTTCGCTAGTGTAATCTCTCAACAGTGCTAACATAATTGGATCATATAACCACCCCTCAAAGTGCGATGAAGAATCACTCCAAAGTTCCTATCTAGCAGAGAACATAAGAATAAATTGTTTGTAGGGTACGAAACCAATTCAAAGCTATTATTTCCGTTTGATCTATTCAAGAGTTCGTACTAAAATAACACAAAGCTATTCTTTCCGTTCGATCTATCCTAGAGTTCGTACTAAAATAACACCAAAGAAATTCATATTCATAATACTCAATCCAACACAAAGAACTTCAAAGAGGGCCCCAAGATTTCTACCGGAGAAACAAAGACTAGAACTTGCGTCAACCCCTATGCATAGATTAGCCCAATGTCACCTCAGGAATCCGCGAGTTGAGTGCCAAAACATATATCAAGTGAATCAATATGATACCCCATTGTCACCACGAGTATGCAATTACAAGACATATATCAAGTGTTCTCAAATCCATAAAAGTATCCAATCCAATAATAACGAAATCTCAAAGGGAAAAACTCAATTCATCCCAACAAGATAGAGAGGGGAAAACACCATGATCCGACTATATTAGCAAAGCCCGCGATACATCAAGATCGTGACATCTCAAGAACACGAGAGAGAGAGAGAGAGAGATTAAACACATAGCTACTGGTACAAACCCTCAGCCCTGAGGGTGGACTACTCCCTCCTCATCATGGTGGCCGCCGGGATGATGCATATGGCCATCGGAGATGATTCCCCCCTCCGACAGGGTGCCGGAAAGGATCTAGATTGGTTTTCGGTGGCAACAGAGCCTTGCGGCGGCGGAACTTCTAATCTAGGTTAACCCGTGAAGGTTTCTCCATTTATAGGATTTTTTGGCGTTGGTTTCCCGCTAAGATGGGCCTCGAGGCAAGCACAACCCACAGGGGCAAGCCAGGCCCACCAGGCGCGCCCTGGTGGGTTGTGCCCTCCTCGTGGCTCTTCTGGCCCTCCCATGAAGCTTCAGGGGTCTCTTTTGTTCCAAAAAAATCGTCAAAAAGTTTCACCTTATTTGGAGAACTTTCATTTCTGCACAAAAAACAACACCATGATAGTTCTGCTGAAAACAACGTCAGTCCGGGTTAGTTCCATGCAAATCATACCAAAACCATGTAGATTACTGGACATCGGTCAAAATTATCCTTAGAGAACTAAGGAAATATTTTCTCGGTTATGGAGGTGATAAAGAGTTCATCGTAAAGAGTTATGTCGATGCAAGCTTTGACTCCGATTCATATGACTATGAGTATCAATCTAGATACATATTCAAAGTGGGAGCAATTAGCTAAGAATAGCTCCATGCAGAGCGTTGTAGACATAGAAATTTGCAAAATACATACGGAATTGAATGTGTCAGACCTGTTGACTAAACTTCTCTCACTAGCAAAACATGATCACACCTTAGTGCTCTTTGGGTGTTAATCACATGGCGATGTGAACTAGATTATTCACTCTAGTAACCTCTTTGGGTGTTGGTCACATGGCGATGTGAACTATGGGTGTTAAATCACATGGTGATGTGAACTAGATTATTGACTCTAGTGCAAGTGGGAGACTGAAGGAAATATGCCTCAGAGGCAATAATAAAGTTGTTATTTTATATTTCCTTATTCATGATAAATGCTTATTATTCATGCTAGAATTGTATTGATCGGAAGCCTTAATACATGTGTGAATACATAACCAAACACCGTGTCCATAGTGAGCCTCTACTAGACTAGCTCATTGATCAAAGATGGTTAAGGTTTCATAACCATGGACATGAGTTGTCATTTGATAATGGGATCACATCATTAGGAGAATGATGTGACGGACAAGACCCATATGTTAACATAATGATCGTTCTGTTTCATTGCTATTGCTTTCTTCATGTCAAATACATATTCCTTCGACTATGAGATTATGCAACTCCCGGATATCGGAGGAAAGCCTTGTGTTCTATCAAACGTCACAACGTAACTGGGTGATTATAAAGATGCTCTACAGGTATCTCCGAAGGTGTTTGTTGAGTTGGCATAGATCGAGATTAGGATTTGTCACTCCGAGTTTCGAAGAGGTGTCTCTGGGCCCTCTCGGTAATACACATCATAAGCTTGCAAGCAAACAACTAAGAATTAGTCACGAGGTGATGTATTACGGAACGAGTAAAGAGACTTGCCAGTAACAAGATTGAACTAGGTATGAAGATACCGATGATCGAATCTCGGGCAAGTAACATGCCAATGGACAAAGGAAATTACGTATGTTGTCATAACGGTTTGACCGATAAAGATCTTCGTAGAATATGTAAGAGCCAATATGGGCATCAAGGTTACGCTATTGGTTATTGACCAGAGAGGTGTCTCGGTTATGTCTACATAGTTCTCGAACTCGTAGGGTCCGCACGCTTGACGTTCGATGACGATATAATATTATATGAGTTATGTGATTTGGTGACCGAATGTTCTTTGGAGTCCTGAATGAGATCACAGACATGACGAGGAGTCTCGAAATGGTCGAGAGGTAAAGATTGATATATAGGATGATAGTATTCGGCCACCGGAAGTGTTTTGGGGGGTACCGGGTACTTATCAGGCCGCCGGAAGGGGTTCCGGGCACCCCTGGCAAAAGGTATGGGCCTTATGGGCCAAGTGGGGAAATGCACCAGCCACAAGGGGCTGGTGCGCCCCCCATATGGGCTGGCCTAGGAGGAAAAGGAAAGAGGGGAAGGGAAAGGAAAGAGTGGATTAGGATTCCCCCTTCCTTCCCTCTCCCCCCTCTTTCCTTCCCCCTCCGACAAACATGGCAGGGGGTGCGGCCAAGGGCAGGAGCCCAAGTAGGATTCACACCTACTTGGGGCGCCCCTTGGCCTCTCCCCTCTCCCTCCCACCTATATATATGAGGAGGGGGGCGCCTAGCACACCCCAGACAATTGTCTTAGCCGTGTGCGGTGCCCCCGTGCACCGTTTACTCCCTCGGTCATTTTTTCGTAGTGCTTAGGCGAAGCCCTGCGGAGATTCCATCACCATCACTGTCACCACGCCGTTGTGCTATGGGAACTCATCTACTACCTCACCATCTTGTTGGATCAAGAAGGCCAAGCACGTCACCGAGCTGAAGGTGTGCAGAACGCGGAGGTGTCGTGCGTTCGGTACTAGATCGGTTGGAGCGCGAAGAAAGTTCGACTACATCAACTGCGTTGTGAAACGCTTCCGCTTACGGTCTACGAGGGTACATATACACACTCTCCCCCTCTCGTTGCTATGCATCTCCATGGATGGATCATTGCGTGTGCATAGAAAAAAAATTGTTTTCCATGAAACGATTCCCAACAGTGGCATCATGAGCCAGGTCTATGCGTAGATGATATGCACGAGTAGAAGACAAAGTGTTGTGAGTGGTGATAGTCATACTGCTTACCACCAACGTCTTATTTTGATTCGGCGGTATTGTGGGATGAAGCGGCCCGGACCAACCTTACATGTCCACATACATGAGACCGGTTCCACCGACAGACATGCAACTAGTTTTGAATAAAGGTGGCTGGCGGGTGTCTGTTTCTCCTCCTTTAGTTGATCGAATTTGACTACGGCCGGTCCTTGAAGAAGGTTAAAACAGCAAACTTGACGAATCACCGTTGTGGTTTTTGCCATAGGTAAGAACGGTTGTTGCTAGAAGCCCGTAGCAGCCACGTAAAATTTGCAACAACAAAGTAGAGGACGTCTAACTTGTTTTTGCAGGGTATGGTGTGATGTGATATGGTCAAGACATGATGTGATATACATTATTGTAAGAGATGATCATGTTCTGTAAGATATCTGACAACTGGCAGGAGCCTTATGGTTGTCTCTTTATTGTATGAAATGCAAACGCCATGTAATTGCTTTACTTTATCACTATGCGTTAGTGATAGTTGTAGAAGCAATAGTTGGTGAGATGACCACGACGCAATGATGGAGATCAAGGTGTCGAGCCAGTGACGATGGAGATCATGACGATGCTTTGGAGATGGAGATCAAAAGCACAAGATGATGATGGCCATATCATGTCACATATTATGATTGCATGTGATGTTTATCTTTTAATGCATCTTATTTTGCTTAGTACGGCAGTAGCATTATAAGATAATGCCTTCACTAAATTTCAAGGTAAAAGTGTTCTCCCTTAGTATGCACCGTCGCTACAGTTTGTCGTGTTGAGACACCACGTGATGATCGGGTGTGATAGACTCAACGTTCACATACAACGGGCGCAAGACAGTTTTGCACATGCAGAATACTTGGGGTTAAACTTGATAGTTTAGTGCGCCATACTTTACGGCTTAGAACCGGAACTTCAAAAAAGTTTTGAACGCCATGGAGCATATGAGATGTTCCAAGAAGCTGAAAATTGATATTACAGATTCATGCCCGTGTCGAGAGGTATGAGACCTCTGACAAGTACTTTGCCTACAAGATGGAGGAGAATAGCTCAACCGGTGAGCATGTACTCTGGATGCCTGGGTACTACAACCACTTGAATCAAGTGGCAATTAATCTTCCAGATAAGATAGTGATTGACAGAGTTCTCTAGTCACTATCACCAAGCTACTAGAACTTCTTGATGAACTATAATATGCAAGGGATGACAAAAATGATTCCCGAGCTCTTTGCGATGCTGAAATCGGCGAAGGTAGAAATCAAGAAGGAGCATCAAGTGTTGATGGTTAACAGGACCACTAGTTTCAAGAAAAAGGGCGAGGGAAAGAAAGGGAACTTCAAGAAGATTGGCAAGTCAGTTGCCACTCCCGTGAAGAAGCCCAAAGCTGGACCCAAGCCTGAAACTAAGTGATTCTACTGCGAAGAAAATGGTCACTGGAAGTGGAATTGCCCCAAATACTTGGCGGATAAGAAGGATGGCAAAGTGAACAAAGGTATATTTGATACATGTTATTGATGTGTATTTTACTAGTGTTCGAAGTAACCCCTAGGTATTTGATACCGGTACAGTTCCTAAGATTAGTAACTCTAAACAGGAGTTACAGAGACTAGTTAAAAGCGAGGTGACGATGTGTGTTGGAAATGATTCCAAGGTTGATATGATCACCATCACACACTCCATCTACCTTCGGGATTAGTGTTGAACCTAAATAAATGTTATTTGGTGTTTGCGTTGAGCATGAATATAATTAGATCATGATTATTGCAATACATTTATTCATTTAAGTTAGAGAATAATTGTTGTTCTGTTTACATGAATAAAACCTTCTATGGTCATACAGGCAATGTGAATGGTTTATTGAATCTCGATCGTAGTGATACACATATTCATAATATTGATGCCAAAAGATGCAAAGTTGATAATGATAATGCAACATACTTGTGGCACTTCCATTTTGGTCATATTGGTGTAAAGCGCATGAAGAAACTCCATGCAGATTTACTTTTGGAATCACTTGATTATGAATCAATTGTTACTTGCGAACCATGCCTCATGGGAAACATGACTAAAACTCCGTTCTCTGGAACAATGGAGCGAGCTAATGACTTATTGGAAATAATACATACCGATGTATGCGGTCCGATGAGTGTTGAAGCACGCGGCGGGTATCGTTATTTTCTGACCTTCATAGTGAAACACAAGTCTGAAACATTTGTAAAGTTCAAAGAAATTCAGAGTGAAGTGGAGAATCATCATAACAAGAAAATAAAGTTTCTACGATCTGATCGCGGAGGCGAATATTTGAGTTACGAGTTTGTCCTTCATTTAAAACAATGTGGAATTGTTTCACAACTCACACCACCTGGAACACCACAGCGTAATGGTGTATCCGAATGTCGTAACCGTACTTTATTGGATATGGTGCATTCTATGATGTCTCTTACCGATTTACCACTATCGTTTTGGGGTTATGCATTAGAGACAGCCGCATTTACATTAAATAGGGCACCATCTAAATCTATTCAGATGACACCGTATGAACTATGGTTTGGCAAGAAACCTAAGTTGTCGTTTCTTAAAGTTTGGGGTTACGACACTTATGTCAAAAGGTTTCAGCCCGATAAGATCGTACCCAAATCGGAGAAGTGCGTCTTCATAGGATACCCTAAGGAAACAATTGGGTACACCTTCTACCACAGATCCGAAGGCAAGATCTTTGTTGCCAAGAATGGAACATTTCTAGAGAAGGAGTTTCTCTCGAAAGAAGTGAGTGGGAGGAAAGTAGAACTAGATGAGGTAATTGTACCGTCTCTCAATTTGGAAAGTAGCACATCACAGAAATCCGTTCCCGTGATGCCTACACCAACTAGACAAGAAGCTAATGATGATGATCGAAACTTCAGATCAAATTGCTACTGAACCTCATAGGTCGACCAGAGCATGATCCGCACCAGAGTGGTACATCAATCTTGTCCTGGAAGTCATGTTGTTGGACAACAGTGAACCTATGAACTATGAAGAAGCTAAGATGAGCCCAGATTCCGTTAAATGGTTTGAGGCCATGAAATCTGAGATAGAATCCATGTATGAGAACAAAGTATGGACTTTGGTAGACTTGTCCGATGATCGGCAAGCCAAAGAAAATAAATGTATCTTCAAGAAGAAGACTGACGCTGATGGTAATGTTACTGTCTACAAAGCTCGACTTGTCGCGAAAGGTTTTTCGACAAGTTCAAGGGGTTGACTACGATGAGACTTTCTCACCCGTAGCGATGCTTAAGTCTATCCGAATCATGTTAGCAATTGCCGCATTTTAAGAAATCTCGCAAATGGACGTCAAAACAGCATTCCTTAATGGATTATTTAAAGAAGAGTTGTATATGATGCAACCAGAAGGTTTTGTCGATCCTAAAGGTGCTAACAAAGTGTGCAAGCTCTAGTGATCCATCTATGGACTGGTGCAATCATCTCGGAGTTGGAATATACGCTTTGATGAGGTGATCAAAGCATATGGTTTTATACAGACTTACGGTGAAGACTATATTTACAAGAAAGTGAGTGGGAGCTCTGTAGCATTTCTGATATTATATGTGGATGACATATTATTGAATTTCTGGATAGCATAAAAGGATACTTGAATAATAGTTTTTCAATGAAAGACCTCGGTGAAGCTGCTTATATATTGGGCATCAAGATCTATAGGGATAGATCGAGACGCTTAATAGGACTTTCATAGAGCACGTAGCTTGACAAGATTTTGAAGAAGTTCAAAATGGATCAGTCAAAGGAAGGGTTCTTGCCTGTGTTGCAAGGTGTGAAGTTGAGTAAGACTCAAAGCCCGACCACGGCAGAAGATAGAGAAAGAATGAAAATAATTCCCTATGCCTCACCCGTAGGTTCTATAAAGTATGCCATACTATGTACCAGACCTATTGTGTGCCTTGCCATGAGTTTGGCAAGGGGGTACAATAGTGATCCAGGAGTAGATCACTGGACAGCGGTCAAAATTATCCTTAGAGAACTAAGGAAATATTTTCTCGGTTATAGAGGTGATAAAGAGTTCATCGTAAAGAGTTACGTCGATGCAAGCTTTGACACCGATTCAGATGACTAAGAGTATCAATCTGGATACATATTGAAAGTGGAAGCAATTAGCTAAGGATAGCTCCATGCAGAGCGTTTTGTAGACATAGTAATTTGCAAAATACATACGGAACTGAATGTGTCAGACCCGTTGACTAAACTTCTCTCACAAGCAAAACATGATCACACCTTAGTGCTCTCTGGGTGTTAATCACATGGCGATGTGAACTAGATTATTCACTCTAGTAACCTCTTTGGGTGTTGGTCACATGGCGATGTGAACTATGGGTGCTAAATCACATGGTGATTTGAACTAGATTATTTACTCTAGTGCAAGTGGGAGACTGAAGGAAATATGCCTTAGAGACAATAATAAAGTTGTTATTTTATATTTCCTTATTCACGATAAAGGTTTATTATTTATGCTAGAATTGTATTGATCGGAAACCTTAATACATGTGTGAATACATAAACAAACACCGTGTCTCTAGTGAGCCTCTACTAGACTAGCTCGTTGATCAAAGATGGTTAAGGTTTCCTAACCATGGACAGGAGTTGTCATTTGATAACGGGATCACATCGTTAGGAGAATGATGTGATGGACAAGACCCATCCGCTAGCATAATGATCGTTCAGTTTTATTGCTATTGCTTTCTTCATGTCAAATACATTTTCCTTCGACTATGAGATTATGCAACTCCCGGATACCGGAGGAATGCCTTGTGTGCTATCAAACATCACAACGTAACTGGCTGATTATAAAGATGCTCTACAGGTATCTCCAAAGGCGTTTGTTGAGTTGGCATAAATCGAGATTAGGATTTGTCACTCTGAGTTTCAGAGAGGTATCTCTGGGCCCTCTCGGTAATACACATCATAAGCTTGCAAGCAAATGAATAAGGAGTTAGTCACGAGGTGATGTACTACGGAACGAGTAAAGAGACTTGCCGGTAACAAGATTGAACTAGGTATGAAGATACTGACGATTGAATCTCGAGCAAGTAACATACCGATGGATGATACGTCCATTTTGCATCATGTTTTCTTAGTGTTATTTATAATGTTTTTATCCATAATAATGCTTTTTGGAGTAATTCTAATGCCTTTTTCTCTCAATATGCAAGGTATACACAAAGAGGGAGAACTCCGGCAGCTGGAAATCTGGACCTGGAAAAGCTACGTCAGGCCACCTATTCTGCACAACTCCAAACAAGCTGAAACTTCACGGAGATTTTTTATGGAATATTTGAAGAATATTGGAGCAAATAACTACCAGAGGGGGCCCACTAGGTGGGCACAACCCACCTGGGCGCACCAGGGAGCCCAGGCATGCCCTGGTGGGTTGTGCTCACCCAGGCCCACCTCCGGTGCCCATCTTCTGGTATATAGGTCATTTTGACCTAGAAAAAAGAAGGGGAGGACTTTCGGGACGGAGCACCGCCGTCTCGAGGCGGAACTTGGGCAAGAGCACTTTTGCCCTCCGGCAGAGCGATTCCGCCGGGGGAACTTCCCTCCCAGAGGGGGAAATTATCGTCATCATCATCACCAACAAATCTCCCATCTTGGGGAGGGCAATATCCATCAACATCTTCAATAGCACCATCCCATCTCAAACCCTAGTTCATCCTTGTGTTCAATCTTATCACCAGAACTATATATTGGTGCTTGTGGGTGACTAGTAGTGTTGATTACATCTTGTAGTTGATTACTATATGGTTTATTTGGTGGAAGATTATATGTTCTGATCCAATATGCTATTTAATACCCCTCTGATCTTGAGCATGATTATCATTTGTGAGTAGTTACTTTTGTTCTTGAGGTCACGGGGGAAATCATGTTGCAAGTAATCATGTGAACTTGATATGTGTTCGATATTTTGATAATATGTATGTTGTGATTCCCTTAGTGATGTCAAGTGAACATTGAATACATGACACTTCACCAAATTTGGGCCTAAGGGAATGCATTGTGGAGTAGCAATTAGATGATGGTTGCGAGAGTGACAGAAGCTTAAACCCCAGTTTATGCGCTATTCCGTAAGGGACCGATTGGATCCAAAAGTTTAATGCTATGGTTAGAATTTATTCTTAATACTTTTCTCGTAGTTGCGGATGCTTGCGGGAGGGTTAATCATAAGTAGGAGGTTTGTTCAAGTAAGAACAGCACCTAAGCACCGGTACACCCACATATCAAATTATCAAAGTACCAAACACAAATTAAACCAACATGATGATAGTAACTAGATGAAACTCCCGTGTACCCTCAAGAACGCTTTGCTTATCATAAGAGACTGTTCTGGCCTGTCCTTTGCCTCAAAAGGATTGGGCTACCTTGCTGCACTTTTGTTACTACTATCATTACTTGCACGTTACAAATTACCTTGCTATCAAACTACCTGGCTACTTACAAGTTCAGCAATTGCAGACATTACCTTGCTGAAAAACACTTGTCATTTCCTTCCTCGTCGTTGGGTTCGACACTCTTACTTATAGAAAAGAGCTACAATTGATCCCCTATACTTGTGGGTCATCAAGGCTATTTTCTGGCGCTGTTGCCAGGGAGTGAAGCGCCTTTGGTAAGTGGAATTTGGTAAGGAAACATTTATATAGTATGCTGAAATTTATTGTCACTTGTTACTATGGAAAACAATCCTTTGAGGGGTTTGTTCGGGGTATCTTCACCTCGACCGGAACCACAATTAACTACCCCTCAACCTACTACACCTACTGAAAATATTGAATATGAAATTACTTCGGGTATGATAGAACAAATGCTAGCTAATCCTTATGCAGGAGATGGAACCGAACATCCTGATATGCACTTGATATATGTAGAACAAATTTGTGGATGTTCATGCTTGCAGGTTTACCCGGGGATGAAGTTATGAAGAAGGTTTTCCCTTTATCTTTGAAGGTAAAAGCATTGGCATGGTATAGGCTATGCGATGATATTGGATCTTGGAATTGGAATCGTTTGAAATTGGAGTTCCACCAAAAAATTATCCTATGCATCTAGTTCATTGTCATCGGAATTATATATATAATTTTTGGCCTCGTGAAGGAGAAAGTATCGCTCTAGATTGGGGGAGGCTTAATTCAATGCTATATTCATGCCCTAATCATGAGCTCTCCAGAGAGATTATTATCCAGAATTTTTATGCTCGGCTTTCTTGTAATGATCAAACCATGCTTGATACTTCTTGTGCTAGCACTTTTATGAAGAAGACTATTGAATTCCGGTGGGATATTTTGGAAAGAATTAAACACAACTCTGACGATTGGGAACTCGACGAAGGTAAAGAGTCAGGTATCAAAATTAAATATGATTGTGTTAAATCTTTTATGGATATCGATGCTTTTCAAAAGTTTAGTACTAAATATGGACTTGACTCTGAGATAGTAGCCTCCTTTTGTGAATCATTTGCTACTCATGTCGATCTCCCTAAAGAGAAGTGGTTTAAATATCACCGACCTATTAATGAAGAAATTAAAGAACCGGTATCAATTAAAGAAGAAATTATACTTTATAATGTTGATCCAGTTGTTCCTACTACTTATATTGAGAAAACCACCTTTCCCTGTTAGGATAAAGGAACATGCTAAAGTTTCAACTATGGTTAACAAAAGCTATATTAGAACACCTAAACCTGATGAACAAATTAAAGTAGAACCTAGCATTGCTATGGTGAAAAATCTCTTGGAAGAAGATATGGATGGGCATGTTATTTACTTCTGTGAAGAAGCTGCTAGAATTGCCAAACCTGATAAAAAGGATAAACATAGACTTGTTGTTGGCATGCCCGTCATCTCAGTTAAAATAGGAGATCACTGTTAACATGGTTTATGTGACATAGGTGCTAGTGTGAGTGCTATTCCTTACACCTTATATCAAGAAATTATGAAAGACATAGCACCCGCAGAGATAGAAGACATAGATGTTACTATTAAACTTGCTAATTGAGACACTATATCACCAATTGGGATTGTTAGAGATGTTGAAGTCTTGTGTGGGAAAATAAAATACCCTACTGATTTTCTTGTTCTAGGTTCCCCACAAGATGACTTTTGTCCCATTATCTTTGGTAGGCCTTTCTTGAACACCGTTAATGCTAAGATAGATTGTAAGAAACAAACTGTCGGTGTTAGTTTTGGTGATGAGTCTCATGAGTTTAATTTTTCCAAGTTTAGTAGAAAGCTTCATGAAAAATAATTGCCTAGTAAGGATGAATTGATTGGTCTTGCTTCTATTGATGTACCACCTACTGATCCTTGTGAACAATATTTGCTAGACCATGAAAATGATTTACATATGCATGAAATAAATGAAATAGATAAAAATTTCTTTGAACAACGTCCTCTACTTAAACACAACTTGCCTATTGAAACTCTAGGAGGTCCTCCTCCAGCCAAAGGTGATCCTGTGTCTGAATTAAAACAATTGCCAGACACTTTGAAATATGCTTATCTTGATGAAAAGAAGATATATCCTGTTATTATTAGTGCTAACCTTTCAGAACATGAAGAAGAAAGATTATTGAAAGTTCTAAGGAAGCACCGGGCTGCTATTGGATATACTCTTGATGATTTAAAGGGCATTAGTCCCACTCTATGTCAGCACAAAATTAATATGGAACCTGATGCTAAACCCGTTGTTGATCACCAACGTCGGTTAAATCCGAAAATGAAAGAAGTGGTAAGGACGGAAATACTAAAACTTCTGGAAGCAGGTATAATCTATCTTATAGCTGATAGTAGATGGGTAAGTCATGTTCATTGTGTCCCTAAGAAGGGAGGTATTACTGTTGTTCCTAATGATAAGGATGAACTTATTCCACAAAGAATTGTTACAGGCTATAGAATGGTAACTAATTTTAGAAAATTAAATAAAGCAACTAGAAAAGATCATTACCCTCTGCCCTTTATTGATCAAATGCTTGAAGATTATCTAAGCACACACACTTTTGCTTCCTTGATGGATATTCTGGTTTTTCACAAATACCTAATTCTCACCCTGATCAGGAAAAGACCACTTTTACTTGTCCCTTTGGAACTTATGCTTATAGACGTATGACTTTTGGTTTATGCAATGCACCTGCTACTTTTCAAAGATGTATGACTGCTATATTCTCTGACTTTTGTGAAAAGATTATTGAGGTTTTCATGGATGACTTCTCTGTTTATGGGAAGTCTTTTGATGACTGTTTAAGCAATCTTCAGCAAGTTTTGCAGAGATGTGAACAAACAAATCTTGTCTTGAATTGGGAGAAGTGCCATTTTATGGTTAATGAAGGCATTGTCTTGGGTCATAGAATTTCTGAAAGAGGTATTGAAGTGGACCAAGCTAAGGTTCATGCAATTGAGAAAATGCCATGTCCTAAAGATATAAAAGGTATTCGTAGTTTCTTAGGTCATGCTGGTTTCTATAGGAGATTTATTAAAGACTTCTCTAAAATTTCTAGGCCTCTCACGAATCTTTTGTAAAAGGATATTCCTTTTGTTTTTTATTATGATTGTTTAGAAGCCTTTGAAACACCTATTGTTCAACCACCTGATTGGAACCTGCCTTTTGAAATTATGTGTGATGCTGGTGATTATGTTGTTGGTGCTGTTCTAGGACAAAGAGTTGATAAGAAACTGAATGTTATTCATTATGCTAGTAAAACTCTAGACAGTGCTCAAAGAAATTATGCTACTACTAAAAAAGAATTCTTAGTAGTGGTGTTTGCTTGTGATAAATTTAGACCTTATATTGTTGATTCCAAGGTAACTGCTCACACAGACCATGCTGCTATTAAATATCTTATGGAAAATAAAGATGCTAAACCTAGACTTATTCGATGGGTTCTCTTGTTACAAGAATTTGATTTACATATCATTGATAGAAAAGGAGCTGAGAACCCAGTAGCTGATAATTTGTCTAGGCATGAAAATTTGCCTGGTGACTCACTACCTATTGATGATAGTTTTCCTAATGAGCAGTTAGCTGCAATAAATGTTGCTCAGAATACTCCTTGGTATGCTGATTATGCTAATTACATTGTTGCTAACTATTTACCACCTAGTTTTACATACCAACAAAAGAAAAAAAAATTCTTCTATGATTTAAGACATTACTTTTGGGATGACCCACATCTTTATAAAGAAGGACTAGATGGTATTATTAGACATTGTGTACCTGAGCATGAACAAGGACAAATCCTACGGAAATGTCACTCTGAAGCTTATGTAGGGCACCATGCTGGAGATAGAACTGCTCACAAGGTATTGCAATCTGGATTTTATTGGCCTACTCTCTTCAAGGATGCCCGTAAGTTCGTCTTATCTTGTGACGAATGTCAAAGTACAGGTCAAAGAATAGGTAATATCGGTAAGCGTCAAGAAATGCCTATGAATTATTCACTTGCTGTTGAACCTTTTGATAATTGGGGATTTGATTAGATGGGATCCTTTCCTTCCTCTAATGGGTAGACACATATTTTGGTTGCTGTTGATTATGTTACTAAATGGGTAGAAGCTATTCCAAATAGTAGTGCTGATCACAACAACTCTATTAAAATGCATAAGGAAGTTATTTTCCCAAGGTTTGGAGTCCCTAGATATTTAATGAGTGATGGTGCTTCACACTTTATTCATGGTGCTTTCCATAAAATGCTTTCCAAGTACGATGTTAACCATAGAATTGCATCACCTTATCATCCTCAGTCTAGTGGGCAAGTTGAACTTAGCAATAGGGAAATAAAATTAATTTTGCAAAAGGCTGTTAATAGGTCCAGGAAGAATTGGTCTTAGAAATTAGATGATGCACTTTGGGCTTATAGAACAGCATATAAAAATCCTATGGGTATGTCTCCTTATAAAATGGTGTATGGAAAAGCTTGTCATTTGCCTCTTGAGTTAGAACATAAAGCATATTGGGCCGTCAAAGAGGTCAACTATGATTTCAAACTTGCTGGTGAGAAGAGGTTATTTGATATTAGCTCACTAGATGAATGGAGAACCCAAGCTTATGAAAATGCAAAATTATTCAAAGAAAAGGTTAAAAGATGGCATGACAAAAGAATCCAAAAGCATGAGTTTAAAGTCGGAGAATATGTTCTTTTGTACAACTCTCGTTTCAGATTCTTTGCAGGAAAACTCCTCTCAAAATGGGAAGGCCCATATGTTATCGAGGAGGTTTTGTCTGTTTGGAGCCATCAAAATAAATAAGGCTGAAGGTACAAACCCGAAGGTTGTCAATGGGCAACGAATAAAACATTATATCTCAGGTATGCCCATTAATGTTCAAAGTAATGTTATCCAAACATTGACACCGGAAGAACACATAAAAGAGTCATTCCGGAACACTCCAGAATCGTGAAAATAAGGAGGTACGTGATTCGGTAAGTAAACGGACTCTGAAAAAACTGCAATTTTTTTAATCAGTTTTGGAATATTTAAAAATTTAGGAAATAAAGAAACTTCCAGGAAGCGTCCCCTGGTGGGCACAAGACACTAGGGCGTGCCAGGCTTGCCTGGCGCGCCCAAGTGGGTTCTGCCCACCTGGGACACCTTCCGGACTCGGTTTTTCTCCCGTATGCTTGTCCTCCAAGATAAAAAATCTATATATACTTCCTGAACCTATTGATCACCGTATCACGGAGAAATCCTTTATTCTCTTTTCCTTGCTATTTTCTATCAGATCCCATCTACCATGGCCTCTTCAAACTCCTCCAAGGACAAGTTATTCAAGAACGTCATCAACCCATATCTGCAGGAAGTGGTGCAGCACCCTCAGGTCATCCAGATGCATGAGGGGGTGCTTCACCTCCATGATGTGCCATGTCCCAAGGGGACAGGAACCGTGGAGGCCAGGATGGAAGCTATGGAGCAAGACGTCTTCCGGTGCAAGGAGATGGTGCAGCGTGGACTCAACGATAATCACCTTATGATCACGGACCTCTCCCGTGATCTCAAGGTGGATGGCAAGCCCATGAAGGACATCGTCTTCACCCTCAACAAGCAAATCAACTTCCTCCAAAGCTAGATCTGTGACCTCCAAAACCAAGTCTTTGAATAAGAGGCGAGGTTCAAAGGTATGAGTTTGGCTGCTAGTTGCAGGACCCGTGAGACTCACTCCTCCTCTTATGATGGTGGACCACTGCCATGGAAATCCGAGGACAAGATCTCTTCTTCATCACCATCGCCTTCTTCACCACCAAAAGAGAAATGAATATCGGGTATGGGCAGTCCCTTTGGCTTCCGCCAAGATTGGGGGAGGTGCCCCGGTATCGTATCATCCCACTATCTTTTTGCCTTTACTTATTTTAGTTCGATCTTTTGCTTTAGATGAATAAAAGTTTAGTTGTATCCTTCTTCTTTGAGAGTTTGCTTAGTGATCTATCCTTGTAATCGTGTGCAAGTTATATAATAAAGTTTAGTTTGAGTTTTTTCTTTCTTTACTTTCATGTTGCAAAAAAGAGAAATAAAGAAAGAAAAAGAGAAAGGAAATAAATAAAAGAAAGGAAAGAAACAAAGAAAAGATCATATACTAATCTTATGGTAGGTGATGACACCACATAAGGAAAACTATAAGTAGAAATTTTTACTAGAGATTGACAAACATAGTATTAGTCAATGATGCGACTCATGAAAGAATTAATAAGGGAAGAGAAGATTCACATATAAATACACTATCCTAGAAATCATTTGTGATTGTGAGCCCTCATCAAAATATTATATGCCAAAATTGTTGAAGTTGGACAAGGAAGACAACTTAATGGTTTATGTTTGTTTATATTCACATAGAAGCCATATTGTCATAGATCCTTTAACGTGTGGTGCTTGCCCCCTATCTTTGCTAGCCAAAAAATCCGCACTAACTAGAGATACTATAATTGTGCATCCAAAAGCCCTTAAACCCAAATCTTATTTTCAAGTGTCCACCATACCTAGGGATTGAGCAAGATCCCTCAAGTAAGTTTTCATTGGTGCAAAAAGGCAATAAAAATTGCTTCCAAAAGTGTGAGATCATTTAGTGTAAGAAAAAATTGAGCGTTGCACGAACTTGTGATGGTGAAGAATAAAAGCGACAGACTGCATAATAAAGGTCGCTATCACAAGGGGCAATGCAACGTGACGTTCTTTTGCGCTAAGGGGTTGAGCATACAAACAAATAAGCAAATGGCAACCTCTGCTTGCCTCTGCGAAGGGCCTATCTTTTACTTATATGTATTTACTTTTATGCAAAGAGTCAAAGTTTTCCTTCTTTCCTTTTTATTTTTCTCCTTTGGCAAGCATCATGTGGTGCGGAAAGATCTAGGCACATATGTTCAGTTGAATATAGATAGCATAAATTATTATTGTTGACATCACCCTTGAGGTGAATACGTTGGGAGGCGAAACTATAAGCCCCTATCTTTCAATGTGTCCGGTTGAAACGTTGTGCTCACGTGTACGCGGTGAGTGTTACCAATCATAGAAGACTATATGATGGTTGAGTATGTGGACTTTCCTAAAGGCTCCGATACGTGACCCTTCCTGAAAAGATGATGAATTGTATTTGCAAAGTTGACTGAGAACATAGTTTGTTGGTTTTTAATAGAGTTTTTGCTTCATACTTCGATTGTGTGATGAATTGTTACTTATTCATGAGAAGTATATGATAGAAGTTCTATGATAAAAGTGTTATGTTTAATTTTGTTGATGTTATAATAATCAACATGATGCTTCTATGTCCGTATTTTGTTTTTATCGACACCTTTCTCTCAAAGCTTGTGGGCATGTTTTTCGATTTCGGTTTTCGCTTGAGGACAAGCGAGGTCTAAGCTTGGGGGAGTTGATACGTCCATTTTGCATCATGTTTTCTTACTGTTATTTATAATGTTTTTATCCATAATAATGCTTTTTGGAGTAATTCGAATGTCTTTTCTCTAATAATATGCAAGGTATACACAAAGAGGGAGAATTCCAGCAGCTGGCAATCTGGACGTGGAAAAGCTATGTCAGGCTTCCTATTCTGCACAACTCCAAACAAGCTGAAACTTCATGGAGATGTTTTATGGAATATTTGAGGAATATTGGACAAAATAAATACCAGAGGGGGCCCACCAGGTGGGCACAACCCACCTAGGCGCGCCAGGGAGCCCAGGCGCGCCCTGGTGGGTTGTGCTCACCCAGGCCCACCTCCGGTGCCCATCTTCTGGTATATAGGTCATTTTGACCTAGAAAAGAAATAGAGAGAGGACTTTCGGGATGGAGCGCCGCTGTCTCGAGGCGGAACTTGGGCAGGAGCACTTTTGCCCTCCGGCGGAGCGATCGCTGGGGGAACTTCCCTCCCGGAGGGGGAAATCAACGTCATCATCATCACCAACAACTCTCAGATCTTGGGGAGGGCAATCTCCATCAACATATTCAACAGCACCATCTCATCTCAAGCCCTAGTTCATCTCTTGTGTTCAATCTTGTTACCGGAACTATAGATTGGTGTTTGTGGGTGACTAGTAGTGTTGATTACATCTTGTAGTTGATTACTATATGGTTTATTCGGTGGAAGATTATATGTTCAGATCCAATATGCTATTTAATACCCCTCTTATCTTGAGCATGATTATCATTTGTGAGTATTTACTTTTGTTCTTGAGGTCACAGGAGAAATCATGTTGCGAGTAATCATGTGAACTTGATATGTGTTCAATATTTTGATAGTATGTATGTTGTGATTCCCTTAGTGGTGTCATGTGAACGTCGACTACATGAAACTTCACCATATTCGGGCCTAAGGGAATGCATTGTGGAGTAGCAATTAGATGATGGGTTGCGAGAGTGACAACAGCTTAAACCCCAGTTTATGCGCTATTCGTAAGGGACCGATTGGATCCAAAAGTTTAATGTTATTGTTAGAATTTATTCTTAATACTTTTCTCGTAGTTGGGGATGCTTTGGGGGGGGGGGGTTAATCATAAGTAGGAGGTTTGTTCAAGTAAGAACAACACCTAAGCACCGGTCCACCCACATATCAAATTATGAAAGTACCGAACACAAATTAAACCAGCATGATGAAAGTGACTAGATGAAATTCCCGTGTACCCTCAAGAACACTTTGCTTATCATAAGAAACCGTTTTAGCCTATCCTTTGCCTCAAAAGGATTGGGCTACCTTGCTGCACTTTTGTTATTACTATCGTTACTTGCTCATTACAAATTATCTTGCTATCAAACTACTCCGCTACTTACAATTTCAGCACTTGCAGACATTAGCTTGCTGAAAACCACCTGTCATTTCCTTCTGCTCCTTGTTGGGTTCGACACTCTTACTTATCGAAAAGAGCTACAATTGATCCCCTAGACTTGTGGGTCATCACACTGCCATGGAAATCCGAGGACAAGATCTCTCCTTCATCACCATCATCTTCTTCACCCCCAAAGGAAAACTGAGTATGGAGTATGGACACTCCCCTTGGGTTCCGCCAAGCTTGGGGGAGGTGCCCCGGTATCGTATCATCCCACTATCTTTTTACCTTTACTTATTTTAGTTCGATCTTTTGCTTTAGATGAATAAAAGTTTAGTTTGATCATTTCTTCTTTGAGAGTTTGCTTAGTGATCTATCCTTGTAATCGTGCGCAAGATATATAATAAAGTTTAGTTTGAGTTTTTGCTTTCTTTACTTTCACGTTGCAAATAAACGAAAATAAAGAGGGAAGAAAAAGAGAAAGAAAATAAATAAAATAAAGGAAATAAATCAAGAGGATCATATACTAATCTTATGGTAGGTGATGACACCACATAAGGAAAAGTATAAGTAGGAACTTTTATTAGAGATTGACAAACATAGCATGAGTCAATGATGCAACTCATGAAAGAATTAATAAGGGAAGAGAAGATTCACATATAAATATACTATCCTATAAATCTTTTGTGATTGTGAGCCCTCATCAAAATATTATGTGCCAAAATTGTTGACGTTGGACAAGGAAGACAACTTAATGGTTTATGTTTGTTTATATTCACATAGAAGTCATATTGTCATGGATCCTTTAACATGTGGTGCTTGCCCCCTATCTTTGCTAGCCAAAAATTCCGCACTTAGTAGAGATACTACTTGTGCATCCAAAAACCCTTAAACCCAAATCTTATTTTCAAGTGTCCACCATACCTACCTATGGATTGAGCAAGATCCCTCAAGTAAGTTGTAATTGGTGCAAAAAGGCAATAAAAATTGCTTCTAAAAGTGTGAGATCATTTAGTGTAAGAGGAAAATGAGCGTTGTACGAACTTGTGATGGTAAAAAATAAAAGCGACAGACTGCATAATAAAGGTTGCTATCACAAGGGGCAATACAATGTGATGTTCTTTTGCACTAAGGGGTTGTGCATACAAACAAATAAGCGCATGGCAACCTCTGCTTCCCTCTATGAAGGGCCTATCTTTTACTTTTATGTATTTACTTTTATGCAAAGAGTTAAAGTTTTCCTTCTATTCCTTTTTATTTTTCTCCTTTTGCAAGCATCATGTGGTGAGGAAAGATCTAGGCACATATGTCCAGTTGAATATAGATAGCATGAGTTATTATTGTTGACATCACCCTTGAGGCGAAACTATAAGCCCCTATCTTTCTGTGTGTCTGGTTGCAACGTTATTCTCATGTGTACTCGGTGAGTGTTAGCAATCATAGAAGACTATACGATGGTTGAGTATGTGGACTAGCCTAAAAGCTCCGATACGTGACCCTTCATGAAAAGATGATGAATTGTAGTTGCAAAGTTGACTGAGAACATAGTTTTTTAATAGAGTTTTTGCTTTATACTCCAATTGTGTGATGAATTGTTACTTATTCATGAGAAGTATATGATAAAAGTTCTATGATAAAAGTCTTATGTTTAATTTTATTGCTGTTATAAAAATCTACACGATGCTTCTATGTCCGCATTTTGTTTTTATCGACACCTCTCTCTCTCTAAGCATGTGGACATGTTTTTCGATTTCGGTTTTCGCTTGAGGACAAGCGAGGTCTAAGCTTGGGGGAGTTGATACATCCATTTTGCATCATGTTTTCTTACTGTTATTTATAATGTTTTTTATCCATATTAATGCTTTTTTGAGTAATTATAATGCCTTTTTCTCTCATAATATGCAAGGTATACACAAAGAGGGAGAATTCCGACAGCTGGAAATCTGGACCTGGAAAAGCTACGTCACGCAACTTATTCTGCACAACTCCAAACAAGCTGAAACTTCACGAAGATTTTTTATGGAATATTTGAAGAATATTGGAGCAAATAACTACCAGAGGGGGCCCGCCAGGTGGGCACAACCGACCTGGGCGCGCCAGGGAGCCCAGGCGCGCCCTGGTGGGTTGTGCTCACCCAGGCCCACCTCCGGTGCCCATCTTCTGGTATATAGGTCATTTTGACGTAGAAAAAAAAGGAGAGGACTTTCAGGACGGAGCGCCGCTGTCTCGAGACGGAAACTTGGGCAGGAGCACTTTTGCCCTCTGGCGGAGCGATTTCGTCGGGGGAATTTCCCTCCCGGAGGGGGAAATCATCGTCATCATCATCACCAACAACTCTCCCATATTGGGGAGGGCAATCTCCATCGACATGTGCAACAACACCATCTCATCTCAAACCCTAGTTCATCTCTTGTGTTAATTCTTGTTACAGGAACTATAGATTGGTGCTTGTGGGTGACCAGTAGTGTTGATTACATCTTGTAGTTGATTACAATATGGTTTATTTGGTGGAAGATTATATGTTCAGATCCAATATGCTATTTAATACCCCTCTGATCTTGAGCATGATTATCATTTGTGAGTAATTACTTTTTTTCTTGAGGTCACGGGAGAAATCATGTTGCAAGTAATCATGTGAACTTGATATGTGTTTGATATTTTGATAGTATGTATGTTGTGATTCTCTTAGTGGTGTCATGTGAACATCGACTACCTTAAACTTCACCAAATTTGGGCCTAAGGGAATGCATTGTGGTGTAGCAATTAGATGATGGGTTGCGAGAGTGACAGAAGCTTAAACCCCAGTTTATGCGTTATTCCGTAAGGGGACGATTGGATTCAAAAGTTTAATGCTATGGTTAGAATTTATTCTGAATACTTTTCTCATAGTTGCAGATGCTTGCAGGAGGGTTAATCATAAGTAGGAGGTTTCTTCAAGTAAGAACAGCACCTAAGCACCGCTGGACCCACATATCAAATTATCAAAGTACCGAACACGAATTAAACCAACACAATGAAAGTCACTAGATGAAAATCCCGTGTACCCTCAAGAACGCTTTGCTTATCATAAGAGATTGTTCTGGCCTGTCCTTTGCCTCAAAAGGATTGGGCTACCTTGCTGCACTTTTGTTACTACTATCATTACTTGCACGTTACAAATTACCTTTCTATCAAACTACTTGGCTACTTACAATTTCAGCACTTGCAGACATTACCTTGCTGAAAACCACTCGTCATTTCCTTTTGCTCCTCGTTGGGTTCGACACTCTTACTTATCGAAAAGAGCTACAATTAACCCCCTATACTTGTGGGTCATCAATGGACAAAGGGAATTACGTATGTTGTCATAATGGTTCGACCGATAAAGATCTTCGTAAAATATCTAGGAGCCAATATGGGCATCCAGGTTCCGCTATTGGTTATTGATCGGAGAGGTGTCTCGGTCATGTCTACATAGTCCTCGAGCCCGTAGGGTCCGCACGCTTAACGTTCGATGACGATATAGTATTATATGAGTTATGTGATTTGGTGACCGAATGTTCTTCGGAGTCCCAGATGAGATCACAGACATGAAGAGGAGTCTCGAAATGGTCGAGAGGTAAAGATTGATATATAGGATGATAGTATTCGGACACCAGAAGTGTTTCGGGGGGTACCGGGTACTTATTGGGTCACCGGAAGGGGTTCCGAGCACCCCCGGCAAAAGATGTGGGCCTTATGGGCCAAGAGGCGAAACGCACGAGCCACAAGGGGCTGGTGCGCCCCCCATATGGGACGGCCTAGGAGGAAAAGGAAAGAGGGGAAGGGAAAGGAAAGAGTGGAATAGGATTCCCCCTTCCTTCCCTCTCCCCCAATCTTTCCTTCCCCCTCCGACAAACATGGCAGGGCGCGCGGCCAAGGGCAAGAGCCAACTAGGATTCAAACCTACTTGGGGCGCCCCTTGGCCTCTCCCCTATCCTTCCCGCCTAGCACACCCCATACGTCACCGAGCTGAACATGTGCAGAACGCGGAGGTGTCGTGCGTTCGGTACTAGATCGGTTGGAGCACGAAGAAAGTTCGACTACATCAACCGCGTTGTGAAATGCTTCCGCTTATGGTCTACGAGGGTACGTAGACACACTCTCCCGCTCTCGTTGCTATGCATCTCCATGGATAGATCATTCCGTGTGTGTATAATTTTTTTTGTTTTCCATGCAATGATTCCCAACACGACCTCCCTCTCCACCTCCACAAGAGAACGACAACGCCAACAACAATGATGAAGGACAAGAATAAGAAGAAGAAGACAACGAAGAGGATGTTCCACCCTAGCTCAAACAAAATCTCTCACGAGTTAGAGCAAGAGTCACAAGAGACCATCCCGTCGAACAAATCTTTGATGCTATTCAAACCGGGAGAATCACTCGCTCTAAAACTCGTTTGGCTAACTTTTGTGAACATTACTCATTCATTTCTTGGACTGAACCTATGAAGGTTGAAGAATCTCTTGAGGATCCAGATTGGGTGAATGCTATGCATGAAGAGCTACACAACTTTGAGATTAATCAAGTGTGGACATTGGTTGAAAATCCGGATGACAACCACAACGTCATTGGACCAAATGGGTGTTTCGGAATAAGCAAGACGAAGATGGACAAGTTGTATGCAACAAGGACCGTCTCGTCGCCCAAGGCTACACTCAAGTCGAAGGTATGGACTATGGTGAGACATATGCCCCCGTTGCTAGACTTGAGTCCTTACGCATCTTACTTGCTTTATGTCAATCACCATGATATCACTTTATACCAAATGGACATTAAAAGTGCTTTTCTAAATGGTGAAATTGAGGAGGAAGTTTATGTTAAAGAACCTCCCGGCTTTGTCAATCCTAAGAAACCTAATCATGTCTACAAACTTCACAAAGCTCTTTATGGTCTTAAACAAGCCCCTAGAGCATGATATAACTGCTTGACCAAGTTCCTTATTGAAAAAGGCTTTGAAATTGGGAAGATTGATTCTACACTTTTTACTAAAAGGGTTAATGGTGAATTATTTGTGTGCCAAATTTATATGGATGATATCATATTTGGTTCTACTAACCCCCATTTGAAAAGTTTGGAAGGCTAAAGTCGGAGAAGTTTGAGATGTCTATGATGAGTGAACTCAAATTTTTCCTTGGTTGCAAATCAAGCAAACTAAGGAAGGTACCTTTGTTTCTCAAACAAAGTATACCAAGGATCTTTTCAAGAAGTTCAACATGCAAGAAAGCAAATGTATGAAAACACCCATGCCTACTAGTGGACGTCTTGACTTGACTAAGGATGGCAAACCGGTTGATCAAAAGGTTTAAGGCTCTATAATTTGTTTATTGTTCTATCTACGTGCCTCCCGTCTCGATATTATGCTAAGTGTTTGCATGTGTGCATGATATCAAGCGGCCACTAAAGAATGTCATCTTAAGGCTGTGAAAAGGATATTGAGATACTTAATTCATACACCAAACTTTGGCATTTGGTACCCTAAGAGGTCGTCTTTTGATCTTGTTGGCTACTCAGATTCGGATTATGCCGGTGACAAGGTTGATAGAAAGTCCACTTCGGGTACTTATCAATTTCTTGGTAGATCCCTTGTGTTTTGGTCTTCCAAGAAACAAAACTCACTATCCTTATCGACCGCCGAAGCAGAATACATTGTTGCCAGATCATGTTGTGCTCAATTACTTTGGATGACCCAAACCCTTAAGGATTATGGGATACATGTGAAACATGTTCCATTGCTTTGTGACAATGAAAGTGCTATTAAGATTGCTCATAATCCCGTGCAACATTCTCGGACTAAGCATATTGAAGTTCGTCATCATTTCATTCGAGATCATGTTGCTAAAGGAGACATCAATCTTAAGCATGTTTGTACCGATAAGAAATTGGCGAATATATTCACCAAACCACTTGATGAGAAAGTATTTTGCCGTTTGAGAGGTGAATTGAATATCATTGATGCCTCAAACCTGGAGTAGAAGCTCCATTTGGATACATGCAAGGCATGAGCCTTTTACGAGTAATCCCTTATGTTTCTCTTATAATGATGATCATATGTCTTGGATCTATACTTGTACCCTTGGATGTTATCTAACCCTTGTAGATACTTGGATGAGCCAAAATCCATGAGATTGCAAGTCACTCACATTTTGAGCAATCTCTACATCTCCAAGTTCCTACTATATGGTTGTTGAATACAAGGAAGCTTGAACCCACTCAATATATCCTTTGAAAATTTCGATATATCAAATTTCATTTGGTATCAAGCTTCATGATTATCATTTTGGATACACAAGTGCTCTTCCTTGCAGGACTAACCCATGTAGGAAGGCGAACTCAAACTCCAAGTGGTGCTCCCAACTCTTGATGGACTACATCAACCTTGAGCATCCAACACAAGTTCGACTACATGATCAAGATCAACACCACAACCCAAAGTATGTTATTCCATCTTAGAGAAGCTTCGCTCCAAGTCATGAATCAAAGAAACTCAACAAGATGTGAATACATCAAAATGCTTAAAAACCGGTAACCCCATTTTGAGCTTAAACGATGAGTATGACCTACAATCAAGTGTTAATACTTGACTCCTTAGTCAATATACTCTAACATTGGTGACTTTGTCGCCGACCCCTTCTAGATGAAGTTCTCTAGTGTTCCTTTGCTCATTTACTTTATGTTTCTTGCTATGTGTTTCTCTTTCAAAAAAAAAACTTCATCTAGATCTCTTTTTTCGTCTCTGTAATTTCAGTGTCTAATTCATTGCAAATCCTTCAGTTAATTCCTTGCACATCCTTGTGAGATTTCATTTGCCAAATGAGCCGAGCTTGACAAAATCTTTACTCTAAGTTGAACTCGGTCCCTCCGATCCAAACCTATCGGCTCGACCGAAGCACAAGGGCAGTTCATCGGTACAACTGACATGGACTGATTAGGTCTCACTGATATGAACTTTCTGTAACTCTATCATTTCGGCGTCACCGAAAGAAAAGAATTGGAGTCACTGATTTCAACTCTGAGGAAATATTTTGCCATTTCTTATTGCCTATTTTCTTCAGCTCCACTCAATGATTCTATCCTCTATCAGCATCTCAGACTACATGCTGCTTTGTAGTGACTCTCAAGGACCACACCTATTTGACTCATGCTACAGAAGTGCCCTTCTTGGAAATTGTTGTCAAAGGGGGAGAGAGATACCATCAAAGCTTATCATATGAGCTCATCTAAGCTCTTCTACAGATGCTTGTTGACAAAAGAGGAGAGAAGTCATATGTCTTTAAGAGGGGAAAGACATGTCAATATGTTTGATCTTAGCTATTGCTAATATTCTTGTTTCTCTAATTTTGGTTGATTGTACCATTTCTTGCTCTGATTTTCTCTCACCCTACTTTCCCTACTTTCTTCCATTATCCAATATCAGATTCAGGGGGAGAAAGATTCCATATCCAGGGGAGGAAAATCTTTGGAATTCATTGCATATCTTTAGATCTTTGGGGACATGCCAATGTCTGAATGGAGTACTTAGTACTCACCCATTACATGTCATCCCAGCCTTGGTACTCTCGTGGTTTCCTGAAATTGCTTTACTTAGAGTGTTCTTGTGTTATCTAACACTATTTTCTCAAGGCCACTCCTTCCAAAGCCAGCTCAAGACCACAAGGTAAGTATATGCATCACACTCATGTGCATGATGATCTCTTGCTGATGTACATATTGTTTGCAAGAAGGATTCATAAACATGGAGATACATTTCCTAACCACATCATTTGCTCTGATGCATATAGCCAAGATACATGTAACTTATTGCTTTCTCTGTCATGCTCATGCATTCACATGTTCATACATTCTGTATTCACATGATTGCATACATGTAGGGGGAGCTTATGCATGTTACATGTCTCTCCAAAGCTTTACCTATTACCTTGCATTTTTTAATCTAAAGCTTTGATGTATGTTCTCATCAATTACCAAAAAGGGGGAGACTGAAAGCACAAGTGCTCCCTGGGTGATTTTGGTAATTAATGTCAACATATCTCCTGTTGGACTAATGTTTTTATCTAGTGTATTTTAGACAAGTTCAACAATGGCGTGGCATGGAGAAGAGGATGTGGAACCCTCATCAAAATGCTAAGAACACATATTGGCAAAAGCTCAAGACTCTTCGTTTATACTTTAGTGATCGATGATCACATTGAGTCCATAGGAAAGCCAATACTATTAAAAGGGGATGAGGTGTTGCTTAATGGTCTACTTACTCAAAATGCGTAGTGATATTGGTCCAAAGCCCTGAACCACTTTCTTATTTCCAAATATGTCCAAAACCAAAGTCAAACTCGGCCCCACCGAAACCTTCTATCCGGCGCCACCGAGTTCATTTCACATAGCCACTGCCAGAAACCCTAACACATCAATCACACTGATACGGATCTCGGTCTCACCGAGATGGCCTTGCAAACTCTCTGTTGCTCATTGCATTATTTCGGTCTCACTGAAATGTGCAGTCAGTCCCACCGAGTTTGCTTGACATTCTCTCTGTTTCCTTATTGCTTTGCTTCGGTCTAACCGAGTTGATGCAATCTATGCCATCGAGTTGATGTTTGCCCTAACCCTAGCACATCGGTCCCACCGAGTTGTTCCAGTCGGTCCCACCGAGATTCCTAACATTCACATTTTGAATTGGACCGGTCTCACCGAGTTCTTCTATTCGGTCTGACCGAGTTGGGTCAAATGTGTGTAACGGTTGGATTTTGTGTGGAGGCTATATATACCCCTCCACCACCTTCACCATATGTGAGAGAGCCATCAGAACGTGCCTACAGTTCCAGCTTACATTTTCTGAGAGAGAGCCACCTACTCATGTGTGGAGATCAAGATATTCCAATCCAACCACAAGAATCTTTTATTTCTAGCCTTCCCCAAGTTGCTTTCCACTCAAATCATCTTTCCACCAAATCCAAATCTGCGAGAGAGAGTTGAGTGTTGGGGAGACTATCATTTGAAGCAGAAGAGCAAGGAGTTCATCATCAACACAATATCTATTACCTTTTGGAGAGTGGTGTCTTCTAGATTGGTTAGCTGTCGCTTGGGAGCCTCCGACAAGATTGTGGAGTTGAACCATGAAGTTTGTAAGGGCAATGAGATCGCCTACTTCGTGAAGATCTACCCGAGCGAGGCAAGTCCTTCGTGGGCCATGGCCTTGGTGGGATAGACAAGGTTGCTTCTTCGTGGACCCTTCGTGGGTGGAGCTCTCCGTGGACTTGCGCAACCGTTACCCTTCGTGCGTTGAAGTCTCCATCAACGTGGACGTACGATAGCACCACCAATCGGAACCACGCCAAAAATCTCCGTGTCTTCATTGCGTTTGCACACTCCAATCCCATCCCTTTACTTTCTTGCAATTAGCATGCTTTACTCTTTCCGCTGCTCATACTCTTGCCATGCTTGCTTGAAATGTATTGTGAATGCTTATACTTGTGCTAAAACTCCACCTCAACTTGAAGAACTTAAAAAACTGCCAATTTTACTTGTTGAGGGTCTAGTCACCCCCCTCTAGACCCCTCTTCTCGATCCTATTAGTTGGTCAAGCTCAATGTAGATTGAGGCATTGCAAAAACATCTGTGAAAGGCTTGGTGAGTGATGTGTGTCATGGTCACGCAGGAATCTTCCTAGGAGCTTCGCCCCTTGTTTTTCAGGGTATGACTAATCTAGCAACACTCAATGCGTGGGCTTGTGGTGATGCCTTCCCTCTAGCTTTTGAACTTCAACAGAGGAATATGCAAGTTGCTTCTAATTGCCTGCATGCAGGTAAATAATTTGGTTCAGACTTTAATGGAAACTGATCCAAAGAGGCGCATGTTCCGGCAAAATAGGTTTATAGTAAGAAATGGGCAATTTAATTTTGAGACTCATCGTCTCATAAAAGTCCGATACTCCTTCCAAATGGGAATACATGTCAACACTAGTTTTCGGTCGTCAATTTGATTACTAGCACAAAATGTGTTGTATGTCATAAAATATGTATTTTAGAATCATTGCCGAATGAAGTTTCTATACACACTTTTATTTGTGATGTCTATTAGTTAAATTGATGACCAAAGTTCTCGTGCCAAACTTATATTCCATCTGGAGGGGACTACTTCTCTTGATATTAGCTGACATGTATTGCTTCTCTTTGCTCAGGAGATTGCTTGTACTCTATTCCCTCCGTTTATAAATATAAGACTTTTTAGGTATTTTAATACGGACTACTCCCTTCATCCTTGAAAAAATGTACTACCAACTTTGTTGGAATTCAAACTTTTTTTTATGTTTGACCGTATTTATACAACAATAAACCAACATTTATGCTATCAAATTAGTAGCTTTAGATTCATGATAAAATATATTTTCATCATATACCTATTTGGTTTCACAAATATTGATATATTTTTGCCGAAACTCGGTCAAACTTTGAAATAGTTTGACCCTCCAACAAAGTTGGAAGTACACTCTTTAAAGTACGGAGGGAGTACATACGGATGTATATAGACATATTTTAGAGTACAGATTCACTCATTTTGCTACGTACTACCTCCGTCCTGGTTTATTGGTCCCTATTATATTTGCGCTAAATTTTGACTATAAATTTAACTAGTCAAATATTTACGCATGTCATCAAAAATTATATCTTTAATAACTATGTTCAAATACGAAACCAATGATATAATTTTTGTTGACATGCATTAACATTTAGTTAGTTAAATATTTGGCCAAAATTTGACACAGATTACAAAGGAGACCAATAAATCAGGACGGAGGTAGTATGTAGTTTATATTAGAATTTGTAAAATGACTTATATTTAGAAACGGAGGGAGTAAATATTGTTTCCCATGATCAATAACTCTAAATCTTTCTTGGTTGATAAAAAAACTAAAGCAGCATGCGGACGTATGAAAGTGCTGAATATATGCCGTCCATGCATGCTGCTGATGCATGCAAGAATCCATGGTTTGTAGAGGCCGAGAGAAGAGGAGAGAGACATAATGGGTGCATAAGTGTGTTCCCTAAACGGGTGTCTGGCGACAGAGCAAGACACGATGTTAGTCTTTTTCGTTGCCCAACCCAACCAATGTGATGTTGTAATGGATAGTGTCGTGCGATCTTGGGGCAGAATCATTACCTATCTGGTAGCTAGCTTTCGCCATGCCCAAGATGTCTAGAAGAGTAAAACATGCACGCTTAATTAAAGTGTGCCGCGGCAGGCAGGACGCAGATTTTTTTGGGACAGAGATTGTGCCGGTAAAGTCGTTTTTTGTTGGGTTATGTGATTATGTTCCCTGGGCCTTGCTCTCCTTTCTCTGATCAATTGTTCGATCTAGGCCCGCATGCATATTGATACTAGAATGCAAGAGCAGTACGTTTCAGCTTTGAATTCTTCAAAAAAGTACGTTTAAGTTTTGTGCGTTTGAGCTTGCTTGCGAGGATGCTAATTTTTACCAATCGCCCTGAAAAAACAAAAATGATATGCTCCCAGAGAAGAGCAGTACAACGGAACGAAGAAAGTTGTTTGGGTTAGCAAGTACTCTCTCGGTCCACCATTATAAATTATTTTTTGTATTTTGATATGGATTACATAAGAACTGAAATGAGTGAACAAACACATTAAAATGCATCTATATACATCCAATTTAAAAAAAATAAAAATCTTATGATAGTGAACGGAAGTACTACTACCTATAATGTAAGACGCTTTTTCACTCTAGTGGAGTGTCAAAAAACGTCTTACAATATTATGGGACGGAAAGAGTAGTAAATTAGAAAAAAAAATGTTGTTTATTTTGATGTGAATCAACCGGAGCATAATGCACTGTAGACGGATCACGCATGTACGTCCGTGGCCGGTTCTTAGCTTGCTGCTGCTGTGCCTGCGCGTACGTGCCGGCTTTATCCACCCTGATCTGATTCTGGTTAAAGGCTACGTACAGAGTCTACGTGGTTAAAGGCCACATCCTGATCAGAGTTGTGGTAGCCGTGCTTTTAACCTGGCTCAGACTGCGGGTGCACGCGCGCTCCTGGATTCAGACGCATGCGTGCAACCCGGCTAGCATTTCACATTTGGATTTTTGCTCCCGAGCTCTAGGTCCACATGGCAATGGTACCTGCCATCTGCAAACCCGACGTGTAAAAACCCTATTAGGTAACGGTTTAAGAAAAATAAATACACATGGATTTATAAATGAAAACAAATTATACGGTACGGTTTCTGGAAGGCAATACCAAACCTGCGTACTTGAATACCCATATACTAATTTATTCTAATAGGTAAGCCCCATGTGTCATTGCGAACCAACCTGTGGTTGGATCGTAAATTTCAAGATGATATGCGGGTCATTCTTTTGAAGGTGCTCATAGGAGTAGGAGTGCGTTTGTGCGTTCATAGGGTGAATGTATGCGCGTGTTTATGAGCGCTTGCGTCTGTACTGTATTAAGAAAAAGTCCCATGTGTCATTCACGAACAGCAAAAGAAACTATCCGCTTTATCCTAGGCTAACACAACAGCAAGGCTCGACCCAAAATTCCCTCCCTTTACGCATGTGCATGATCTTTTTAAAATGTGTTGATCTTGTTTTGTGAACTTATGATTTTGTCTCTGTTTTTTAATCTTATTATACGGTCTCCTTTATTTGATCATTCCAGAGTAGGGCAACAAAAGTGTGTTCAATAAAAGAAAATTGTGTCACTCTTGTTTGCCTTGTAATTGAAAAAAAAGAAAGAATAGATGTGAATATTTCTCTAAAAAGTTCACTTGCAGGCGACTCATCCATGAATTTGATTGGACATTGTTTAGTGTGTGCCATATCTTTCATGCTTATTGTTATTCACTTCTGAAAATCAATACCATTGCTTTTATTCCATCGCACAACAAATCGTGATATGTGTGTGTGTGTGTGTGTGTGTGTGTGTGTGTGTGTGTGTGTGTGTGTGTGTGTGTGTGAAATGTGGTATATATGTGATGAAATGTTGAAGTATGCATGTTGAAATGTTGTGTATATATGTGGAAATGTTGAAAAGACATGATGAAGTGTGAATTGGGAAAGGTCGCCGAGATGGTTACTCTTACCCGCACCCGGCCGGGTACGTGTGTGGGAACAATTTGAAACCCGGTGTGCGGGTACGGGTACGGGTTTGGGAAAAAAATGTTGAGACGGGTGTGGGTTTGGGCGACCATTACCCGCACCCACATATTTTGAAAATTTTGAAAAATCATATTTAAAAGTTTCAAAAAATCTAAAAAAATCCAACTGGTCTCTCACCCCTTTCCTTTAACCACTTCACGGAAATATTCAGTAAAGTCTTCTTATAGCAACCATAAGAAAACAGAAAAGTAGGTGAAAAGGGGAGAAGCGATGTAGATGTTCGATGTTGAAACATATGCTACGGGGAGAAAACCTGTTAACACCAACAACCAACGAAGCAAGTAGCAACAATGAAAGACTACATGCCACAAAGCTCCACACTACCACTCAGCTGACATCAAACCCCAGTGAGCAAAATGAAACCCCCAGCTCCGATGAAATCAACATGAGGAGCACCACCATAAATCTTCACCCGTGTTGAGCACCAACATCATCTTCTATATTGAGCCTCCCTGGAGCATCAACACGATCAACCAGGGATGCAGCAACCTGGACTGCCCTCTTCTCACCAGCCTGAACATCGACTCTATCTTCCAGCTTCAGCAACCCTGCCCAATACATCGTAAACGAACATGCAGGGACAACAACTTCCAAAGGAGTATGCACCATGTGTCTCTCAAATGTAACTTCGTTTCGAGTACACCAAATGCCCCAATAGATTGTAGCTACAATCATCATATAGTACTTTTTGAGTCCAGGGAGGAAGAAAAAAGGCAAGATAAACTTTGCCAAAAAAATTGTGACTACAAAAAGAACTAAGAGCTAAACCAGAAAAAAACAAATGGTCGAGCAAATGAACAAGTGAAGAAAATATGATTAGCAATTTCTACTTCTCGGCAAAAGGAGTAAGTGGGATTCCCTAACCAATTACATTTGTGCATGTTATCACGAGTAAGGATGGCATTTTGAAAGAGCTGTCACATGAAGATCTTAATCTTCAGATGAATATTGGCTTTTCAAATCCATTTGTTATTTGGGTTGGATAAGTCATTTTCCAACCATTCATAGACACACTTAATAGTAAACACCCCTTTACTCGCCAAGGACCAAGAAACCTATCAGAAGAATCATTCAACAAAAACTTATTAGCCTCATTAGTAATACTAGACCAACTATCAGCCAATTCCCCAAATAGTCTATGATGAAAGGAGGCAACACACCTTTTAGCCACAAATTCAGCTAAAGTATGATCCTGATTTTTGACAAATGTCAAATAGGACCGGGATTTTTTTCCAAAGGATGATCAAACATCCAGGGATCATGTCAGAGTCTGGCCAGGCTGCCAGTATTGATAATAATTTTCCTCCCGACAAAATACACTTCCTTAACTTTCATAATTTTATTCCAATAGGGGGAATCATTGAAACGAGGTTGCATAATGGCAACAGTTTGGCACTTAAAATATCTAGCACGAACAATTTGTTGCCACCAGCCATTACTAGTCTGCAGTTTCCACCACCACTTCACAAGGAGACTAACATTATGCTTGTTTAAATCATTAATGACCAAACCTCCAATTCCTTTGGATCTACACACCCTCGGCCATTTCACCATATGATAGGCCCTATCCTTTTACCTTTCCTCTAGAAAAAAATGCCTACTGTGAGTGTCCATTTTCTTAATAACTGTTCTATTAAGCAAGAATGTGTACATGAAGAAGGAAGGAATCCCATCTAAACTGGAATTAAGCAAGATGGATGTATCTCTTGAGGAAGCGAAAGAACCAATCCACACGTCCAAACGCTTAAGCAGCTTTGCGTCAAGAAAATCCCAGTCAATAGTCTTGAGCATAGAGTAAGTGACAAGTAGTCCAAGATATTTCATGGGAAGAGTACCAACTTGACAATCGAACGTATTAGCATAGAAACCATCAATCACATTATCAACAATAATAGTAAATAATTCACCTTTAAGTTAGTTATTCTTTAACCCAAACATAAGCTCAAACATATATAGCATCAGTTTGAGATTGTGAGCTTTTGAAGCATCACGAATAAAGCAAAGGGCAATAAAATATCTTCATTGTATTGCAGAATAGCCACTTCACCATTAATCAGATCAGTTGCAAGCCCCTGGATAAGATTATTTTTTAGGATGCAAGCACCATCTTAGTAAGATACTCAGCGGTCATATTAAACAAAAAAGGATAATTGGTCTCCCTGCTGAACCCCTTTAGCACTCTGAATATATGGTCCGAACTCATCATTGATTTGACACTAACTCTGCCATTATACAAAATCTAGGACACCCATCCACACCATTTTCGTTAAATCCCTGAATCTTATTATAAGATAGCAAAAAAAATCCCAGTGCAGTTTGTCAGACGCATTTCAAAATCAATATTTTAAAAAATCTAATATATATATATATATATATATAAATTTTAAAATATGCAATAATTAAATGATACCTGTGATACGCCCATTTTGCATCATGCTTTTATATCAATATTTATTGCATTATGGGCTGCTATTACACATTATGCCACAATACCTATGCCTATTCTCTCTTATTTTACAAGGTTTACATAAAGAGGGAGAATGCCGGCAGCTGGAATTCTGGGCTGGAAAAGGAGCAAATATTAGAGACCTATTCTGCACAACTCCAAAAGTCCTGAAACTCCACGGAAGTTATTTTTGGAAATAATAAAAAATACTGAGCGAAGAAAATACCAGAGGGGACCACACCCTGGGCACGAGGGTGGGGGGCGCGCCCTACCCCATGGGCGCGCCCCCTGCCTTGTGGGCCCCCTGGTGGCCCTCCGGTGCCCATCTTCTGCTATGTGAAGTCTTTTGTCCGAGAAAAAATCATAAGCAAGCTTTCGGGACGAGACTCCGCTGCCACGAGGCGGAACCTTGGCGGAACCAATCTAGGGCTCCGGCAGAGCTGTTCTGCCGGGGACACTTCCCTCCGGGAGGGGGAAATCATCGCAATCGTCATCACCAACGATCCTCTCATCGGGAGGGGGTCAATCTCCATCAACATCTTCACCAGCACCATCTCCTCTCAAACCCTAGTTTATCTCTTGTATCCAATTCTTGTATCTAAGTCTGAGATTGGTACCTGTAGGTTGCTAGTAGTGTTGATTACTCCTTGTAGTTGATGCTAGTTGGTTTATTTGGTGGAAGATCATATGTTCAGATCCTATATGCATATTAATACTCCTCTGATTATGAACATGAATATGCTTTGTGAGTAGTTACGTTTGTTCCTGAGGACATGGGAGAAGTCTTGCTATTAGTAGTCATGTGAATTTTGTATTCGTTCGATATTTTGATGAGATGTATGTTGTCTCTCCTCTAGTGGTGTTATGTGAACGTCGACTACATGACACTTCACCATTATTTGGGCCTAGAGGAAGGCATTGGGAAGTAATAAGTAGATGATGGGTTGCTAGAGTGACAGAAGCTTAAACCCTAGTTTATGCGTTGCTTCGTAAGGGGCTGATTTGGATCCATATGTTTCATGCTATGGTTAGGTTTACCTTAATACTTCTTTTGTAGTTGGGGATGCTTGCAATAGGAGTTAATCATAAGTGGGATGCTTGTCCAAGTAAGGACAGCACCCAAGCACCGGTCCACCAACATATCAAATTATCAAAGTACCGAACGCGAATCATATGAACGTGATGAAAACTAGCTTGACAATAATTCCCATGTGTCCTCGGGAGCGCTTTTCTCTATATAAGAGTTTGTCCAGGCTTGTCCTTTGCTACAAAAAGGATTGGGCCACCTTGCTGCACTTTATTTACTTTTGTTACTTGTTACCCGTTACAAATTATCTTATCACAAAACTATCTGTTACCTATAATTTCAGTGCTTGCAGAGAATACCTTGCTGAAAACCGCTTATCATTTCCTTCTGCTCCTCGTTGGGTTCGACACTCTTACTTATCGAAAGGACTACGATAGATCCCCTATACTTGTGGGTCATCAACCTGCAACAATATGGATAAGATGACCACTCAATCTCTAACAAAATGGTGCAAACAATGACATACTAGTATATATACATGTGAAATGCATGTCTTAAGTATAACTTAGTATTTTGTAGTGAATGATTCAAGGCAAAAAATATTCAATTCAATCAACAAAGGTAATATACTTGGACTTGTTTTATAATGAAGAATAGGAGGTACTTTATGTCATGTTGTTGCGAAACATTTATTTTTGATATCAATATAATTATGTTTTTATGACATGTTGTTTTTATGTCATGTTGTTTTACTGATTTGCAAAATTATGCTAATGGGTTTGCTTACTCATGTTTGTTTTCATTGTAGATACAGCTGGCATTCTGCATACGACTATATTAGAGTAAGTTACTTTTATGTACTAATAAATAGAATTTATAACTACTAACTGGTGCCAACATTTACTTCAGTGTTTGTACCACTCAAGTCAATGGACTTTGATCTCGATTTATTTCATACTGGTTTCCCCGTACCATGAAGTCGAAAATAACTATGTCTTCTAATACTACTTGTATGAATCCAAAGTTAACATTGAAAATGTGAGAAATTCTATTGTTGCAGGTATGTTTGCATGTTTCGCATAAAGTGGAAGAATTCTTTCATATATAAAATGATGTAAAAGAGTTTGAGAAACATCTTGTTCAACAAACTATAACTAATCCTGAAATTTGATTTAAAAAGATGCTGGTAAAATAAACTTAAACTAATGTTGTTTTAGGTGCTTGGATAAACTGGTAAAATAGTATTCTTGAAAACACATTCATCGATCTAGTAATATGACAAACTGGCAATGGGGATTACCCAAGCGAGTGTTGGACTCCCATCCCCGTCCCATTCCCGCCTGCGAGGATGAAACGTTTCCCACCCCCGTCACCGTCGGGTTTTTATCCCCATGGGGAAACCCATACATACAATCAAGAACAACCTTCGATAGCATTTCAGCAGAAAAAATAACATTTTAGCACAATAAACAATATGTTGTGGCTAGTTTAGAGATCTTTTAGGGTTTTTTGGGGCAAAGAGGCAGGATGGGTGGAAATTTGAGTGGCTAATGGTGGGAACTACCTGGGGTCTACTAATTTTAGAGCCCTCGTGTAAGGCCTTCATGGGTAAGGTGGGTAACGGGCACGGGTAATGCTATCTCATCCATGTCTTGCATGCTAGATAAGGTATTTGACCCACCAGCTTCCCCATGGGCATTAAAGCTGGCACATCCATGTCCCCTATAGAGTAATTACCCACGGGGACGCGGGTACCGGCTAACCATTGCCAGCTGTACTAATATCTCCTTGTACGCAATTAAGGGTCGGCATCTCCTTAGTAAGCTCCGAGGAAATGGAGCATCCTGGTGAATCGGGCCTCTGGCGGTGGGTGGGACCCTTTTGACAGCTTCTGCATGCAATGCATGCTACCCGGGTCATCCCATCTACTGGGAACGTGTGGCTTGCATACATCCCTTTTTGTGCAACATGTTGTTGCTCAAGCTGCGAGTGGGAAAGGGTGGATAAATGATTTGATGGCTGATTTTGTGACCGAGGCTACGTTGCGTTGAAATCTTGATCCAGGGTGTGTGGTGGAGGTGGCGGCAGCCACGACCTATTTTCCTTCCTTCGCCAAGCAACCTCCTATTTACCCCATCTTCAACTTTGCGACTATTCCTTCTTACTGGACGCGACGAGTACAGGGAATGGCACTAACCCCTAGCTGGTCACGACAACAATGATGGCGAGCTATGGCTCCGTGGAACACATGGCCTCACAGTGGGGTCTAGAGGGGGTCGATGACCGCTACGGATGCCTGAAGGGACTAGGGTTCGCTCGCATCCACCGCCGTTAACTCGCCCGCCATCCTTCCATGTGTCACTTCACCTCACCTCACCTCACCATCATGTGTTGACCATTATCTTCCATACCCATGAAGGAAATATGTCCTAAAGGCAATAATAAAGTTGTTGTTTATATATCCTTATATCATGATAAATGTTTATTATTCATGCCAGAATTGTATTAACCGGAAACTTAGTACATATGTGAATACATAGACAAACAAAGTGTCCCTAGTATGCCTCTACTAGACTAGCTCGTTAATCAAAGATGATTAAGTTTCCTGACCATAGACATGTGTTGTCATTTGATGAACGGGATCACATCATTAGAGAATGATGTGATGGACAAGACCCATCCATTAGCTTAGCATTAATGATCGTTTAGTTTTATTGCTATTGCTTTCATCATGACTTATACAGGTTCCTCTTACTATGAGATTATGCAACTCCCGAATACCGAGGAACACCTTGTGTGCTATCAAATGTCACAATGTAACTTGGTGATTATAAAGATGCTCTACAGGTGTCTCCGATGGTGTTTGTTGAGTTGGCATAGATCGAGATTAGGATTTGTCACTACGTGTTTCGGATAGGTATCTCTGGACCCTCTCGGTAATGCACATCACTATAAGCCTTGCAAGCAATGTGACTAATGAGTTAGTCACAGGATGATGCATTACGGAACGAGTAAAGAGACTTGCCGGTAACGAGATTGAACTAGGTATGATGATACCGACGATCGAATCTCGGGAAGTAAGATACCGATGACAAAGGGAACAACGTATGTTGTTATGCGGTTTGACCAATAAAGATCTTCGTAGAATATGTAGGAGCCAATATGAGCATCCAGGTTCCGCTATTGGTTATTGACCGAAGATGTGTGATACGTCTCCAACGTATCTATAATTTCTGATTGTTCCATGCTATTATATTATCCATCTTGGATGTTTTATATGCATTTATATGCTATTTTATATGATTTTTGGGACTAACCTATTAACCTAGAGCCCAGTGCGAGTTTCTATTTTTTCCTTGTTTTTGAGTTTTACAGAAAAGGAATACCAAAGGGAGTCCAATTGACGTGCCACTTTTTGATGATGTTTTATGGACCAAAAGAAGCCCCCGGAGTAAAATAGTTGGGCCAAAAGAGTCCCGATCCATCCACGAGGGTGGAGGGCGTGCCCTACCCCCCTTGGCGTGCCCCTGCCTCGTGCATGACTCGGAGACCCCCCTGACGTGAGACCGATGCCAAAAAATCCTACCTAGATCGGGAGTTCCGCCGCCGCAAGCCTCTGTAGCCACCAAAAACCAATCGGGATCCTGTTCCGGCACCCTGCAGGAGGGGGGAATCATCACCGGTGGCCATCTTCATCATCCCGGCGCTCTCCATGATGAGGAGGGAGTAGTTCACCCTCGGGCCTGAGGGTATGTACCAGTAGCTATGTGTTTGATCTCTCTCTCTCTCTCTCTCTCTCTCTCTCGTGTTCTTGATGTGGCACGATCTTGATGTAACACGAGCTTTGCTACTATAGTTGGATCTTATGATGTTTCTCCCCCTCTACCTTCTTGTAATGGATTGAGTTTTTCCTTTGAAGCTATGTTATCAGATTGAGTCTTTAAGGATTTGAGAACACTTGATGTATGTCTTGTGTGGGATACCTGTGGTGAAAATGGGGTATTATATTGATTCACTTGATGTATGTTTTCGTGATCAACTTGCGGGTTCCGTGACCTTGGGAATCTATGCATAGGGGTTGGCACACGTTTTCATCTTGACTCTCCGGTAGAAACTTTGGGGCACTATTTGATGTTCTTTGTGTTGGTTGAATAGATGAATCTGAGATTGTGTGATGCATATCGTATAATCATACCCGCGGATACTTGAGGTGACATTGGAGTATCTAGGTGACGTTAGGGTTTTGGTTGATTTGTGTCTTAAGGTGTTATTTTACTACGAACTCTAGGGTTGTTTGTGACACTTATAGGAATAGCCCAATGGATTGATCGAAAAGAATAACTTTGAGGTGGTTTCGTACCCTACAATAATCTCTTCGTTTGTTCTCCGCTATTAGTGAGTTTGGAGTGACTCTTTGTTGCATGTTGAGGGATAGTTATATGATCTAATTATGTTATCCTTGTTGAGAGAACTTGCACTAGTGAAAGTATGAACCCTAGGCCTTGTTTCAATGCATTGCAATACCGTCTTCGCTCACTTTTATCATTAGTTACCTTGCTGTTTTTATAATTTCAGATTATAAAAACCTATATCTACCATCCATATTGCACTTGTATCACCATCTCTTCGCAGAACTAGTGCACCTATAAAATTTACCATTGTATTGGGTGTGTTGGGGACACAAGAGACTCTTTGTTATTTGGTTGCAGGGTTGTTTGAGAGAGACCGTCCTCATCCTACGCCTCCCACGGATTGATAAACATTAGGTCATCCACTTGAGCGAAATTTGCTGCTGTCCTACAAACCTCTGCACTTGGAGGGCAAACAACGTCTACAAGAAGAAGGTTGTGTAGTAGACATCAATGTGTCTCGGTCATGTCTACATAGTTCTCGAACCCGTAGGGTCCGCACGCTTAACGTTCGATAATGATTTGTATTATGAATTATGTGATTTGATGACAGAAGTTTGTTCAGAGTCCCGGATGAGATCACGGACATGACAATGAGTCTCCAAATGGTGAAGAGGTAAAGATTCATATATTGGAAGGTTATGTTTGGACATCGGAATGGTTCCGAGTGGTTCGGGCATTTTTCCGGAGTACCAGGAGGTTACCGGAACCCCCGAGAGAAGTATTGGGCCTATTGGGCCTTATTGGAGTAGAGGATAAAGGGCCACGTGAGAGGGGCACGCTCCCCCTTGCCCAAACCGAATTGGACTAGGGGAGGGGGCCGGCCCCCCTCTTTCCTTCTCCCTCTCTCTCCCTTCCCTTTCCCTCCGGTGGAAGAAAGGAAAAGGGGGGGGGGGCGAATCCTACTTGGACTAGGAGTCCAAGTAGGACCCCCCCCTTGGCGTGCCCCCTCTAGGGCCGGCCTCCTCTCCTCCGACCTTTATATATGTGGGAGGGGGGCACCCCAAAGGTACACCAAGCCTTCTCTTAGCCGTGTGTGGTGCCCCCCTCCACAGTTACACACCTCAGTCATATCGTCGCAGTGCTTAGGGGAAGCCCTGCGCCGGTAACTTCATCATCACCGTCACCATGCTGTCGTGCTGACGAAACTCTCCCTCGTCCTCAACTGGGTCAAGAGTTCAAGGGACGTCATCGAGCTGAACGTGTGCTGAACGCGGAGGTGCGGTACGTTCAGTGCTTGGATCGGTTGGATCGCGAAGACATTCGACTACATCAACCGCGTTATTAAACGCTTCCGCTTTCAGTCTACGAGGGTGCATGGACACACTGTCCCCGCTCGTTGCTATGCATCTCCTAGATAGATCTTGCATGATCGTAGGTAATTTTTTTGAAATACTGCATTCCCCAATAGTGGTATCAGAGCCAGGTCTATGCGTAGATGTTATATGCACGAGTAGAACACAATGAGTTGTGGGCGATAATAGTCATACTGCTTACCAGCAACATCTTACTTTGATTCGGTGGTATTGTTGGATGAAGTGGCCCGGACCGACATTACATGACCGCGTTCATGAGACTGGTTCTACCGACGTGCTTCGCACACAGGTGGCTGGCGGGTGTCTGTTTCTCCAACTTTAGTTGAATTGAGTTTGACTACGCCCGGTCCTTGTTGAAGGTTAAAACAGCACACTTGACGAAAAATCGTTGTGGTTTTGATGCGTAGGTAAGAACGGTTCTAGCTAGAAGCCTGTAGCAGCCACGTAAAACTTGCAACAACAAAGTAGAGGACGTTTAACTTGTTTTTGCGGGGCATGTTGTGATGTGATATGGTCAAGACGTGATGATATATAAATTGTTGTATGAGATGATCATTTTTTGTAAAAGTTATCGGCAACTGGCAGGAGCCTTATGGTTGTCGCCTTATTGTATGAAATGCAATCCCCATGTAATTGCTTTACTTTATCACTAAGCGGTAGCGATAGTCGTAGAAGCAATAGTTGACAAGACGACAACGATGCTACGATGGAGATCAAGGTGTCAAGCCGGCGACGATGGTGATCATGACGGCGCTTTGGAGATGGAGATCAAAGGCACAAGATGATGATGGCCATATCATATCACTTATTTTGATTGCATGTGATGTTTATTTTTTATGCATCTTATTTTGCTTAGTACGGCGGTAGCATTATAAGATGATCTCTCACTAAATTTCAAGGTATAAGTGTTCTCCCTGAGTATGCACCATTGCTACAGTTCATCGTGCCGAGACACCACATGATGATCGGGTGTGATAAGCTCTACGTTCACATACAATGGGTGCAAGCCAGTTTTGCACACGCAGAATACTCGGGTTAAACTTGACGAGCCTAACATATGCAGATATGGCCTCGGAACACTGAGACCGAAAGGTCGAACGTGAATCATATAGTAGGTATGATCAACATATGTCCACCATTGAAAACTACTCCATCTCACGTGATGATCAGACATGGTTTAGTTGATATGGATCACGTGATCATTTAGATGACTAGAGAGATGTCTATCTAAGTGGGAGTTCTTAAGTAATATGATTAATTGAACTTTAATTTATCATGAACTTAGTACCTGATAGTATTTTGCATGTCTATGTTGTTGTAGATCAATGGCCCGTGCTACCATTCCCTTGAATTTTAATCGTTCCTATAGAAAGCTAAGTTGAAAGATGATGGTAGCAAGTACACGGGCTGGGTCCGTAACTTGAAGATTATCCTCATTGCTGCATAGAAGAATTATGTCCTGGAAGCACCGCTAGGTGTACCACCTGCGCCAGCAACTGCAGACATTGTGAATGCTTGACAATCGCGTGTTGATGACTACTCTATAGTTCAGTGTGCCATGCTTTACGGCTTGGAGTCGGGACTTCAAAGATGTTTTGAACGTCAATGAGCATATGAGATGTTCCAAGAGTTGAAGTTAATATTTCAAGCAAATGCCCGAGTTGAGAGATATGAAGTCTCCAACAAGTTCTATAGCTGCAAAATGGAGCAGAATAGTTATGTCAGTGAACATATACTCAGAATGTCTGGGTACCACAACCACTTGACTCAACTGGGAGTTAATCTTCCTGATGATAGTGTCATTGACAGAGTTCTTCAATCACTGCCACTAAGCTACAAAAGATTCGTGATGAACTATAATATGCAAGGGATGGATAAGACAATTCCCGAGCTCTTCGCGATGCTAAAGGCTACGGAGGTAGAAATCAAGAAGGAGCATCAAGTGTTGATGGTTAACAAGACCACTAGTTTGAAGAAAAAGGGCAAAGGGAAGAAGGGGAACTTCAAGAAGAACGGCAAGCAAGTTGCTGCTCAAGTGAAGAAGCCCAAGTCTGGACCTAAGCCTGAGACTGAGTGCTTATACTGCAAAGGGACAGGTCACAACACTACAAAAAAAGACACATCCGTGACATTTTGGGCCGAACGAATTTTTTTCTGTCATACATATGACACTTCTATGACGATAATTGTGACAAAACCCGGTATCATCATAGATGTGGTGGGCTCCTACTTCTATGACAAAAAATCATGACAGAAAATGGGCTTTTCGTCCTGGGCGGGCCCGAGACGCAGCTGCATGACATTCTTTGGGCCGTCCATGACGGAAAAAACCGTGGTAGAAGCGAGGGGGAGGAAAATTTCGGGGAGTTCCCGGTTACGGTGGGAGGTCGGGGGCCGAGCGATGCGCGTTTCTCTCGTACACGTACGCGCGTGTGTGCGAGGCGTTGGCTCTAACTGAACCCGAGCGAGGCGTTGGGCTCTAACTGAACCCGAGCGATTGCACTGCAGGCTACGCGTTACTGAACCCGAGCGATCGATCGATGGCTGTTAACTGAACCCGATCGAGCGATTCCTTCGCTACTGCTGCTAACTGAAGCCGATCGATTGGATGAACAGTGAGCGTTGCGGGGGGGGTGGATGAACAGTGAGCGGTGGCATTGCCTCTGGATGAACAGGACCCCAAGGTGTGGAGGGCTGGATGACCAGTAGATGGTGGAGGGGTGCCCGTGGAGGGGTGGTTGAACAGGACCCCGTGGTGTGGAGGGCTGGATGAACAGTAGACGGTGGAGGGGTGCCCGTGGAGGGGTGGTTGAACAGTAGCCGGTGGAGTAGCGCGCGGTGGAGGCTGGAGGAGGTCGACGGTGGAGATGAACAGTATCCCGTGGAGTCCCGTTTTGCGGTACGCCACACCCCTCCCGATGAACAGGACCCCCGTTTCGACCGTAGGAGGTCCGTTTCGTCCGTTTTGCGGTACGCCACACCCCTCCCGATCAACAGGACCCCCGTTTCGACCGTAGGAGGTCCGTTTCGTCCATTTTGCGGTACGCCACACCCCTCCCGATCAACAGGACCCCCGTTTCGACCGTAGGAGGTCCGTTTCCTCCATTTTGCGGTACGCCACACCCCTCCCGATCAGCAGGACCCCGTTCCGAACGTAGGAGGTCCGTTTCCTCCGTTTTGCGGTACGCCAGGCCTCGTTTCCATCGCCTTTTCCATCCAAGCCCTCCCGATGAACACGACCACGCATTCCGTTCTGACCCAGCCGGTTGGCTCCCACGTGTTCCGTTGCCTCCCGATGAACACGACGCATTCCGTTGCCTCCCCATGAACATGACGCATTCCGTTGCCTCCCCATGAACACGACGCATTCCGTTGCCTCCCCATGAACACGACGACGACGTTGTTTCTCCGTTCCGACCCAGCCATGTACACGAGCCCTGGCCGTACGTATGCGCGAGTAGGCGTTCGAGACCCCGCCCGTATGTACACATACGTGGCCGTATTTTCTTTCTTGCACCCTGGCCGCTGTACGTACGTGTACATGCTACGTGCGCGCCTCTACTACGACACGTGCGCCCCTCTACATCCACCAGTATATATGTACGTACACGTTCGCGACCAGAATGACAACGCTACGTACGCTTCGACCAGGTGGGTCCCGACTGTCAGGCACTTCCTTGCGTGCGAAGATGTAGCTGGTGGGTCCCAGCAGTCAGGGAGGAAACGTTTTTTTCGCGATACGGTGGCCCGTCCGGTGGGTCCCCACTGTCAGGTGGAGGAATAATTATTTTGCACGTAATAAGGAGGCACTTCCTTGCTGCGGCCATGGACCCAGCTGTCAGCCTCTCCACGTACAGTCCACGTCCGATGGAAGCCGTTCCTTGACCACGTTGACCACGCCGCGCCGAGAGCACCAGGGCGGTGGACGACGGCGAGGCCTAGGAAGGGGACGACGCGGAGCCGGGGAAGACGCGGCAGTGGATGCCCACGCGTAGAGGAGTACGAGGGTTCACTGGTTCGCTGCGGTGTGAGGCTGCCGTCGCCGCAGAATAACAAGGGGTGTGGGTGAGTAGAGGGATGGCCTGGCCAGCGGTGGGAGTAGTAGGGGCGGTGAGGCCTCCGCCGCATCGCAGCCGGCCACGGGAGGCAGGAGCACGAGGCACGACCGGCGCTGGTTTGGGCGGCTGGAGCAAGAAGACCAGAGGTGAAAGAAGCACTACGGCCGTTGGATGGACATCGTACAGTCACTGGAGCTAGAATTGTGCATATTGACTAAGTTGACAAAGCCCTCCGTCCCCGTCAACTTAGTAGGCCCACAAGTCAGCCTGCCACTATACTGGGTCCCAGCTAACAGGGGGAGTATTCATTTTTTTGTGCGTAATAAGGAGGCACTTCCTTGCGTGCGAAGATATAGCTGGTGGGTCCGAGCTGTCAGCGGCGGTAACATTTTTTTCGTGAAATACAGAGGCCCTTTTGGTGGGTCCCTGATGTCAGGTGGAGGAATCATTATTTTGCACGTAATAAGGAGGCATTTCCTTGCGTGCGGCCGTGGACCCAGCTGTCGGCCTCTCCACGTACAGTCCACTTCAGATGCATGTCGGTCGTTGACCACGTTGACCAGGCCGCGCCGAGAGCACTAGGGCGGTGGACGACGGCGAGGCCTAGGAAGGGAACGACACGGAGGCAGGGAAGACTCGGCAGTTGTTTCCCACGCGGAGGGGAGTACGACTGTACGAGGGTTTAGTGGTTCGTCTGCCGTCGCCGGAGAATAACAGCAAGTGTGGGTGAGTAGAGGGATGGCTAGGCCAGCGATGGGAGTACGGTGGGGCGGTGAGGCCTGCGCGGCAGCAGAGCCGGCCGCGGGGAGGAGGGAGCAGGCAGTCCCGCCGGCGCTTGTTTGGGCGGCTGGAGCAGGAAGAGCAGAGATTGAAGAAGCACGACGGCCGTTGGATGGCCATCCAACAGTCACTGCTTGTGCGTCAACCTTTTTTTAGGAAAGCCTCAAATATGTGGAAAACAGCATACAACCCATCTGCCATTATTTCTAATAATTTACAGCCCATTTGCTAATTATTAAGGTTTTTTTTGGAGCCCATATTCTTTTTGTTAGCATTACAGCCCATATTGTGGCCATGCTTAAAAAATTATACGAAATTTTGCATATTCGGTGCGGTCCGAACTGTTTTTAATCCCGAAATTTCGACTCACATTCAAACTGATTTAAAAAATAAATGTATATCAATATAAAATCCAACAAATTCTCCACGCATAAAAATTAATGTAATTTAAAATCTCGAAATGAAAAAAAAGATATTTGAAACTAATTGTCGGTTTGATGTGTTTTAAAAATGTACGGCCCATTTCTCATTACTGATGGGCCATTTTCTTGGCCAGCCGAATGAAAGCTCTCCTCGTCTTGAAAGATTTGCAGCCCAACAGGCCTGACAAAGCGACTTACTTGGCAAATCACAAAAAAATTGGGCTGTGGCCGTGGACCCAGCTGTCAGCCTCTCCACGTACAGTACTCTTCCGATGGAATGTCGTTGACCACATTGACCACGCCGCACCGAGAGTACCAAGGCGGTGGACGACGGCGAGGCCTAGGAAGGGGACGACGCGGTGCCGGGGAAGACGCGGCAGTGGATGCCCACGCGGAGAGGAGTACGTGGGTTCACTGGTTCGGCTGCGGTGTGAGGCTGCCGTCGCCGCAGGGCCTGGCTAGCGGTGGGAGTAGTAGGGGGCGATGAGGCCTCAACGGTAGCACAGCCGGCCACTGGAGGCTGGAGCAGGCGGTCTCTCCGGCGCTGGTTTGGGCGGCTGGTGCAAGAAGAGCAGCGATTGAAGAAGCAGCGGGATCGTTCGATTCAAATCCAACGGTTACTGCTGCTACAATCGTTTGTTGACTAAGTTGACAAGCCCTTCGTACGCGTTAACTTAGTAGGCCCACAGGTCAGCCTCCCAACCGGTGCGCCCCAGATGTCAGTGGGAGGAATCATTTTTTTCACGTAATAAGGAGGCAGTTGATTGCGTGCGGCCAGGCCAGCGGAGGGAGTAGGGTGGGCCGGGGAAGCCTGCGCGGCATCACAGCGGGCCACAAGAGGAGGGAGCAGGCAGTCCCGCCGGCGCTAGTTTAGGCGGCTGGAGCAGGAAGACCAGAGATTGAAGAAGCACGTCGGCCGTTGGATGGACATCCAACAGTCACTGCTGCTAGAATCGTGTGTTCACTCACAAAGCCTTGCGTAAACAAGTCAGCCTCGAAATCTGTGGCGTGTACATCCCATTTGCTATTATTTTTATAATTTTTACTCATTTTTAATTCATATGGAATTTATTGCAGCCCGTTTTCCATTTTTAGAATTGCTGGCCATTTTCTGGTCAGTACCAGGGTCAAAAAATTAACTAAATATGTGGGAAATTTTGAAAATTCGCAAATTTTTGCTGCGGAACGAAATATTCTTAATCCAAAAATTAATAGCCATACTAAAATAAATTTAAAAATAAATTAGTACTATGTCATGTTAAATCCAATGAAATACGTATAAGATATTAGTGAAGAACAAAAACAAAAAAAGAAACTTATATCCCATTTGCTATAATTTTTTTGGTATTTTCAACCCCTTTTGATATTACTTTTAACAGACATTGACCATACTCTTAAGCCAGGCCGGAATGCATCCCTCCCCGTCTTGAAAGATTTGCAGCCCAGTAATTTGGAGAAAACAAATAGGCCTAGCTTGGGTATTCCTCAAAAAGAAATACTGGGCTACCTATTTTCCCAAAGAACTAGTGCATGAGCATTTAGCTTTATTTATTTATTTATTTATTTATTTATTTACTTACTTATTTATGTTTAGGGGACCATGAGCATGTACCTGGGCCAGATTCATGTGAGAGCCTCCCTTCCAATTAATTATGGGCTTCTCTATTGGGCCTTCATCAGTGGACTGCATGTTATCAACAAGTGGAAAATGTGTTCCATACGAAAAATAGTATGCGCTACGTACGGTACGGGGCACTAAAGGATCGAACCGTGCAACGACTTCCAAAACATTGTGTTTTTCGTTCTAGCAACACATTTATTCAACCAACAGACGAAATATACTACTGATTGTACATTGAAAACAGCAGCAGCAGCAGCAACCAGGGCTGGGGGTGCAACAGAAGCAGTAAGCAGACCAGAAGAGTGAAGACGCAGCTCTCTCTTCCAAACCAAACATCAGCCATCATTACAAAAGGGCTACCAAAAAAGAACAAGTGTATGCATCAAACTAAATAAAGATCCTACTACACCAAGTGTACGCATCTAACTAACTGGCTCAGTTAGACGTTACTATTATTAAGCTGTGGAGATTGGCTGACGGCTTGAACAAGATGGGTGCCTGACGGGGGAAACTCCAGCCAGTAGGTCGAAGTCTGATACTTGCGACCCTCTCTCCTACTTTGGGCTGCAGAGCATGGTGGCACATATCAGGGTATGGTGCATGCAGAGACGCATGGTACGCTGTGTACACACAGTTTTGCCTGATGAACGAAACCGCGCTGCCATCATGATCCTTGCCATCGGTTATCTCCTGGTTAATCGGATAATTCAGTCCGACAAACAGAGAGCGTGTACCAAGGCTACTTACCTGCCTCCAGTCAAAAATTCCTGAAGGCCCAGAGAAGCTGGGATCTTGCTCAAAGACCTTGCAGTGACTGTGATTGTATTCCGCGAAACAACACGTCCGGTACGTGCGAACGATCATCAATCTTTCGCCGTCGTCTGATCGAGCCAGGAACCACCTGCAACTGCCATGCCGCTTTTCTTTGAAAGGTTCTGGGATTAGGAAGGGTAGGGACACCAGGCGGCCTACAACATCATATCAAGTTGGAGTCAAATAAAAAAGGGCTCTTGATTTAGTCAATCTTAAGAACAGCATGTTATGAGCATGAATATTTTTTCAGCAAATGTTGACAGTAATATAAGCAAGCCATCATGTTATCATAGGAAAGTAACATACTGTTGTAACAGCCGTTTGTAGCGATGACTGGAGTAGGCCAACAATACGTCCAGCCATAGAAGGAGTCGACAGCGTAAATGAAGCCCTTGTGTTCAATGGCATCAGAGAACCATGGAGGATGTATGATCCTGCGATGGACGTGCAGATTTATCCACTTACTGCAGTGACCTGCCAGATAGGTGAGACCACAGTTGAAGAACACAATTAGCCTGAAGTCTTTATAATTCGCAGATCTTGTGGGCACTTGGCAGATTACAACCTTGAGCAAATCAAACTTGGTATCATGTTGGCTACTATAAGATTCCGAGTATTCTGGGCCGCAGTGCCAAAGCAGTGCAGTGTTAATCGAAGGAAGGGGGGTCAATCGCCGGGTGTAGACCTCCACGAGCATCCAGCTGCCGCGACCGTCGACGAGCACCATCCAAGACGTGTTCATGCCGACCCAGTACATACCGTTAATGTAGTTGAGGCTGACAGGGATCAGATCGTAGTCAAGGGGGTTGATGCTCGCCACCCTACGATCGTTATGCTGCGTGACACGTTGTTTCTGAAGATCAGGCGGCATCAGCAAGCAAGGAGCTGGCTTAAAAAGCTCCGGCTTGAGGGCTTTGAGTAAACGGTACAGCCCCGACGAGCACGCGGCGAGCGGCATGGTACTGAGATTGTCCACACGCGAAACAATGAGCTTGATTACCTCTGTGGGGAGCGAATTCCAGCCACTCTTTCGGCGGACGCTGCTCGGTTCTGCCATTGTTAGTGCTTGGGTTTCGGACGAGGGGGGGAGGCGCCTTAGCGGGGATGGAAGATTGGACGAGATTATGTGCGGACAAAGATGGAGAAGCGAATATGTGCTGCGGGAAGTGGACAGGTGATGATGACTACAGCACGCCGCTTGACTTACGAGACACATACCAGCGCGTAGGGTCATGTCGATGCCAGACAACTTGCTTGAGTGATCACAGTACTGGTACTCCCTACAGTGCTATGCCCTAACTTGCTTGAGTAGAGTAGTAGAGTAGGACTCTGCTCTACTACTAGCACCGGAGGAGTAGTATATTCTAATCTAAAATAGTTACAAACTTCAATGCCCGAGCGTGGAACGACTACGAACCGTGCTCAAAGACCGTGTCTACATGGTGTTTGGACATGGGCGACAACCTCAACGCCAACGGTGCTGCTCCCGTTGCACCGTATGTGTTTCTGTCCTTCCTGTTCGAAATCATGGTAGAATTCATGTTTCTACTCTGTATCCTACTACTATGCTAGTCCACATGATTAGTTTCATCTCTGTTATAGCCGTCATGATTTATTTTGTGCTTATTCGGATTAAATCTCGTAGTAACTTGCTCATATATTCAACTGGCGCAACGTCCCCTACAGCCACTCCTGTTTCATGGACGGCCTGGTCGATGCCTCCAAGGAGCCCTTCATCCACTGCTATGAGTGCCCGATGCCGTTTTGTGGCTCGCCGGCGGACATGGTGCATCACCTCACGGATGCGTGCAGCAGTCACTGCTGGCCCTTGGCAGAGAACATCAAGTACGAGACGTGCTACCCGTTCACCATGCCGGAGTCACTGGAGGATCACCGCCGCCTGCTAGTCTCGGAGGAGGACGGCAGCGTCTTCCTCTTGATCGTGGGCACCGGCGAGGCCCGCACAGGCCGCCGCCCCGTCTCTGTAATGTGGGTCAGGGGCGACGCCGCTGACGCTGACACTGACATGAGGCCGATGTACGGGTGCGTGGTCAGTGTTACTACCCCTCCGGGTCGCGTGGGCGGCGACACCGGCCTCATCGAACGGACTTGGACTCTGGGGAGCTGGGACTATCCCGCCAATGTGGACTTGGAAAACCCATGGCATCCTTTACCCGCCGACGCGGTGCACGGGGACTCCAAGGAGGTTCACCTGGACATACACATTATCAAGTTAAATGTTGATCATTAGTCTTCACTCAATGTAATCCGCTGTCTAAGCATGTGGAGACTTCCATGCAGGATCTTGCTCTATTGGAGTATCGCGCATGAATAAAAGTGTATCCGTTTATGGTTTAGTCTAGAATCTTCCATGTATGAATTTTTACTACAGTACTGGTGAAAGACTTACGATGAACCATTTCTTACATCTCCTCTGCCCGCTTGCAAGTCATCCTGATTTAATCCCTCCGTCTAGGTGTATAAGGGCATGGTTAATATTACTTAATAGTATAGCCAACTGTTGACTATAAGAAAGTGCCATGTCATCTATAACCAACATGTATAACAATCGATACGCAAAAACTAATTCTTAAAGATCATTTCTTGCAAAGCACAATAAGTGTTATTTCTTCACAAGTTTTGGATGCAGGTTGAATAGTTGAACGCTTTTGTTTGCAAAAGATACCTTTTTATCTATTTCACCCGGATGTTTGTGAGCTCTAGAGATGAAATAATATCCGAAGAAACCTATCGATACCCGTTACACATGAAATGACCCCCACATCCTTTGTCAAAATAAACAACTCCCCGATCAATGCATTTCACTCTTCGGTGCAACGCACGGGCACCTTACTACTATAGATTAGTACGACCAAAAATTGAACTAACATTATATATAGTACAATAAATGCTGATGCATGTCACCTAAAATTATATCATTCAAAACTATGTTCAAATACGAATCCAATGATATAGTTTTTTTTTGACATGCACTAACATTTTGTCAGTTAAATCTTTAGTCAAATTCAATGGGGGACTAATAAACCACGACCGATGTAGTACAAGTGTAGAGGGCGGCGCTGCACGGGAGTCTCACCTCTCACCCCGCTCGTGGCGCGGCAGTAAAGCCGTCATATCACAAAACCCAACCACTCCCAGTAATAAGTGGCCTGGTAAAATAAACGGACAAGCTACCATCACATCCCTCCGTCTTTTTTGCATTTCATCTCTCTGCATTTACTTTCTCCGGTTCATCTCGCCCACTCGATCCTTAGCTACTACTCCTAGGGCCAGTTCTTTTGGCGGCTTCCCCAGCTTTTCCCACAAGACTAGTCACAGTGGAGAGTAACAATAAGGCGCCTCACTCATTTATTTGGGCTTCTAAACTACTACTCCGTCCTGGTTTATTGCTCACCGTTGTAATTTGTGCTGAATTTTGACCAAAGATTTAACTGGTTTATTCCTCACCATTGTAATCCCTCCGTCTAGGTGTGTAAGTCATCTTACGAAAACCAAACAATCCCAAAACACTTAGGCGCGGGGCATTAACTTCTACTCCGTACCTCATTTCTTGTTTCTTGACATATCAACCAATAAGAGATAAAAGTGTGCATGCTTTTAATGACTTGAGATATCAAACACGACATGCAGTGGTTAGTTCATTGCATGCAATACTATTAATTAGCAAATAAACATTAACGTTTCTCGTTTTCTCCTCCTCCTTGGTCACGGTGCATAGCCTAAGATGACTTACTCACCTAGACGGATGGAGTAGTGCATGTGACATGCACTAACATTTCATTAGTTAAATTTATGATCAAAATTTGACACAAATTACAATGGGGACCAATAAACCAGGACGGAGGTAGTAGTTATGGGATTACTAATCTAGAAGCCTAAAAGACTTGGCCCCTGGTACTCCTACTAGTAGTAGTACTCAAGTTGGAATTCCAATTGCACGGCACAACTTGTTAGGCAAAAAATTCGATACAGGGTGTAGGAAGCGGTTTGGGAATTTGCATGCCTTTCCAACCAGTGAGATACTCCGTACAAAGTATGACAGAGAAATAACCACAGTGAAGGAAGCTAAAAGTAAACAATCAAACGAGCATTTTTGCATTTGTTTTGCATTGAATCGTTTCACAAGCTTGACTAGTGCTGTTTTTCTACTTTTACAAAAACCGCATCGTAATGTTAAAACGTGCATTTGCACGTACATAAGTAATAGTAGTACTCCCTCCGTCTAGGTGTATAAGTCTTCCCTCCTTGGTCACGGTGCACAACCAAAGATGACTTATTGACCTGGACGGAGGGAGTAGCACAGTCTGCAAGCATATATCGAGAGAGACGTGTAGTTGGATAGTATATAGTAAAGTTTGTGCTATATGCACGTACTTGCAAAATGCGTACGAATACACAAGGTTTCCAAACTTTCCCTTTTACATACTTAATTAAGGACGCTAAAAATTCCTGAACGTTCGGGATTTATCATTTGCGTCCCAAAACTAAGGAGATCGCCTTACGAAACAAAAATTATACTCCTCCTAAAAGCCACGGCGCTCGCAGGAGCGCTTGCGGCGCGCCACGAGTGCCCTGGTGCGCGGCCGTTTCCCAGCGCACCTACACAACGCCTCTTCCTCAGCCTCGCAACTCGCGAGGTGCTGATTGGCGGCTTGCCGGCGGGCGAGCGCGATCTCACCGGTGTGGTGATCCGGCGCCAACAGGTACTTCTCCTCGCTGGAAGCGTGCACCCGGTCCACGTACCGCCAATCGTAGATGAGGCGCTTGGGCCCGACTGCACTCAGGGCGTCGGCACGGGCGTCCTCCGCCGCCCTCACGGCCCTCGCACGAGCCTTCTGCCAAAGAGCCAATTGCTCGACTCTCTCGGACGTGACATAGGCCTCCCAGGCAGCTTGTTCCGCGGTGCGCTTCTCTTCCTCGGCCTTCTTCTTCGCCTCTATTTTGGCGCGCTCTGCTGGAGGCAAAGCCTCCCACAAGGCGACATCCATTTCTTTCCAAAGCTCCTCAAGGCTGGGGGGCTCGGCGGGCGGCACGGGGTTCTCCTCGTGTCGGGGAGCCGACGCGTCCTCCGGCGCGCGTGCTGGCGAGATTGGGAACGCCGACGCGTCCACCTCGACGCGCGCGGCGAGGAGCGGAACGCCGACGCGTCCTCCTCGACTAGTGGCGGCGAGGAATGGAACGGCGACGCGTCGCGGCGAGGAGCGGAACACCGACGCATCCTCCTCGACTAGTGGCGGCGAGGAACGGAACGGCGACACGTCGCGTAGCGGCGAGGAGCGGAACGCCGACGCGTCCTCCTCGAATAGTGGCGGCGAGGAACGGAACGGCGATGCATCGCGTAGTGGCGAGGAGCGGAACACCGACGCGTCCTCCTCGACTAGTGGCGGTGAGGAACGGAACGGCGACGCGTGACCGTCCGCGCGGTGCAACGAAGGGCTCCTAGGGCTTGGGAGGGGCGATGCCATGGTGGTCGACGTGAGAGGGAGGGGGAGGAGAGAGCGATGAACGTGAACGTGAGGGGGAGGAGATAGCGATGTCGTGGGAGGCGCAGTATTTATAGCGAGCAATGGCACACCTACGTAAGATATGGACTGAGCTGCACTGACTTAACTGCAGGTCCAGTTGCGTCACTGACATGTGGGCCAGACCCCTGTTGGGCCCATATGTCAGTGACCCAATGCACCTGCAGTTAAGTAACAGCTACGTGGGCATATTTGTTGGAGTAAATTACGGGGGAGCGAAGGGGTGGAAATATTGCTGGTCACAACGGATTGGACGAGCGTGGGGGGAGGAGAGTCATGCATGCAGATTTTTTCACACGGGGTGGAGTGGTGGGACCGCCGGAGGGAGAAGGAGAGTTTGGCAGGCATATTGTTTCAACACATGGAGAGGAAAAGATTTGGAGACGAACGGGCTTCCTGCAGGTATGGGGAACGGTGCATAATAAGTCATCTTGCATGCCGGGCTAGGTATAGTCTCAAGTCATTAAAAACATACACGCCCCACACATGTTCATATTTCAAGGTGCACTAAATTATTGCATGCGATGATTAAGGCTGGCCATAATGGTGGTATCTTAGCTGGTATCATGCACGCGGGAATAGCAAAGATGCTGATGTGGCAAAGAATTAAAGAAGAGAGGGGGGTTAGAGTAACTAGTGTTCATACGTGCATTGGTAAACACATTTTTTTGTGAAGAACGACAGCACTAGTTGAGTACTTTTGCAGACTTCAAAAACTATTCCACCGCCTCTACTATCTTCCTAAGAGTAGGTGAAATTGAATCGAGCCCTTTAAACTAGAAGGGAGGTAGTGGTACTCTAAGGCTGGTCATAGTGGGGAGTAACTTAGACTAGTAACATGCATATGTTACTAGTCTATGTTACTACCTCTATAGTGCATAGTATCATAGATTAGTATCATAGGTGGTCTCATTTATTGCCATGCATGACACATAGTAGCATCACATTTATTATGTTACGGTATCTACCTATGTTACTATAACCATCTCTCTCTTCTTTAATTGCCTACCACATTAGCATGTTTGTGAGTCCCAAGTGCATGATACTACTTATGTTACCCCCACTATGGCCAGCCTAATAGCTAACCTTGTTGTGATGACAAGATAGGACATGGCACGCACCTGGACGGAGAAACTAGTCTGCATTGTGCATTTAAGTTTTGTCTGAAGTCAATGTACCTCTACTTTCACCAGACTTATAGAAAAATGTGTCAACATTCACAATGTCAAATCAATATTTTTACACTCATTATAAAACGTAGTTCTTATACTCATTATAATCAGTATTGTAGATACTGATATTTTTAGTATAAATTTGGTCGTGGGATTTCATTGATGCCTGTCAAAGCGTGGAGTAAGCGGAGCTTAGGGCTTGCATTGCCGGTCTCTACATAGGTATTTCTCTTCATAATCCGGTAATTTTAGAGACTGATTGCGCTTTTGTGGTAGCGTCTCTTGCATCGGGGGACTATGATAGGTCTGCTATGCGTGACCTGAAGATGAAAGCGTTGAGCATCTCGAAGTTGATCAACAATCTTCAATTGTCAAAGATTAGCCGTTCGGCCAATAAGGTGGCACACTTAATCGCTAAGTATAGCTTTGACAATAGATTAGATGGTATTCTTGTAAATAACGTACCGCCCTGTGTGGTGAATATTGTATCGAATGAGTGTACTGGTGTGGCTGGTTAATTAATATAAGGTGGTGTTCAAAAAAAAAGTATAAATTTGGTCAAACACTTTGCAAACGGTTGACGGGAGTAAAAAGGACCAGAGGGAGTATCATGCATGCGGAGTAGGCAAAAAAATTGCTTGTCTAAAAAAAGGCAAATTTTTTTGCTCATTTATAGCCGGTCGAAGTCTCAAAGGGCGCGACCGCGCGAGGGAGGCGAAGGTCGTGGGAGGCGTGACGTTTGACGGAATTAAGTGAAGTTACATCCACGCGCCGGCATGGCGTGCGAACAGGCAGAAGCTATACCGTCAGGCCTACGATATGGGTCTAGTAGACATGACATCTAGTGGGTCCCGCATAGTTCTCGAGAACTCTTTGGGGGCTTGCAGCCGTTTATCCACCAGGCAAGCCAGCAACCCCACGCCGTTCGCACGCCCTACTCGTCCCCGTCTTCTACCTTACAACAGTTCGCTCCCAGTCGTCCCGTCCTTTCACATTAGTTCGCTCCCAGTTTTTCTGCGGGGTACAACAGTTCAACTTCTCCTAACCCTCCTCCAAAATCCATGGCCTCCCAAATCTCCATGGTCGCCGCTAAGTACCAGGTTAGAGCCATCACCGGCGATCAGTTCATCGGCATCTACACACGTGGATCCGAGACGGTGAAAGCATGGCTTGCTCGCTTCCTACGCATGTTCAACAGTTCAACGGATGAGTGGGTCGCTGGGCTAGATGTTGAGTACACCACATTCCTGGGACGAGAGAAGGATCTAAAGGACGAAGAGAGGAAGAAGCCCGCCATGATCCAGGTTTGCGTACATAATGTTTGCTTGGTCTACCACGTATGCCATGCCGACGTTGAGTGCCAGGATTTTAAGAACTTCCTCAAGGACAAAAGAGTGAAATTCGTTACTGTAGGCTTTAAGAACGACAGGGATGTCCTGCGTCGGATAGGTCTCGTTGTAGGCCAGCCCTTCGATCTCCAGAAGGCAAGCCTGGTGTCCTCCTCTCAACCTTCAATGCTGACCCTGGCAGCAGCCATGATTGATCCTTCGTACGCTAAACTGAACAAACCTCATCACGAGTTTCATCATGCATGGGAGTCGAAGACATTAGATGAAGATCACATCCTGTACGCAGCAATGGATGCCTACCTTTGTTTAAATATCTACAAGGGTTGGATGAAGAAGCAGAGCCCAATGTCTGGTTCAAGCAAAGAAGCGTCGGCGAAGAGGAAGAGGAAGAGGGATGAGGACGAAGTCGAGGACGTGGACTCGGACTCCGAGTAGGTGGCAGTGCCGTCGCTCGTGCTGGTTCTACTGCAGTGTCAAGCGGACTAGTTGCTTAGTTTATTTTCAAGGGTGTGTTGTGCTGAGGCCCCAGCAGAACTATGTTTATGTTCTTTCTCATTATTTGAACTCTTTAGTACGTACACTAGTACTAGTACTATGTCTTACTACTGTTCTTCTTGCAGTTGATACTACTGCTCGTATCTTCGTGTTCCTACTGTACTTAATACGTTCGTACTAGTAGTATAATTTGGGTCAATCGATTTGTGAAAGAAGTTCGACGGAGCAAAGGAAGAAGACGGCAGAAGAGGTGGAAGAAGCCCTTCTAGCCATCCATGTTGCATCAAACGGCTCACATGAGTCGACTGACCCAAATTGCCCCTTCAGATTGCAGGATCCACGTGGCATTCAAGGTCTCGAAGGTAGATTCCGCGTCCGCACCCGGTTTGCGGGCTCGACGCGCGCGCGACCGGCTTCCGCCGCGACAGCCACCATGCGCGCCTCCTCCGCGCGGGCGGAGACGACAATGACACGCTAGTTCCTCCTCGCCGGCGTGCTGGAGCACGCGCTCGTCCTCCTCTTCGTACGCTGCGTGCATAGACGCGGCTCCACCAGCTGCTCACGTGCTTGGCAGCGTGGCGGCATCGCGAGGAGGGACTGCAGACGACGTGAGCGGGCGAGCCTTCGGCTTCATGGCACAGGGATGGCGGCGACACAGCGGTGATGGGCGAGAAATTGTTGGCCGGAGCAGGCGGGCGCCGGCATGCGCAACGGCGGCGGCGGCATATTGATGAGTGCGCGTGTGGGATCTTACTTTAGTTTTATATATAAGGTTGGTCAAACTTAAAAGAAAACCGTACTAGTACACGTAAACATTAGACTTAGGCAGCGCTTTTATTAGTTAGTACCACAACCACGATACGGAATCCTGTGCAAGCGCATGAACCGCGGCCGCGTGGTCGATCGAACGGTGCGTCACCGTGTCGCGCTCGAAGGACATCCACCGAACCTTTTTGTGTGTGTGAAAACAATCCTCGAATATTACTCAACTTTTCTTTCCTATGGAAGTTCTTGACGCTGCAATATTTCCATATATTTGAATTTAGCTCCAGTTCGTGTTTATTTGGATTTGGACGTTTTAGGTGCGCCCTAGTTTTTTTTAATACTGATTTTGTGTGTGTGACTGAGAGAGAACGTGTGTATGTGTCCATATGTGTGTTGTGGCGGAAGGGCAATGTGGAGACGGTGTGCGTGTGATACAGACATAGAGAGGTGTGAATGTGCATATGATCATGCATGAGTGAGACATAGATAGATGCCGATATGTTGTGTATACATGAGAGAACGGTCTTCTAGTTTACTTATGTGTGTGTGTGTGAGAGAGAGAGAGAGAGAGAGAGGGAGAGAGAGACAGAGAGAGGAGCATCCGTAACACAACAACCATCTCTCTCGATTCGTCCGTCCCTCGCACGATCGCATGCAACACATGCATCAACACGCACATTTTGACACCCTCACCCGGCCCCTGCCCACCTCAAGGCCCGCACAATCTCTTCGTGAATACCCATTTCTCTCCTTAGGTTTGTTTTCTCTCAATATCTGACACACACACACACATACAGAGACACACGCAGCACAACACACACACACACTCCCCCAAGCACACAATTCATCCCCATCCAAGGTTATACGGCGACCACTCTCGCTTGTGCTTCTTTGCACCCCAACATGCACAACACCTCAATCTTCAAAGAGGGCATCGAGCAGATCGAAGATGGCGACCACACCGCGCTAGAGAATGCGGGGTCATTTGGAAGCAGGGTGATGTGATGACGGCTGACTGACTCCTCCCCCCACCCTCTCTCTCTCTTGCACAAAATTACCAATCCCTCTCTCCCCCGCACAAAATTGTCAATCCCTCAACCCACGAGATCCTTCCCCTGTTGTCCATGTTTTTCCAGCTCTCTCATCAAACATGTTGTCTCTTCTCCTTCCAAATATATAGAATCCAGATGCACACGCATCTCATGTATATTACATGTATCCATCTTTCTCACAGACCTAACTTCTTCCTCTCTCTTTCTCTCTCTTTCTCTCTCTATCTCTCTCTCTCTGTCTCGTTAGGTTTGTCTCCTACTCTCTCGTCCACATACAAACAATCTTTCCCGCCCTATCTGCTCCATCTTCAAAAGCTCTCTCTGCACGTTTCATTCACACATTGGGATATGTCAAAATGTTGCTTCGATAATGGCTGATGTAGAGTTATGGTTGTTTTTGTTGCATCCTACAAAGTAATAACTATGAAATGCATTTAGATTCTCATTTGACTGGGATTATGTGAGTTTGAGCATGTTGTGAAGTACTATAGACCTTGTATACATCTTGGGATTCATTGTAACTATTGAATTGTATATACCATTACATTCGAAGTCAATGGCCTAATATATTTATTTCACAATTTCAACAAATGATTAGTTCACTACAAACTAAGAAAACAATTGTGTACTCCCTCCGTTTTTATTTAAGTCCGCGTATTAGCATTGGTCAAAGTCAAGTTTTGTAAACTCTCAGAAAGCTTATAACAAAAATATTAACATATACAATAACAAATAAATACCATTAGATTCATTATTGAATGTACTTTCACATCATACATATTTGTTATGGTAAATGTTTATATTTTTCTATAAACTTGGTCAAACTTTAGGAAGTTTGACTTCGGTCAAACCTAATATGCAGAGTTTACTACTACTACTCGCTAGTTGCTTAGCCGAATCACTCAACACGCCACACGGGGAGTCCAATGTCACAAAATTTTGAGGTCGGCGGGAAAATCTCCCGCGACCCTGATTCGAGCAGTGGGAGGTTACCATCATAGCCTTCGGAACAGGCCTACGGATGACGCTTGGTAGGGGGCTATTTTCGTAACTTCAGGTTCACCCTACCCAGCCAACCCCACCCCGGCACCCAGAGTAGTACACCTGAATACTCCCCATTTTCTATCCCCACCGCAAAATAGACTTCTCCACGGCACCGCAGCCTTCGTGCTCCTCCCCTTTACATCGGCGCACCCGTCCACCGCAGCGCATCTGCCTCATCGACGACCTCGTACGCCACACTGGAGCCGGTCCACCGTCGTCGTCGTACACAGAGCCTCTTCCCCGGCATCGTCTTCCACGGTCTCGGATCTGCTTCCCGGAAGCCGACGCCAAGAGCAGAAGTACCACCGTCATGGACAATGAACTAACTCCCGTTGCCGACCACGACTCACAGAGGCCGCCACGACCTTCGTTCTCCTCCTCGATTGGTAATGTGTGTATTGAATCACTTAGCAGTACATGTGCAGTTCCAATTTTGTTCATACCTACCCTTCAAGTTTCCTGGGTGCTATTGTTCCCGTAAAAGTAATTGGTTATAGCCTCCATTGTCCAACAGAATATCAGCTTGTAATTGTGCGTCGCCCCTGTATCGCGCTAGTAGAGAAGAGAGTAGAGATAGCAGAGACGTCGGGAAAGGATCGCGCGCGCGCGGGAAAAAGCGGCCGGGCGTGCGCTAGTTTTGGCGCGCGGCGTCCGGCGCGCTTTATAAAATCCAACGCCCTCCCACCGCTCTGTTCCTTGCCACCGCTCTCTCCCCGTTCTGTGCCTCGCCACCGCTCTCTCCCCGCTCTTTTTCGCCTCGCCGCCGCCGCGCCACCATGCCGCCGCGTCGCCGGGAAACTTGGGGATACCGCGGCATCCGCGCGCGCCCCTCCGGCGGCTTCTCCGCCGAGATCCGGTTCCGCGGGATGCGCCTCGGCCTCGGCAATTTCGACACCACCAACGAGGCTGCCCGCGCGTACGACCCGGCGGTGTGGCGCCTCCGGTGGCCTCATAGAACATTGAACTTCCCCAACGTGCCGACGCGGGAGCGGGCGCAGGAGCTCGCGCCTCTACCGCGGCTTAGGGCGCTGTGGCGCCAACACTTCCCGCAGGACATCATCAACGAGCACGAGTTCTATGTGCAAAGGAGGGCGGAGAGGGATAAGAGGAGGGCACAGCGAGCCGCCTATCGCGAGGACAAGCGTAGGCGAAAAGCGGACGCTCAATTCAACATGATGCTAGGAGCAACGTCGCCTTGGGAATCCGACGACGATCGGTATCTTCACGCCTACAGTCAGACGTCGGAGGAGGACATCACCAAGGAGGAGTCGGACGACGAGGAGTAGTTGAATTATCTTTGTTTATCTATCTATGCTGAGAACTATCCTCTACTCTCTAGTATCTACTTCTCGATCTCAGCACTATAAACGCTTTTTTAAAGCGCCGCGCGTTGTGATTGTGTTTGAGATGCTCTAACATGGCAGACGAGTGCTTTAATGTTGCCCACAAGATGCGCGAGTATTACTAGTATTATATTTTTCTTGCCATGTTGAGATTTTAAAACCACGAGTGCGAACATGCAGAGGAGCAATGAAGACCAAACACGGGATATTCGGGCATCTTCAAGGAGCGTGGCAAGTTAAAGAGGAGCTGCACCGAACCTGTAAAACGAGCTTTGGAAGTAACACCCTTTCAATTACTTTCGTGTAGCCTCGTGTTCTTTGATCTGTATATGTTGTAGTTTCTGTTTCTCTTAAGCGTGGTGTTCTTCGATGTGTAATAAGAAGAGTCTTAATCGTCCTAATGCTATCGTTTTTAGCTTGATGTAGGAAGTGGGTGTTCTCACCTTGTAGTCTATTTTTATTTTTATTTTTATTTTCCTTTTGAATTCACTTCTCCGAGTTCTGTTTATCTGGCTTCTACTAAATGGATCTAGGTTGCTCTGAGTATTGATCTAAAAAAGAAGTAACTTCATGTCAGGATGCAGTTCCTGCGAGGAGGGAAGTATGGTCAACCTCGAGATCATGTTTCCAAAATGAGGCTGGATTATACACAAGGTGCCAGTTCCCTAATGATTCTGGATTAGACACAAGGTGCAAATTCCCAGATGATGCTGGATTACACACAAGCCAGGTGGAGTCGTCAGCTGTTCGTGTCCTCGTGGCATTAGTAAAGGCTGAAAGAAAGTGTGCAGCAGCCCTTGAGAATGTAGTTGAGTTCCTGAAGAAGCGAAAAGAGCAATCAGATGCTCTCTTCACCCAAGCCAAAGAAGAGATGGAAGAAGCCAGAAATAAGCTAGCAGAGGCAGAGCAGGCTAGGCATCTCCTGCTATCTAAAACTGTTGTCAATACAAAATTTCCTTCATAATAGCTAGGTTCAAATGTTTATCCAGTCAGCATGCCTGTTGTGATGTCCGTGCATCTACTGATGTGGCACAACATGTTTTTTTGGGTCATGTAATAACAACAATTACTTTCCAAACAATAACAGACGAAGCATTGGACATGGTATAGTTCACGCGCAAGCCCGACATTCCAAGTTCAACTTCCACATCAAACTCATGTTCACAGATATCTGCACATTCATACATAATGTCCACAACCATGATTCACTTCAAAGCCAAAAAAAATGTGAGGAGAGTTATAAATAAAGAAAATCCTCTACTAGTTCCTGCTACCAGTGCGAGCACAACAAGTCAAGACCATGCGTAAATTAATTATATTTTAGTCATTTTTTGTGTTCTAAAATGCCTGCCGGCTCGCAGAAGGACGTGTTGCCGGCACACACGCGGATTCAATGAAGGCAGGCGGGGCAGTCTTAAGCTGGTTGCACGCGGCGAGGAGGTGTGCTCAGCCGGGCCAGCAGCGAGTGCAACCCTCTTGGCCGGCGCGCCGGTTCAATGCCTGCGCTATGAGAGGTCGCGTCCGTGTCAGAGCAATCACTCCCTCCAGTCCTTTTTTGTTTGGGTATAACAAAATCTCGTTTTCCATTCACATATTACAAGTAAAATTCGTGGACAAACTTTGACCCAAAGTACGATGGGGACTAGTAAACCAGAATGGAGGTAGTAGTTTTTTTAATCAAAGAAGGGTTTCCCCTTCCGATTTTCATTACTGAAAACCAGCATCTAAATCTAAACCATAGTATTTGCCCTAGAACTACCAGGTTCAACATCTCGCAACATAAACCCATACAACCTCCGTCGCAAAAAAAACCATACAACCATACGCCAAGGAGGTACGTAGTACTATGAATTCCATTTTCGCTCCATACCAATCGTTCTAAAAACTACTTACTACTTATAACGCGCCATTGAAAATCGGAACTCTTAACCCCGCTAAAAAACGATATTTTAAATGTGGCTACTCGATCTGTGGCAACTCGCGAGCCACCGCGCTCCAAGTCGTTCACCTGTGGTCCCGACCATCAACTCCTACGGATCAAATTATCACGCGAGCTGACTATTCCTACAAAGGTGCTCCACCACGTACCCGGTACCCGCGAATGCAGCAATCGTGCACCTAGGGTTTTAGGGTTTATTTGTTAACGTCGCCTTTACGTAACACTCATGTGTGCGAGACAGCGAGAGGCCGACTGCGTGCGTGCGCCTCTTCTCTTCGTATATGTACTCCACCGTTTTCTGGTGTCCAAAAATTATAATAACTACTAGCAATGTGCCAATGCGTTGCCACACGATCAAAGTAGATTAATACATATTCACCGATTTGAGAGAAAAAAAAGTCTAGTTTTGAAATACGTATATCACTAAAAATATGTTATGTTTCACTCAAAATATATTCCTTTGGCGGTTTTGATGAGATAAGGGAGGAATGTTGTTGGTTTCAAGATTCGAGAAGTGGTATATGTCAAATTTCTACTCTTACTAGCAAGATGTCCGTGCGTTGCACGGAACATCAAGATCTTGTGGGAGAATAGGATGAACGAGGGAAGGCCTTGTATCTGCAAATGTGGTGAAGAGTGCGGGTAAGTTGCCATATTTTCCTTCCTATCCGTCAGATATAAATTGGACGACCTACATTGCAGGATGGCAGGCCCACCATCATCACCAACTCTATTTTTTATCCCTACTCTTATAAAAAGCATTGTCAGTGATGATCGTGTGCCTACCATCCTGCAATATAGGCCGTCCAATCTATATCTGGCGGATAGGAAGGAAAATATGGCAATTTTGCAAAAAGATACCCACACCCCTCTCCACATTTGCAAATAAGGCCTTCCCTCGTTCATCCTTTTCCCCCACAAGATAAATTACTCATACAAATGCATCTTGATGTTCCGTGCAATGCATGGGCATCTTGCTAGTTGTTGCAAAAATCCCATGTGTGTGCGAGAGAGAGGGAGAGTGGAGGAGGACGGAGTGCATGTGTGACAAAGACACAAGGAGTGTGTGTGCGATAGGTATCAGCTTAAAATGAGGCGATAGTGTGTGTGTGCACGATCGAGAGGGCGTGTCTCAAGAAGGGAAGAAAAATCTACATAGATACAAGGAGCGGGAGAGAGACATGTATGCGATGGTGGAAGCACGAGTGTGCGGGTGTATAAACCTATCTAGAGGCTAGCTAGTCGATAAATGTTTGTGAGAGAAATACGAGTCGGGGTGTGAAAGCGAGAGTTTTGTGTGTGTGATAGAGAGCCGGTAGTCGGGAAGGGGAGTGGAAGCAGGAGTTGTGTGTGTGTGTCTGTGAGAGAGAGAGAGGAGACGGTAGTCGGGGTTGTCTGATCGGTAAACAAATGAATAATGTCAGTCTGGGATGGAGACGAAAAGGAGACCGCAACAAATGTTGTGTCTATAGGAGAGAGAGAGAGAGAGTAATTTTAGTGGTATGAGTCATATGTAGAGACATATAGGGTGTGTGATAGAATCCCATAGAGGGAAAGACAAGTGAAAGACGGGGGGAGACTGTGTGTGTGGCGGTGAAAAAGAAAGCTTAGGTACCGAGTGATACCAGAGAAGAGTAGAGACGTGAGAGATAATGAAAACCGTGTAATGTATAATGATAGGGGGAGTGTGACACTTCTCAAGGGAGACGTCGAGAGACCATGTTTGCGAGGATAGGAGAAACATGAAGTGAGCGTGCGGGTGAGCTGGAGAAAAGAGAGTGATAGCTACCTGAAGGAGCATGCATGCGAGAGAGATGGGCGTGAAAGGAGTGAACAAAAAAGGGATTCAAATACTTGAATTCGAGATGATGATACATGTAATCCATACTCGAACCAAAATTGATCTATCAAACATGCATACTCATATGAATTCACGCACATCTATGTTATTTAATATGTAGATATTACTGATCCATACATTTTAGTAGAACATAATTTGGTTAATTTTTTTTGAATTCAACCTTAAGATTTTGAGATCGTTGTATTTGTAAATCATATTATACATATAAAGGAGCAGAATTCTTTGTTGTGCTTTTGAAAGTATATATAAAAATGATGTATATATAATGTAATTCCAATTGAAAATGGATCCCGCCCGAAAAAATAGAATACAAACGGTATTCGAATTGAGTTGGCACGGTAAACTTGCACTCTGCAAAATTTGAACGAAGCGGGGAAAGTCGTAGTAACTGCCCGAAACCAAAATCTGCGAGATGGAAATCACTACTACCTATCCCTGCCACGCAAAGCCTAACTGCTGGATTTCTATAGGTTTCGATAGGGGTAGGTTTGTAATTTCACCCAAACGTGACGTAACCGCCTCTCACCCGGATTCATACACGGTGGGCGCCAAAACACAGTGTGTCCTCGGCTGAAATCGACTCCCTCCCTGATTCATATTCATACACAGTGGGCGCCAAAAACAAACTCTCGTCGGCAAATATTCGGTGTATGCGAGATTACCGTCCTATCCCCAACCGACTAATGTTGATGTGATGTAGTAGAAATTTGAAACGGTGGCTAAGTTTGTAAATTTCCTCGCATTTGAGACAAGCGCGCCCTGAATACATGGTTCCCCCTTCCTCTCTACCTCCCTTTTCCCCATTCGTACTCCATGGGCGCCAAAACACCCTCTCCACCCACCCTCCTCCGTCCGCCGCTGTCCTCCTCCACCATGCCGGAGCTGATACCCCGACGCCGCCGTCCAGTACAAGAGATCGACCTCTCTCATCCACGGCTTCTGACCGGGATCCTTGCATCCCGTCCTCCCGCTTCATCCCCGCCGTCGTCCACCTTGCCGGCGCCGCTCCTACGACCGTCTCGTCCACCGCGCCCTGCCGCCATCGTCTACCCTCCTAGATCTGCTTCCATGCCGCCGACAGCCATCGCTACCGCAGCACCGTCAAATTCTCAGCAGATGCGTACACGGCGCCGCACCAGAGGTGGTACTCTTTCGTATCTGCTCAACTTATTTAACGCTGCAAGAAAATAGATCGCCACTGCTTTACTCTGATTTCTTATTTTGGTTGCAAAGTTGCCTTTGTCCGGTTCACACCTTCAGATCCACCATGGCACGCTCAACACTATACTCCCAATGCTTATGGTTTTCCCCTTTTATATTCCACACTAGTTAAATCACAGTAGACTAAATTTCAAAATTGGGTCAGTCGATTTTTCAGAGCTTGCCGGAGTTCGCCGGTGCGATCGAAGGGGTCGGGTGGTTGTGGGGCCTCGCCGAACGAAGAAAACTCGACGCGGGTGGGGGTTGGGGCGGGGGTGGGGGGTGGGGGTGGCGGAGGAACACAGGCAGTGGGGGCCGGTGGTCCGGCCGGCGGCCCGTGCGGTATTCGGTATGGGAAGAATCAGAGACGAGGAAGAAGAAGGGTTAGGAGACGTAGGATCTTCATCCAACCGCCTGAAATGGTCGAGAGACAGCTGGGAGTTGCATTCTTAATGCGCTCTGGTTGATCATGTGTGGGCACTGCGCAACCAACATTTTATTATCCAAAATCTGCTTGCTCTTCTTTACCATGTTCCTCTTCCGTTCTTCTTTAATATGTACTCTCTCCGTTCCTAAATACAAGTCTTTGTATAGATTCCACCATGGACTACATATGGAGCAAAATGAGTGAATCTACACTCTAAAATGTATATGGATACATCTGTATGTGATCCATAGTGGAAATCTCTACCAAGACTTATATTTTGGAACGGAGGGAGTATGATAGTAGTACAGTATGTTCCTTGTACTGAAGATGAGCAGGGACATTTGCAGTGTAGAGGTCTATATGGTCGGTTGTGATGGACACTTTGAGCCTCTTTGATTCGTAGGATCTTGTAAACATAGGAATAGGATTTGTAGTGGCCTGCCCACTTGAATCCTATAAGAATAGCAAGGAAATGCGGGGTGTTGTGTCGCCTTTGAGAGTTACACTGATATTAATAGTACCGCACCTTCACTTGAAGAGAGCTGGTATCCGAAGCCTTTCTAGCCGTACTGGCAATACTAGCACATATATTCCAGCAAGTTCCACTTTGCTGATTTTACTCTGATGCTTAAGGTTTTCCCGTTATATCTACACTATGATATGTGTAGCTACTTTGTGTCGCACTAACAGCAGTCCACTCTTGAAGCTAAACACTGCAATGACTTACAAAATTGGCACCAAGGCATTGAGTGCCATTCTGGATGCAATGAAACTCATACGATCCCCACCTGTTGATTCTTGTTCAGAATATGATCCTAATGACTATTCTAACCTTGAGGAGTCAAAGGCAGATGGCCTGTCCTGTTCACCCCTCAAGGTGCCTGTTCTAATTTGGCAATGTTTTATTGATTGCGGGTATCTTGCATATGTTGTCTTGCATTTCTTCTACTTTGTTGCACCACCATCTACTTAGTTTACTCATCATATATGTCGAGATGCCATGCCCATCCATTATCAATACATATTCCATCTGTCATCATACCATGTTTTTCCACTCAAATGTTGTTCTTGTGCATCAGACATCAAAAAGGAAGAGGGTGATTGCCGAACCTGAAGGAGCACCAGCAAAGTCCTTGAAAAACGTGGTGGTGCCGGAGAAATCAGACAACACCCCACTTATATTGGCTGTACAACCAGTGACACAAAACGTAGGACCGACTCCAGCAGACTGTACCCATACTTCACTGGCCACACCACTAGCCCCACCACACAGGACCTGCACTCCAGCAAAAGGTATACCGATTTCATTTGCCATAGCACCAGTTGTACCACAGAAAAATCCCACTCCAGCAAAAAGTACAGCAAGTCCACCGGCCGAAGACCTATCCCAACTGCAGAGACGGCCAATTCCTGCAGATTGGAACCCCATTCCATTTATTCCCAGTTTAAAAGACAATGCTTTCAATGTTGTTAGGGACTACGTGCATATATTCCCATCATGGGAAGATTATTGTGAAGACAAACACAATTTTCACATCTTCCTGTCCAACTTACGTGTAAGTGCTATTATTCATGGTTATTATTTTCCTGTTTTCTGCTGATTGAACACAACAATGATTTACATTACATTGTTGTAACTAGGCGAGGGTCAATCTGGATAGTCATGACGAGCAAAGCTTTCTTGTGCTTTTCAAGGAAGCATTGCAGCAGTATCGGTGTTACCTGAGGAAATCACACTTTGATGGCAAGTCTATAAACGAATTTCCGGTGAAGTCTCTTGTGCTAAATTTAGACGACATTGAATGGAAAAACCTTGTTATGCACTGGTCTCGTTCACAGGATGAGGTACTGTCTATGAAATCACATGACAATTTGAACTTCTACTTTTTCGCATGTGCCTTACGGATCTTTTTTGCAGGAAATCTGCTCGAAGAAGAATTCCGGTTTGACAAGAACGACAGGATATCGCAAATATGCTGCCCGTTGCTTTGCTCTTGTTAGTACCTGTTGTCCTGTATCACTATACTTGCATACATACCTTGTTCATTATGTGACAGCAGTATGCATGATAGCTTGCCTATCAATTGTTCGCTCCAAATTATCTGATCTGTATGAATGGTTACATTAGTGTAGAATATATCCAATGCCAATGTTTTTTTAGCTCTACATTGTTCTTGTAAGTACATGCTGTCCTTTATCAGTGTACTTATAATGACAGGTAGTTGTTCATGTACCATCACTCTGCAGCTTATTTTCCTTTGCCCTCCATTTTCTACACATCAGATCTATATTTACTCTTACCATAAGGTTGGTACTGAAGAATTTTAGCTGTGCATTGCTCTTGGATGTACCTTTTGCTTGTATCGCCGCACTTACATTTATAGCTACTTGGTTATGTAGCATCACTCTTCATCTTATCTTAAATATTCTCCATTTTTCGTATATTATCACATCTATATTTACTCTTAACAAAATGTAGAATAAAGGCAATGCTTTTGAAGAAGATTCTGTGGTAAACTTCTTGAATTGCCCCCCATCAGCATGGACAAGGCCTTTATAGAGCCTATCTTCACCAATAATGTAAGTTTGTCCATCTCAAGCCTTCAAACTTTGTTGTATATATTTGGTTAGGCATGACTGTAACAGCTGTTTATTTTTGGTGTTTGCATCAAATTGCTTGTTTAAAGTTAATTATGTAGTTCATAAACAAAAGTTTGTCCTTTCTTAATTTAAGTTTTCAGTTCTACAACCAAGTTCCTTCTTCATACCATGTAAATTAAACTATACAGAGCAAGTGATCTTCTTTTGCACTGCATGTATGCTTCTGTTCTTCATCCGTAATCCAGTGGTGTGGTGAACCTACCCACTACAGCACAATGTCATATTCTGCAATGTATTAACTATGAACAATGTCATATCATTCTACTATTATTTAAACCGTCTCTTTATTTGCCAATCTGAAATGGTATAAATTGACAGCACACTAACCATTGATACTTATGAGTTCTTGATCTGTAATCCAGTGGTGTCGTGAAGCTGCCAACTCCTTCACAATGTCATTTCCTGCCATGTCTTGACCTGAACAATACCATATTGTGTTAATGCAATTTTAAATTGTGTCACTTTATTCGTCAGTAAGAAATGTGATGAATTGTCAGCACAGATACTTTTATGTGCAAAACCTGTCATCTGTCTGCTTGTTTATCTTTCAAAGTGAGGAAGATATAAGTGTTGAACAAGCGCAGTCTCATCATCTTGCTCAGCTGCTTGCGCTACAGCTCCCCAGCAGGGCTAACCTTTCTTGAACTCTATTGAAGTGCTGTCGGTTTTGTATATTATTTTATCAGCGTGTTTATTTGCACTGGTGGCGATCTTTGATGCCCAGTGTATGTAATCCGTTGTCTGCTTGTGCTTTATTATCATAGTGGCGAACATTGATGCCCAGTGGATGTCATATGCCGTAATTTCTTTATTGTATAGTCTAGGTTTTTTCTTATTCACGATGTTGCAGTTATTTTACTGTGTATATATCCTGTCTTCGCAGTAAATCGGCCAAACCATAAAATTATGGTACATAATCAGGCCGTCATGCAATCACGATGTAGGTTGGGCCTGAAACGTGCCAAACAGCTCACGGGCCGGCAGCAGCCCGAAATGAATCCCGGCCCATGATTGTGTGAATCAAATCACGGGCTTTTAACAGGCCAAAATTGTCTCGGTCCTTGTTTGGCCCAATCAGATATCGGCTGCGAGCAGGCCGGATGCAAACCGGGCCGTAGTTAGGCCCAACTATATGACGGTCTTTTAACAGGCCGAAATTAATATAGGGCCGAATGTTAAACGGGCCTCTAACAGGCCAAAACTAATATCAGGCCGAATTACTAAGTGGGCCTTTAGCAAGTGGGCCCAAAAGCATAGTGTCCAGTTGACGGGCCGAATCTGATATGGGCCATAATTGAGCCCAAAGCCTCTTAAAGGGCCGGACCTGATCTGGGCCAGAATTTGGCCGAGAACGTGGTAGGCTTTTAACGGGCCGGATCTCATATGGACCACTATTAAGCCCGAAGCATGGCAGGCCATTAATGGACCGGATCAAATATGGGCCGGCATTTGGCCCAAAACATGGCAGCCAGTTAATGTGCCGGCCTACTAGGGTCCTCAAAATCTTGTGGGCCTACAGCTGGGCCGGCCCATTAATGTCGGCAAAATCTCATGGGCCATTAGATGGGCCGGCCCATTATGATCCGCAAGAATCTTGTGGGCCTTTACCTGGGCCGGCCCATTATGGCACACAAAAATCTTGTGGGGCTTTACCTGGGCCGGCCCATTATGGCCCACAAAATCTTGTGGGCCTTTAGCTGGGCCAGCCCATTATGGTCCGCAAAATCTCGTGGGCCTTTAGCTGGGCCGACCCATTATGGCCCGCAAAATCTTATGGGCCTTTAGTTGGGCCGGCCCATTTAAACTTGATGGGTCGGGCCACGTGTCAACATATCATAGGCGCGTCTCGCCCATTGGATGAGTGGCACCTGTGCCAACGCGGACCTGACACGTGTCTCCTCCAGCCAATGATGATTTTACACATTGAAAATCCCCATTGGTCGGGGCTGTTAACGGGTTATCAGATCCAAAACCCGGCCCAATAGCTTAACGACGTTATGTTACGGTGGATGCCACGTGTAGGTCACCCTTGACGAAAGCACTTCTGTGACGCGCGATTTATCGTCATGGAAGTGGACACTTCCGTGATGATAATTTTGGTAATGTCATGGAACACTTCTACGACAGCACATGTATGACTATCTTGATTCTGTCATAAATTTGTCATGGATGTACATGCATGACAAAAAACGCGACCTACTGTGACAAACACGTATCATCACGGAAGTGTATTTTTTTGTAGTGCTGGAAGCGGAACTGCCCCAAGTATTTGGCGGATAAGAAGGATGGCAAAGTGAAAGGTATATTTGATATACATGTTATTTATGTGTACCTTACAAATGCTCGTAGTAGCGCCTGGGTATTTGATACTGGTTCTGTTGCCTATATTTGCAACTCAAAACAGGGGCTACGGATTAAACGAAGATAAAATCTAGGGGCTGTTTAGATAAAGACACGATTAAGTTAGTTTTAGTAGAGGCTTTTGTCAACAAGAAAGTCATTTGTCCCTAGGCAATCTATAACAAGTACCGGTTGATGAGGACATAGACCTGGGGTAGGGTAATAGGCCTGACCTATACCTCCTACCTAAGGTCCTTGTCCTAGAAGCAAAGAGGTTCAGGAGTAAATAGAGGGGACCCAACAAAGGTGTCGAGTGCAATCCACTCGACCTACCATTCACTCGGAGACCCCCCTTGTTTATGTCACTCGACCACTAAACCACTCGACGTGCAGAAGACCTAAAGCCACTCCGCGCAGCAACGGTCGGGCATTTACTCTTAGACTTAATAGTCATTTATATTACTTTACTACAGACATTACCTGTGACGCTCCTACTTTATGAACATTGAACTCCTTGTAACGTGGGCTGGCTGGGGTCCTGGCGCACTCTATATAAGCCACCCCCCTCCACTGGCACAAGGGTTCGCACCCCCTGTAACACACACGCATATAATCCAGTCGACCGCCTCCGGGCTCCAAGACATAGGGCTGATACTTCCTCCGAGAAGGTCCTGAAATCATAAAACTCGTGCGTACAGCTTCTCCATAGCTAGGACCTTGCCTTTGCATCCCTACCCCCATTCTACTATCAGACATAGAACCACGACAGTTGGCGCCCACCGTGGGGCAAGTGTTTTAGCGACTTGTTGGAGAATTTGCAATTTTTCCGATCCCCATCAGCATGGCTTCAGGCGGAGGATTGACCGAGGGCCGCGAGATCCGTCTTGGCGCGCTCGTGTTTGTCGCCGACGACTCCGCTTGGCTCCAAGAGGCTCCACTCGACGTCGAGGCGCTCCCCGTCCGCGGGGCAACGCACTTTCGTGCGTGCGTCCGCGGTGTCCTCCTGCGGTAGCCGTCGACCCAGTATCGGTCGGCTCCTGTGGCGTCTTCACTCCCTGTAGCCCGCCGGCACAAGCGTTCCAGTCGGTCGAGGCTCCAGCAGTGGGTGAGGCACGCGGTGGCTCGCCAGTCGGCCACCCCTCAAGTCGTGGCAATCGAGCCCGACGAAACTCTCTACGGCCTGTTTGGCCTGTCGACTGGCTCCGTTGAGACCGCATCCGAGTGCGACAGCAGTGACCCTGCGGCGGAAGTCCTGATGGTCAACGGACCGCGTAGTCCTCCTGGCTTCCCCTGCGTTGACGGTGGTGATTGCGGAGGCGATCCGTCGCGTGCCCACGAGGAGTACCGCCCCGAGCCCCTCTCTTCGCAGCAGAGGGAAGAGCTTCGCCGCCGTAACATGGATGCACTTCACACTCCTATTGTTGGAGAAACCCCTGAGGCCCGGGCCTTGGAGGAGGTGCGCCTGGCCAACTTGGCTGAGCGCACTCGACTGGAGAATCTCCAGCATGCACTCGACGAGCGTGCTCGGCAGCGAGTTCCTAAATCCAGTCGACGTCAACTCTTTCCGCCTTCAACCCAGGTATATCGAACTCCGATCTAGAATCTCACGGCTGTTGCCCGAATAGCAGAGTCGATTCAGCCTTCCCAGTCGGAGGCTGGTAGGGGTTTGATGCAGATCCGGGCTTTACTCTGGGCGGCGGGGGAGCAGAACACAGAAGTGTCATAGTCTCGGAATAGGATTCATAGTAGATCTGTGATGGCAGACACAGTTCAGTCGGCTCACAGCCCAAGATCGCCTCCAAGGCGTGAGGGACGTGGAGATCGACAGGATCAGTACAGGAACCGTGAGCAGTACGATCGTCGTCGAGTATCCACACCTCCCCCAAGGAGTGGGTCATACGCGCCTCGGCAACACGATGACAGACGCCCTCACAGTGGTGGGCGAAGGATTCCAGTCGACCCCCGGGAGCCGGACTTTGACGCGAGATCCATTCTCGTTCAAGGTCTGGTTGACAGGAACAGAGCACACAGAGATGGCCACGATAGAGATTACCCGACCGGCAGTAGGGTGCATGTTTTGGGTCCCGAGTGTTTCAGCAGAGCCATCAAAGCAGCAGTGATTCCTCCCATCTTCAGGTTGGCGACTGGAGTCAGCAAGTTCACTGGTGAGTCCAAGCCTGACACTTGGCTTGAGGACTACCAAGTGGCTGTGCAGATTGGTGGTGGTAATGATGAAGTGGCCATGAAACACCTTCCTCTGATGTTAGAGGGCTCGGCCAGAGCCTGGTTGAATCAGCTAGCACCTGGCAGTATTTATAGCTGGGAAGAGCTCGCTCGGGTGTTTGTCAGAACATTTCAAGGTACATGCAAACGACCAGCAGGGCTGACAGAGTTACAGTCTTGTGTACAGAAGTCGAATGAAACTTTGAGAGATTATATCAAGAGATGGATCACGTTGCACCACACGGTGGAGAATGTGTCTGATCACCAAGCAGTTTGTGCCTTCAAGGAAGGCGTCAGGTATCGGGAATTGAATCTGAAGTTCGGTCGGACCGGAGATATGTCTCTGAGTCGAATGATGGAAGTTGCCACCAAGTATGCTAATGGTGAAGAGGAGGATCGGATCCGGACTGGCAAGCACAAAACAGTCGCCCACGAAACCGGGGGAGGGAACTCCAGTCGGAAGCAGAAGCGCAAAGCCGAGTCAGCTGCTCCCGGAGAAGCCTTAGCCGTGACTCAAGGAAAGTTCAAGGGTAAGCCCAAAGGGCCATGGAACCCCAAGAAGGTAAACGATCAAGATAGAAATGATGTGTTGGATTTACCGTGCCACATTCACACCAAAAAAGACGAGGAGGGTAATCTCATTTACCCGAAGCATACCACTCGACAATGTCGGCTCCTGATCCAGCTATTTCGAGAGAAACAACCCAAAGAGAAAGAAAAAGAATCAGACAAGGTTGAGGATAAGGAAGAGGACGATGATGGTTACCCTCACGTCAATTCCACTATGATGATTTTTGCTGATGTTGAGAGCAAAAGTCGACTGAAAGTCATCAACAGAGAAGTGAACATGGTCGCCCCAGCGACGCCTAGTTATTTGAAGTGGTCTCAGATTGCCATTACATTGAACCAGTCTGATCACCCAACACACATAGCCACCCTGGGAGGCAAGCGTTGGTGGTCGACCCAGTCGTCGAAGGCACTCGGTTGACTAAGGTTCTGATGGACGGTGGCAGTGGCCTGAATATACTGTATGCGGAGACCTTGAAAGGAATGGGCATTCTGATGTACAGACTCAGTGAAAGCAATATGAGTTTCCATGGGGATATTCCTGGCAAGAAGGCTGAGTCACTCGGCCAGATCGCCCTTGATGTGGTTTTCGGTGATTCCAAGAATTACCGCAAAGAAAAGTTGACGTTTGAAGTCGTTGATTTCCAAAGTTCTTATCATGCTATTCTGGGCAGGCCGGCTTATGCACGTTTTATGGCTCGACCATGCTACGTGTAACTCAAATTGAAGATGCCTGGTCCCAAAGGAGAGATCACTATCACTGGCAATCGGAAGAAGGCAGAAGAGTGCTTCCAGAAGGGCTCAAAGATCGCCGATGCACAAATGGTAGTACTGGAATTGCAGGAGTATCAAAAGAATGCAGATCCGAGTGATTTGTTGCGAGCAAACAAGCCTGCCACGGATTCATCATTTTAGTCGTCTGGTGAAACGAAGCCGATTCATATTCGCCCGACCGATCCCAATGCTGCTCCGACTCACATTTCGACAACGCTCGACTCCAAATAGGAAGACGCGCTCATCCAGTTCCTCCGTGAGAACTCGGACATCTTTGCATGGAAACCTTCTGACATGCCGGGTGTTCTCAGGGGGCTGGCTGAGCACCGTTTGCGAGTCGACCCAAAAGTGAAACCAGTCAAAGAACATCTTCGACGGTCCGCCGTACAGAAGAGAAAAGCGATCGGTGAAGAAGTAGCTCGGCTCCTAGCAGCTGAGTTTATCCGAGAGATTTACCACTCCGAGTGGCTAGCCAATGTTGTCATGGTCCCCAAGAAGGACGACTCACTTCGCATGTGCATTGACTTCAAGCATATCAATCGGGCCTGCCCGAAAGATCACTTTCTTCTCCCCCGCATCGATCAAATGGTCGACTCGACTGGAGGGTGTGAGCGCTTGTCCTTTTTGGACACTTATTCCGGGTATCATCAGATCCGCCTGTATGGACCCGATGAGATAAGAACAGCTTTCATCACTCCATTTGGGTGCTTCTGTTATGTCACCATGCCATTCGGCCTGAAGAATGCTGGAGCCACATTTATGAGGATGATTCAGAAGTGTTTACTCACTCAAATCAGTCGGAATGTGGAAGCATACATGGATGACATTGTGGACAAGTCACGTAAAGGTTCCGACCTATTGGCTGACCTTGCTGAAACTTTTGCCAACCTCAGAAGGTATGATATCAAGCTTAATCCATCAAAGTGCACATTCGGAGTTCCAGGCAGAAAATTACTCGGTTTTCTCGTTTCCAAATGAGGGATCGACGCTAACCCAGAGAAAGTTGGTGCCATTCTCCGAATGAAATGCCCTGTGCATGTGCACGATGTTCAGAAGCTTACAGGTTGTTTCGCCGCCTTAAGTCGATTCATTTCTCGCCTCGGTGAAAAGGCATTGCCTCTTTACCGACTGATGAAGAAGTCTGATAAGTTCGAGTGGACTCCTGAAGCTGATGTAGCATTTGCAGAGCTCAAAGCCCTGCTTTCCACCCAACCGGTGCTTGCTGCCCCAATCAGCAAAGAGCCTTTACTGCTTTACATTGCAGCCACTAGACAAGTCGTCAGTACAGTACTTACGGTCGAGCGGGAAGAAGAAGGAAAAGCCTATAAAGTTCAGCGCCCAGTATATTATGTTTCTGAAGTTTTGACTCCATCAAAGCAAAGATATCCACATTATCAGAAGCTTGTTTATGGGATTTATATGACCACGAAGAAGGTTGCACATTATTTCTCTGACCACTCCATTACAGTCGTCAGCGATGCTCCATTATCAGAGATTCTGAACAACAGAGATGCAACTGGTCGAGTGGCAAAGTGGGCGATTGAACTTCTTCCCTTGGATATTAAGTTTGAGGCAAAGAAAGCTATCAAGTCCCAAGCAATAGCAGATTTCCACGCCGAGTGGATCGAACAGCAACTGCCGACTCAAGTCCACTCGGAGCACTGGACCATGTTCTTTGATGGTTCCAAGATGCTGAATGGTTCCGGTGCTGGGGTGGTACTGGTATCTCCCCGAGGAGACAAGCAAAGATAGGTTCCAAGAGGGAAGCCATTCCCAGAAACGTGTTTTTGGAACACATTCATACACCTTTAGTTCAAGAAGACCCTTTCACTGAAGAGCCCACGCAGCCTAAGAGCGCCACAAATCCGACTGAAGTCGAAGTCCCAGCCATGGTCGACCTGATCATGGAGGTTTTGCTCATCACTCCCGACTGGACAGTGCCATACATTGCGTATATCCTTAGGAAAGAACTCCCAGAGGATGAAGAAGAGGCTCGACAGATCGTCCATCGATCCAAAGCCTTTACTGTGATAAAAGGACAACTGTTTAGGGAAAGTGTGACCGGAGTCAGCCAGAAATGCATCACACCAGAAGAAGGTCGAGTGATCCTCAACGACATCCACTCGGGGACCTGTGGTCACCATGCGTCCTCTCGGACCATTGTGGCCAAAGCATACCGAGCTGGATTTTATTGGCCACGAGCAAATGAAATGGCGAAAGATATAGTCGACAAATGTGAAGGCTGCCAGTTTTACTCCAATATGTCCCACAAGCCTGCGTCAGCCCTGAAGACTATTCCACTCGTCTGGCCCTTTGCCGTTTGGGGATTGAGTATGGTCAGACCCCTGAGGACTGGTAGGAGCAGCTTCACTCATGTGCTTGTAGCATTCGACAAGTTTACCAAGTGGATTGAAGCCAAGCCGATCAAGAATCTTGAAGCCAGTACTGCCGTCAGCTTCATCAGAGAATTGACATTCAGATATGGAGTTCCGCACAGCATCATCACTGACAACGGGTCGAACTTCGATTCTCATGAGTTCAGAGCCTTCTGTGCTTCCCAAGGCACACGAGTCGACTATGCTTCAGTCGCCCACCCCCAGTCGAATGGACAAGCAGAAAGAGCAAATGGCTTGATTCTCAAAGGACTGAAAACCCGACTGATGCGTGATCTCAAGCACGCAGCAGGTGCCTGGGCCGATGAACTTCCATCAGTTCTTAGGGGATTGAGGACAACTCCCAATCGTTCGACTGGCCGAACTCCATTCTTCTTGGTTTATGGAGCTGAAGCTGTTCTACCGAGTGACTTGCTTCACAATGCACCCCGAGTCGAGCTCTTCTCTGAAGATGAAGCAGAACAGGCCCGGCAGGACGCAGTCGATCTCCTAGAGGAGGAAAGAGAGATGGCCTTAATCCGGTCGACCATTTATCAGCAAGACTTGCGTCGATTCCACGCTAGAAACGTGAGGGGCCGGGCCTTTCAAGAGGGAGACTTGGTTCTTCGAGTGGATCAATAGAAACCACCCAAGCTCGCCCCTACTTGGGAAGGTCCCTTCATTGTCACCAGAGTTCTCCACAACGGAGCATACCATCTTTACAATGTCGAGCATCAGAAAGACGAGCCACGGGCTTAGAACACGGAGCTGCTCCGCCCTTTTTATACTTAAGTACTCATTCAGACGAGATGTAATAAGAAATACCTTTGTAGTTTGTTTATCAAAGACAAGAGCTTTACAGTCTTCCTAAATGGTTGTTGTTACTTTCGTTTGCGTCTGAAAACTCCCAGTGGGTGACTTTGCCGCGAATTCATTTCGCCTAAGTTTGAAAAATCCTACCGAGTGGTGAGCAACCTCTCACTCGGGGGCTTAGCCGCGAATCCGTTTCGCCTAAGTGTGTAAAATCCTACCGAGTGATGAGCAAGCCTCTCACTCGGGGGCTTAGCTGCAGTCCAGTACTCGCCTAAGTTTGAAAAATCCTACCGAGTGGTGAGCAAGCCTCTCATTCGGGGGCTTAGCTGCAGTCCAGTACTCGCCTAAGTTTGTAAAATCCTACCGAGTGGTGAGCAACCCTCCCACTCGGGGGCTTAGCTGCAGTCCAGTACTCGCCTAAGTTTGTAAAATCCTACCGAGTGGTGAGCAACCCTCCCACTCGGGGGCTTAGCTGCAGTCCAGTACTCGCCTAAGTTTGTAAAATCCTACCGAGTGATGAGCAAGCCTCTCACTCGGGGGCTTAGCTGCAGTCCAGTATTCGCCTAAGTTTGAAAAATCCTACCGAGTGATGAGCAAGCCTCTCACTCGGGGGCTTAGCTGCAGTCCAGTACTCGCCTAAGTTTGTAAAATCTACCGAGTGGTGAGCAACCCTCCCACTCGGGGGCTTAGCTGCAGTCCAGTACTCGCCTAAGTTTGAAAAATCCTACCGAGTGGTGAGCAACCCTTCCACTCGGGGGCTTAGCTGCAGTCCAGTACTCGCCTAAGTTTGTAAAATCCTACTGAGTGGTGAGCAACCCTTCCACTCGGGGGCTTAGCTGCAGTCCAGTACTCGCCTAAGTTTGTAAAATCCTATCGAGTGGTGAACAACCCTCCCACTCGGGGGCTTAGCTGTAGTCCAGTACTCGCCTAAGTTTGTAAAATCCTACCGAGTGGTGAGCAACCCTCCCACTCGGGGGCTTAGCTGCAGTCCAGTACTCGCCTAAGTTTGTAAAATCCTACCGAGTGGTGAGCAACCCTCCCACTCGGGGGCTTAGCTGCAGTCCAGTACTCGCCTAAGTTTGTAAAATCCTACCGAGTGGTGAGCAACCCTCCCACTCGGGGGCTTAGCTGCAGTCCATTACTCGCCTAAGTTTGTAAAATCCTACCGAGTGGTGAGCAACCCTCCCACTCGGGGGCTTAGCTGCAGTCCAGTACTCGCCTAAGTTTGTAAAATCCTACCGAGTGATGAGCAACCCTCCCACTCGGGGGCTTAGCTGCAGTCTAGTACTCGCCTAAGTTCGAAGTCCATCCCCATCCGCAAGGACGACGAGGTGCAGGTCGACTGCAACCTTCTCCTTTGGAGCTGCGCCACAAGTACAATGTGCGGTCCATCCCTATCCACAGGGACGACGAGGTACAGGTCGACTGTAACCTTCTCCTTCGGAGCTGCGCCACAAGTACAATGTGCCCTCCATCCCTATCCGCAAGGACGACGAGGTACAGGTCGACTGTAACCTTCTCCTTCGGAGCTGCGCCACAAGTACAACATGTGCTCCCTCCCTATCCGCAAGGACGACGAGGTGCAGGTCGACTGCGACCTTCTCCTTCGGAGCTGCGCCTTAAGTACAATAGCTGCATCTCAAGTACAAAGATTATTCCAATTGAAGAAGCAAAATCCACTCGAAGGCAAACACAAGCATATTCAGAGATAAACCAAGTTCAGATAAATCCTAAAGTTCCGAACGATAGATCAAAAGTATTCGAGCATCAATCCCGAAGAAGTTTAACGATTACACAATCACTCGGCATTCCGAGGCAAATAAAGGTGGAGCATAATGTTTTTCGGTCACGCGTCAGGAGAAGGACTGGCTGGGTCGCAGAAACTGTGAAGGTCTATGTTGTCTGCAATACGAGTGGCAGCGTCAAGGAAAGTGTCCATGAAGGATTGGAAGGTGTGCCTCTTTGTGTTAGCAACCTTGAGCTCCACCAGCTTGTCTTCTTTGACGTCTTTGCAGTGCACTCGGACCAAGGATAACGCGACATCAGCACCACAACGAGCAGATGACTTCTTCCACTCTTGCACTCGGTCAGGTATTTGATTCAATCGAGCCATCAGAGACTTGAGGTCTTGAGACAGTTCCGCCTGAGGCCAAAGTTCAGCATCAACCCGAGTCATCGCTGCCTTTAGGCGAGCAAGATAAGCAACCGCGCTGTCCATGCGCGATTCCAACCGCAGCACATTCATCGCGACATCATCCTTGACTGGACAATTTATGGGATCGAGACCCGTCTCGACCCGCCCAGTTTCTGCTTCAAAGTCTTGGCAAAGCTCTACACAGTCGAGTAAATGATGAGTCGACGATATAATCAAGCTGGACAGTCGACCGTAATAAGTCAGTCAATCATCAGTACCTTCAAGTTTTAGGACCAGCTTTGCAGCAAGCTGGCCCAGATAAGACTCCAACTCGCCCTTCTTGGCCTTGAGGTTCCCAAGCTTGTCAGTCAGCTTGTCCTTGTCTTTCTTCAGTCGCTCGACTTACCGATTGGCGTCAGAGACAACAGTCTTCAGTTTGGAGTTCTCCTCTTCTAGCTTGCCGACTAAAGCAAGCTTCTTGTCAGCAAGCGCCGTTTTCTCTCGCGCTTCCTTCTGTGCAGCAGCAAGATCTAGATCCTTCTTCTCCAAAGCTTGCTTCATTTTCTCTAAAGAAATAACATTCTTCAGACGGGCTTGGAGTTGACGGTTTTCACTACATACATCTGCTCGAGTGGAGTCACTCGGTTCAAAAATGGAAAGGAAAAGGGCCGGTAGTGAGAAAGACAATTGACGATTGGTTACCTCCCATGGCAGCTACTTCATCACGAGCAGTCTTGAGATTCTTCTGGGCCAATTGCAGATCAAGGTTGAGGCTGATTTGCTGCTTGTTCATTGCGGAAAGCTGAGCCCCAAGATCACAAAATTTCTGCAGTTTAAGCCATATCAGTTGACCAAGATAAAAAGACATCACAGTGATAGCTACTCTAAGACTACCGCCGAATCAAACATTCAACGGCAGTCTTGGGGACTACACCCAGTGGGTGCACTTGGCGTGCCCCCACTGGTTTGAATAAACACTCGACATGGTCTGCCCAGTGCGAGAGTAAAAAAAAAGCAGTTCTCAGACCATAGTCGACTGCCCGCAGTCAACCACGGTCTCGGGGACTACACCCAGTGGGTGCACTTAGCGTGCCCCCACTGGCTCTGGTGTCATTCGACCTGGCCAGTCCAGACCGAGTGACAAAATTCAGATTCTCAGACCACAGTCAACTGCCCGCAGTCAACTATGGTCTCGGGGACTACACCCAGTGGGTGCATTAAGAGTGCCCCCACTAGTTCAAAGATTCAATGCAAGACGACTTAAATTGACTCGTGCAACTTCAAAAAAGTCACACCCCAGTGGGTGATCGGACGAGAAATAAGATCAATCGGAAATCAACTAACCTGGACATTGGTCTGCAGAGCAGCTCCGGCGTTGAAGGCCACCTGACTGGCCTGATGCACCACTTTCATTTGCCCCATCACAAGGTTCAACTAATGAAGAGCTTCCTTGGCGGCAGATGGTGGGTCGTCCGGGGTTTGATACGTAGTGAAAAGCAATGATGGCAGAGCAGTCGGAGCAACCGCTGGGTCTGATGCGTGGGGTTGTATTGGTACAGCAGAAGTCTGAGCAGCTGATCCTGATGGGCAATCAGTCGATAGCGGGATAGCGAAAGTGACGTTGGTATGTGTCGAATCTGACGATTGCTCGACTGCCATCCCAGGCATCTCAGTCGACTGAGGAACCTGGGCCTCAGGCGCTTTCCCGCTCAGTTCCTTGTTCCTCCTCCTCCGTCCTCTCATCGGTACTTCTTCTTCATTGTCCGGGAGCACAACAACGTCCCGTGGCGCTACAACAAACAGAGAAAGTCAAGGAGATATCTGACAAACAATCCAGTCGTCCAAATAAACTCGAGTCGGGCATACTTACTAGCTTTGGAGGTAGCTGCGTCGTTGGTTTCCTCGTTGTCTGGGGTCTTGTCGATATCCATATCAGTCGCGGCCGAGGCCGGGCTGTGAAGGTTCATCATCCACTCGGTCAGTACAAGAGAATCGGTCAGAACAAGAAAATACAGGGAGAACATTTACCCAGAAGCAACAGGAACGTCCATCTTGATTCTAGGCAAGGTCTTCCGAGCCTTCGAAGGATTGATCTTGGGCTGCTTGGTGACCTTCTCAGCCAATTCTGGAGTCGAAGACCGAGTGCGCTTTTGAGATGGAGCGCTCAAGGCCACAGCCTGGCCGCGCCTGCCCGCGGGATCATGGTGCTGCTTGTATCGACGTTCAGAACGAGGTGGTGAGTCGGCTACCTCCTTGTCGTCCGACTCATCACTCTCATCTTCATCATCGTCGGCTGGAGACTCCCACTCGCCGCTCTCCTCCGCGCTGTCCTCGCCTTCATGGTACTGCTCCAGAGCTTGTTCGCCATTGGGCATTGAGTACATTTCTGTATAAATCTACAAAACAAGGAGCCGAGTGGAAATCAGTCGGATCAACAAACAATCAGAAAACACATCCAAATTCAATCAGTTGTAATGGCCAAACCTTGTCTGGCTGGTTGCTATCGCTGAAAGGTTTGACTCTCCTAGCGCCCCTGGGGTTGTCCTTGTTCCCGGTGATGCCGCTCAGCCACTCGGCAACTGTTTTGGCCGTCACCTCCTCCGGATGAACCCGAGCGGTATCACCAGCCCCAGAGTACATCCACATGGAGTGGTCACGAGCTTGGAGTGGTTGAATGCGCCGACTGAGGAACACCTCCAGCAGATCCATACCGGTGACACCGTGGTTGATCAGTTGAACTACCCTCTCGACCAACATGCCCGTCTCCGCCTTCTCCGTGGCGGTCACTTTCAACGAAGATGGAGTCTGAACACGATCAAAAGAGAAAGGGGGAAGTCCAGTCGAGTGGCCTGGGGTCGCGATATCCTGGCAATAGAACCAGGTCGACTGCCAGCCCCTGACCGACTCAGGAAGAGTCATTGAAGGGAAGGAACTCCTCTTCCTCTTCTGAATACCCAGACCCCCACACATCTGGATAACATGGGTTTCTCGTCGTTCGAGTTTGCTTTATTCACTGTTTGGGAGCGGATAGTGAAAATGTGCTGGAAAAGACCCCAGTGCGGTCGACATCCCAGGAAATTCTCGCAGATGGACACGAATGCGGCAAGATATGTGATGGTGTTGGGAGTGAAATGGTGGAGTTGAGCCCCGAAGAAATTCAAGAAACCTCGAAAGAAGGGGTGTGGAGGAAGCGAGAAGCCGCGGTCGACGTGAGTGGCGAGCAGAACACACTCACCCGGTCGCGGCTGTGGCTCCGTTTCCCCCTCCGGCAGCCGTGCAGACTCATGGACGATCAGCCCTAGCTCGGCCATATCATCCAAGTCTTCCTGTTGAAGTGAGGATCGGATCCAATCTCCCTGGATCCAACACGACGGCAACCCCGAGCGCGATGAAGATCCCCGATTTGTCTTCTTGCTTTTCGCCGCCCCCGTCGCCTTCTTCGCGCGTTCCGGCGCCGCCGTTTTCTCCTTCCCCATGGCGGCGGATCGGCGGCGTCGAGGGTGGAGAAGCCAAGCGAGGTAAAGGAGCAAGAGGAAGAAGAAGGAGAATGGGCATACACAGTGCGGACGCCTCGGCCTCGCCGCTTTTAAGGGCCTACTTCCGAGTGGCTGACGCGTGGGTCCGGGCGATCCTGTAAAATCCCTTAACAGTCGCACACGGGATACGTGGCGAAAAAGGTGGCGCGGAAATCGAAACGCCCTACTTATCTACTCTGCTTTCCACAGCGCGCTCCGCCTAGCGCGCTTCCACCAAAATTTTGAATCCCGCGAAATCCGGGATCCTCTACAACCGATCACGCCAAAGATTCCATGTCAGAGATAACACTCGACGGATGACGTTATAAAACCAGTCGGTCATTTCTGAATCGATCAAGGCGACTGAAACGAAGCCGAAGTTCCAACAACTGGCACCCATTTGGAGATGAAAGCAAGAGCCAAGAGCAAGGTCAACTTCAACCTTCTTTTCACTCGACCTCAATCCATTCGGGGGCTAATGATGAGGACATAGACCTGGGGTAGGGTAATAGGCCTGACCTATACCTCCTACCTAAGGTCCTTGTCCTAGAAGCAAAGAGGTTCAGGAGTAAATAGAGGGGACCCAACAAAGGTGTCGAGTGCAATCCACTCGACCTACCATTCACTCGGAGACCCCCCTTGTTTATGTCACTTGACCACTAAACCACTCGACGTGCAGAAGACCTAAAGCCACTCCGCGCAGCAACGGTCGGGCATTTACTCTTAGACTTACTAGTCATTTATATTACTTTACTACAGACGTTACCTTTAACGCTCCTACTTTATGAACATTGAACTCCTTGTAACATGGGCTGGCTAGGGTCCTGGCGCACTCTATATAAGCCACCCCCTCCACTGGCACAAGGGTTCGCACCCCCTGTAACACACACGCATATAATCCAGTCGACCGCCTCCGGGCTCCGAGACGTAGGGCTGTTACTTCCTCCGAGAAGGGCCTGAACTCGTAAAACTCTTGCGTACAGCTTCTCCATAGCTAGGACGTTGCCTTTACATCCCTACCCCCCATTCTACTGTCAGACTTAGAACCACGACACCGGTAATCATTCTTTTAATTTTATATGAGGGAGAGGCATGAGCTAACATACTTTCTCTACTTGAATCATATGCACTTATGATTGGACCCCTAGCAAGCATCCGCAACTACTAAAGATCATTAAGGTCGTGAAACCCAACCATAGCATTAAGTATCAAGTCCTCTTTACTCCCATACACCATAGCCCACCTACTCGGGTTTAGGTTTATGTCATTCTCGCAACCCACCATAAGCGAACCATGAACATATTGCAACACCCTACAGCAGGGCCCCCCTTACGTTAGCGAGAGACAGAGGGCACCGTAGGACAGCACCATAAATAAAATATACAATCATACCAACCAAGATCACTATTAACCCACAAGACAAAACGGATATACTCAAACATCATAGGATAACCATAGATCATTGGGAAATAATATATGGATTTTAGCACCATGTAAGTAGAGATTACAGCGGGGAGAAGAGATGTTACACCGCTGCATAGAGGGGGAGAAAGTTGGTGTTGACGGTAGCAAGATTATTGATGTAGATCGCCGTCCCGATCGTTGCCCCGGTGGCACTCCGGCACCACCGGAAGCGAGGGGGAGAGATCCCCCCTACTTAATCTTCTTCCTTGGCCTTCCCCTAGATGGGAGGAGAGTTCCCCCTCTGGTCCATGGCGTCCGTGGCGTCGGAGGGGCGGGAGCCCCTCCGAGATCGTATCTCCCTCTGTGTTCTCTTCTGTTTGGCGTTTCCCAGATCTGGCTGAAAACCATTTCTTATATTCCCGGAGATCCGTAACTCCGATTGCGCTAAGATTTTAACACGATTTTTTTCCGGATATAAGATTCCTTGCACCCGAATGAGAGCTTGAACCGACGTACGAGGTGGGCACAACCCACCATGACACGCCTGGCTCCGGGACCGCGCCCTGGTGGGTTGTGCCCACCTCGGGCCTCCGTTTGCAGTGATTCCAACTCCCAAAAATCACATATATTCCAAAATAATTCTCCGTGAAATTTTATTGCATTTAGACTTCATTTGATATGGATATCCTGCGATACAAGAAACATGCAAAAAATAGGAACTGTCACTGGGCATTGGATCAATAGGTTAGTCCAATAAATCATATACAAAGTTGCCAAAAGTATGTAAAAGTTGTATAATATTGGCATGAAACAATCAAAAATTATAGATACGACGGAGATGTATCAGCATCCCCAAGCTTAATTCCTGCTCGTCCTTGAGTAGGTAAATGATAAAAATAATAATTTTGATGTGGAATGCTACCTAACATAAACTTGATCATATGTCTAGTCATGGCATGAATATCGAGGCATAAGTGATTCAAAGCAATAGTCTATAATTTGACATAAAGACATCAATACTCAGGCATCCCAACAAACAATCATGTCTTTCAAAATATCAACGCTAAAGAAAGTTGTCCCTACAAAATCATATAGTCTTGTCATGCTCTGTCTTCTTAACACAAAGTATTTATCATGCACAACCCCGATGACAAGCCGAGCAATTGGTTCATTTTAACGCGCTTCAGCTTTTTCAACTCTCACGCAATACATGAGCGCAAGCCATGGATATAGCACTACGGGTGGAATAGAGTATGATGATAGGGGTAAATATAAAGAAGACAAAAAGGTAAGAAAGTCTCACATCGACGTGGCTAACCAACGGGCTATGAAGATGCCCATCAATTGATATCAACGTGAGGAGTAGGGATTGCCATGCAACGAATGCACTAAGAGTTATAAGTGTATGAAAGCTCCATATGAAAACTAAGTGGGTGTGCATCTAATCCTATAATGAAAAATTCCCACTAGTATATGAAAGTGACAACATAGGAGACTCTCCATTTGTAAAACATTATGCTACTTTGAAGCACAAGTGTGGTAAAGGATACTAACAATGCCCCTTCTCTCTTTGTTTATTTTTTATTTTTTCTTTCCTTTTCTTTTTCTTTTTTTCCTTTTTTTTCTTTTTGTTCTTTTTCTTTTTTCTCTCATTGTCCGGAGTCTCATCCCGACTTGTGGGGGAATCATAGTCTCCATCATCCTTTCCTCACTGGGGCACTGCTCTAAAAATGAATAATGATGATCATCATACTTCCATTTACTTATAACTCAAAATAAATAAAAATTACCACTCGATACCTATCACAAAGTATGACTCTATATGAATGCCTCTGGCAATGTACCAGGATGTGCAATGATCTAGCGTAACATGTATGAAAAATGATGAACGGTGGCTGAGCCACAACTACTATGTCAGCTATATGATCATGCAAAGCAATATGACAATGAATGCTCAAGTCATCAAACGGAAGCGGTGGAAGTTGCATGGCAATATTATCTCGGAATGGCCATGGAAAAGCCATAATAGGTAGGTATGGTGGCTGTTTTGAGGAAGATATAATAAGGCTTATGTGTGATAGAGCGTATCATATCACGGGGTTTGGATGCACCTGCGAAGTTTGCACCGACTCTCGAGGGGAGAAAGGGCAATGCACGGTACCATAGAGGCTAGCAAATTGCGAAAAGGTAAGAGTGTGTATAATTCATGGACTCACATTAGTCATAAAGAACTCATATACTTATTGCAAAAGTTTATTAGCCCTCGAAGCAAAGTACAACTACGCATGCCCCTAGGGGGATAGATTGGTAGGAAAAGACCATCGCTCGTCCCCGACCGCCACTCATAAGGAAGACAATCAATAATAAATCATGCTCCAACTTCATAGCATAACGAGAGACTATACGTGCATGCTTCGGGAATCACAAACCTTAACACTAATATTCTTAATAAACACAACCATTTACTAGTACCTCCCACATATTCGATCTCTATATCGCAAAACTATTGCAAGGAATCAAACATATCATATTCAGTGATCCATAAGTTCTATGTAGGATTTTATGACTAACCATGCAATTGACCAATTCCTTTTGACTCTCTAAATGGATATAAGTGAAGCATGAGAGTTTAATTCTTTCTACAAAAGGCCATGCTCTAACAAATATAAGTGAAGCAAAAGAGCATTCTTCAAACAAAGGTTTTCTATGTGAAGAGAAACAGGCAATCCAAACTTCAAATGATATAAGTGAAGCACATGAAGCATTCTTATAGAGCCATACTCAAAAGATATAAATGAAGTGCAATGAGCATTCTAAAAATCAAACATGGACTATCTCATACCAGCATGGTGCATAAAAGAAAAGTGAAGAACTAAATGAAAAAGACGCTCCAGGATTTGCACATATCACATGAACGAAACGAATCCGAAAACATACCGATACTTGTTGAAGAAAGATGCGATGCCTTCCGGGGCATCCCCAAGCTTAGACGCTTGAGTCTCCTTGAATATTTACTTGGGGTGCCTTGGGCATCCCCAAGATTGAGCTCTTGCCTCTCCTCCTGCTCCTCACATCGAGACCTCCTCGATCTTCGAACACTTCATCCACACAAAACTTAACCGAACATTTAGTGGCGGGGTTAGTGAATATGGCAATGAAATCCCATCATGTACTGCTGTAAGATTACTTCATAATTATAAACAAACATTACCCATTGTATGCTATCACAATTCTATGGCCCCAAGTCAAGGAGGCTTCAACAAGAATTCAAACATACGCAAATAATGAAGCTATAACAGCAATCTGTGAAAACATGACAGTCTGTAAAGATTTGAACATCCACCATACTTCTGTAACTCAAACAATTCTGAAACAATTAGGAAACATAAACATTTTGTATAGAAAGACATTGCAAAAAGTTTCAGAACCGTTTGACGTTCCAGTAAAAAACGTAAAATCGAGCACTACAACCAAAGTTTCTGTTTTGCACCGCACAAACCAACAAGCAATTTAAACATCCTAAAGGCAAACCTTGGCACCTTATTTTTATAATACAATGGAATTGTACAAGGGGATAATTATTTTTTTTGAAAAGTTTCTGTAATTAAGATTCACAAAGTTTCCATGGGCATGAACAAAGTTCAAGGCATGCTCCCGCTTCCATGGTGCTCGTCTATCTCACTTTCACTTTTCTTTTTGTGAAGTTTTAAGTTCCCCTCTATATATTTTTTGTTTTCAAAATTTATAAAAGCACTCAACAAAAATAAATGACTCTCTAAAACTTCCGGGTTGTCTCCCTGGCAGCGCTTTTTTTAAGCCATTAAGCTAGGTATAAAGTGCTCAAGTAATGAATCCACCCGGATCCCAAGGTATATCAAAGTCAATTTTAATTAGCAAGGATTTGGCATTTAGTAGTGAGCACAAAGCAACATATATCAAGCAATGGCGAAGTCTAACTCTCTTCCTATGCATCGGCATGTCATACAAGAACAATTCATGCACATCAAGTAAATGCCAATACATAGTATAATTAGTTTCTTGCAATTCTATCGTGTTGGAAACATAAAGAGGCGGAGATGTAGTTCCTCTCTCATAATAATTGCAAGTAGGAGCAGCAAGGACATGCATATTATATTCATCAAAATTATCATGTGAAATAGTAAAAGGCAACCCATCAGTGTAATCCTTAATAAGTGCAAACTTCTCTGATATAGTGTAATTTGGAGAATTCTAAAAGATAAAAGGACTATCATGTGTGGGTGCAACAGAAATAATTTCATTCTTGACATAAGGAACTATAGCAAGTTCATCTCCATAAGCATAATTTAAATTGCATCATGGCCACAAGCATAGAAAGCATCATAAAAAAGGGATATTTCAAAAGAATCAACGAGATCATAGCAATTATCATAGCATTCATCCTTCGGTAAGAACGAGGGGATATTAAATAATGTATGAGTTGAAGAGTTACTCTCATTAGAAGGTGGGCACGGGTGATCAATCCGCTCTTCCTCCGCTTGTTCTTCGCTAGCCTCATCATATTTTTCATCCAGTGAGCTCACAGTTTCATCAATTCCTTCTTCCATAGACTCCTGCAAAATATTAGTCTCTTCTTGGGCAGCAGAGATTTTCTCAATAAATTCATCAATATCGGAATTGTATTTATAATTATCACATCAATATTTAAGGATGGCAAAATTTTGAGGTCTTTAAACATCATCATCTAAAGCTTCATACTTTTCAAACAAAGATTCAATTTCATAAGCACCCTTAAAAGCAACAAATTCTTCTATTCGTTCCACATCATAATAATCATATATACCATTAGCATAAGAAGCCAAGGTTTCATTACCACTTAATTCACATGAAAAGGGAAGATGTGGAGCGTCCATCCTAGAGCAACAAGTATAATCATATCTCAAGCATAAGTCCAGAGCATACCAATGCAACATATAAATTTGATCCCATAAAAGTTTTCCTTTTTGTGTCAACCAATAATCCCTAAAGTATTCACGTTGATCCAACGTTACTCCCATTATCAAGTTGAATGGGGTTTTCTCAGGAATATCAAAGTAATGCATAATACATTTGACATAATGAGCATCGAGGGTTTTAGGAGGTTCCCCATCTCCATGAGTAGCAAGTACCACTAAATGTTTTTGTGTTTCGTGTTCCATATCCATAACTAAAGATAGAGAACAACTTAGAACAGGAAATAAAAACTACTTAGTGATAAAGCAAACAAGCACACACGAGAATATTCACCCCACGCTATTGCTCCCCGGCAACGGCGCCAGAAAAAGGTCTTGATAACCCACAAGTATAGGGGATCAATTGTAGCCTCTTTCGATAAGTAAGAGTGTCGAACCCAACGAGGAGCTAAAGGTAGAACAAATATTCCCTCAAGTTCTATCGACCACCGATACAACTCTACGCACGCTTGGCGTCCGCTTTACCTAGAACAAGTATAAAACTAGAAGTACATTGTAGGTGTGATAGGATAGGTTTGCAAGATAATAAAGAGCACGTAAATAAAATCTAGGGGTTGTTTAGATAAAACACGACTAAGTTAGTTTCAGTAGAGAGCTTTTGTCAACAAGAAAGTCATTTGTCCCTAGGCAATCGATAACAAGTACCGGTAATGATTCTTGTATTTTATATGAGGGAGAGGCATGAGCTAACATACTTTCTCTACTTGGATCATATGCACTTATGATTGGACCCCTAGCAAGCATCCGCAACTATTAAACATCATTAAGGCCGTGAAACCCAACCATAGCATTAAGTATCAAGTCCTCTTTACTCCCATACACCATAGCCCAACTACTCGGGTTTAAGTTTCTGTCACTCTCGCAACCCACCATAAGCGAACCATGAACATATTGCAACACCCTACAGCGGGGGGCCCTCATGTTTGCTCGAGACGGAGGGCACCATAGGACAGCACCATAAATAAAATATACAATCATACCAACCAAGATCACGATTAACCCAGAGGACAAAACGGATCTACTCAAACATCATAGGATAACCATAGATCATTGGGAAATAATATATGGAGTTGAGCACCATGTTTAAGTAGAGATTACAGCGGGGAGAAGAGAGGTTACACCACTGCATAGAGGGGGAGAAAGTTGGTGTTGATGGTAGCAAGATTGTTGATGTAGATTGTCGTCCCGATCGTTGCCCCCGCGGCACTCCGGTGCCACCGGAAGCGAGGGGGAGAGAGCCCCCTCCTTCTTCTTCTTCCTTGGCCTACCCCTAGATGAGAGGAGTGTTCCCCCTATGGTCCATGGCCTCCATGGCATCGTAGGGGCGGGAGCCCCTCCGAGATTGGATCTCCCTCTCTGTTCTCTTCTGTTTGGCGTTTCCCAGATCTGGCTGAAAACCGTTTCTTATATTCCCGGATATCCGTAACTCCGATTGCGCTGAGATTTTAACACGATTTTTTTCCGGATATAAGCTTCCTTGCGCCCGAAGTAGAGCTCCAACCGGCGTACGAGGTGGGCACAACCTACCACGTCTGGCTTCGGGACAGCGCCCTGGTGGGTTGTGCCCACCTCGGGCCTCCGTTTGCGGTGATTCCAACTCCCAAAAATCACATATATTCCAGAATAATTCTCCATGAAATTTTATTGCATTTGGACTTCGTTTGATATGATATTCAGCGATACAAAAAACATGCAATAAACAGGAATTGGCACTGGGCACTGGATCAGTAGGTTAGTCCAATAAATCATATAAAAAGTTGCCAAAAGTATGTAAAAGTTGTATAATATTGGCATGATACAATCAAAACTTATAGATACGACAGAGACGTATCAATTCACATATTCATAATATTGAAACCAAAATATGCAAAGTTAATAATGATAGTGCAACTTATTTGTGGCATTGCTGTTTAGGTCATATTGGTGTAAAGCGCATGAAGAAACTCCATGCTGATGGACTTTTGAAATCACTTGATGCTTGCGAACCATGCCTCATGGGCAAGATGACTATGACTCCGTTCTCCGGAACAATGGAGCGAGCAACAGACTTGTTGGAAATAATACATACTGATGTATGCGGTCCGATTGGTGTTGAGGCTCGCGGCGGGTATCGTTATTTTCTGACCTTCGTAGATGATTTGAGCAGATATGGGTATATCTACTTGATGAAACATAAGTATGAAACATTTGAAAAGTTCAAAGAATTTCAGAGTGAAGTGGAAAATCATCGTAACAAGAAAATAAAGTTTCTACGATCTGATCGTGGAGGTGAATATTTGAGTTACGAGTTTGGTCCTTTGAAGCAATGTGGAATAGTTTCGCAACTCACGCCATCTGGAACACCACAGCGTAATGGTATGTCCGAACGTCATAATCGTACTTTATTAGATATGGTGTGATCTATGATGTCTCTTACTGATTTACCGCTATCATTTTGGGGTTATGCTTTAGAGACGGCTGGATTCACATTAAATAGGGCACCATCTAAATCCGTTGAGATGACACCATATGAACTGTGGTTTGGCGAGAAACCCAAGTTGTCGTTTCTTAAAGTTTGGGGCTGCGATGCTTATGTGAAAAAGCTTCAACCTGATAAGCTCGAACCCAAATTGGAGAAATGTGTCTTCATAGGATACCCACAGGAGACTGTTGGGTACACCTTCTATCATAGATCCGAAGGCAAGATATTCGTTGCTAAGAATGGATCCTTTCTAGATAAGGAGTTTCTCTCGAAAGAAGTGAGTGGGAGGAAAGTAGAACTTGATGAGGTAATTGTACCTTCTCCCGAATTGGAAAGTAGTTCATCACAGAAATCAGTTCCAGTGAGGAAGCTAATGATGATGATCATGAAACTTCTAATCAAGTTACTACCGAACCTCGTAGGTCAACCAGAGTAAGATCCGCACCAGAGTGGTACGGTAACCCTGTTCTGGAGGTCGTGTTAATTGACCATGACGAACCTACGAACTATGAGGAAGCGATGATGAGCCCAAATTCCGCAAAATGGCTTGAGGCCATGAAATCTGAGATGGGATCCATGTATGAGAACAAAGTGTGGACTTTAGTTGACTTGCCCGATGATCCGCAAGCCATAGAGAATAAACGGATCTTCAAGAAGAAGACTGACGCTGATGGTAATGTTACTGTCTACAAAGCTCAACTTGTTGCGAAAGGTTTTCGACAAGTTCAAGGAGTTGACTACAATGAGACCTTCTCACCCGTAGCGATGCTTACGTCTATCCGAATCATGTTAGCAATTGCCGCATTTTATGATTATGAAATTTGGCAAATGGATGTCAAAACTGCATTCCTTAATGGATATCTTAAAGAAGAGTTGTATATGATGCAACCAAAAGGTTTTGTCGATCCTAAAGGTGCTAACAAAATGTGCAAGCTCCAGCGATCCATTTATGGACTGGTGCAAGCCTCTCGGAGTTGGAATATACGCTTTGATAGTGTGATCAAAGCATATGGTTTTATACAGACTTTTGGAGAAGCCTGTATTTACAAAAAAGTGAGTGGGGGCTCTATAGCATTCCTGATATTATATGTGGATGGCATATTGTTGATCGGAAATGATAATGAATTTCTAAATAGCATAAAAGGATACTTGAATAAGAATTTTTCAATGAAAGACCTCGGTGAAGCTTCTTATATATTGGGCATCAAAATCTGTAGAGATAAATCAAGACGCTTAATTGGATTTTCACAAAGCACATACCTTGATAAAGTTTTGAAGAAGTTCAAAATGGATCATTCAAAGTCTTTCCCTATGCCTCAGCCATAGGTTCTATCATGTATGCAATGCTGTGTACCAAACCTGATGTGTGCCTTGCTATTAGTTTAGCAGGGAGGTACCAAAGTAATCCAGGAGTGGATCACTGGACATCGGTCAAGAACATCCCGAAATACCTGAAAAGGACTAAGGATATGTTTCTCATTTATGGAGGTGACAAAGAGCTCATCGTAAATGGTTACGTCGATGCAAGCTTTGACACTGATCCGGATGACTCCAAGTCACAAACCGGATATGTATCTATATTGAATGGTGGAGCTGTTAGTTGGTGCAGTTCCAAGCAGAGTGTCGCGGCGGGATCTATGTGTGAAGCGGAGTACATAGATGCTTCGGAAGCAGCAAATGAAGGAGTTCATATCCGATCTAGGTGTAATACCTAGTGCATCGGGTCCAATGAAAATCTTTTGTGACAATACTGGTGACATTGCCATGGCAAAGGAATCCAGATTTCACAAGAGAACTAAGCACATCTAGAGACGCTTCAAATCCATCCGCGATCAAGTCAAGGAGGGAGACATAGAGATTTGCAAGATACATACAGATCTGAATGTTGCAGACCCGTTGACTAAGCCTCTCTCACGAGCAAAACATGATCAGCATCAAGACTCCATGGGTGTTAGAATCATTACTATGTAATCTAGATTATTGACTCTAGTGCAAGTGGGAGACTGAAGGAAATATGCCCTAGAGGCAATAATAAAGTTGTTACTTATATTTCCTTATATCTTGAAAAATGTTTATTATTCATGCTAGAATTGTATTAACCGGAAACTTAGTACATGTGTGAATACATAGACAAACAGAGTGTCGCTAGTATGCCTCTACTAGACTAGCTCGTTAAGCAAAGATGGTTAAGTTTCCTGACCACAGACATGTGTTGTCATTTGATGAACGGGATCACATCATTAGAGAATGATGTGATGGACAAGGCCCATCCGTTAGCTTAGCATTAATGATCGTTTAGTTTTACTGCTATTGCTTTCATCATGACTTATACATGTTCCTTTGACTATGAGATTATGCAACTCCCGAATACCGGAGGAACACCTTGTGTGCTATCAAACGTCACAACATAGCTGGGTGATTATAAAGATGCTCTACAGGTGTCTCCGATGGTGTTTGTTGAGTTGGTATAGATCGAGATTAGGATTTGTCACTCCGTGTTTTGGAGAGGTATCTTTGGGCCCTCTCGGTAATGCACATCACTATAAGCCTTGCAAGCAATGTGACTAATGTGTTAGTCATGGGATGATACATTACGGAACGAGTAAAGAGACTTGCCGGTAACGAGATTGAACTAGGTGTGATGATACCGACGATCGAATCTTGGGCAAGTAACATACCGATGACAATGGGAACAACGTATGTTGTTATGCGGTTTGACCGATAAAGATCTTTGTACAATATGTAGGAGCCAATATGAGCATCCAGGTTCCGCTATTGGTTATTGACCGGAGATGTGTCTCGGTCATGTCTACATAGTTCTCAAACCCGTAGGGTCCGCACGCTTAACGTTCGATGATGATTTGTATTATGAGTTATGTGATTTGATGATCGAAGTTTGTTAAGAGTCCCGGATGAGATGACAGACATGATGAGGAGTCTCGAAATGGTCGAGAGGTAAAAATTCATATATTGGAAGGTTATTTTTGGACATCAGAATGGTTCCGAGTGGTTCGGGTATTTTTCCGGAGTACCGGGAGGTTACCGGAACCCCCCCGGAGAAGTATTGGGCCTATTGGGCCTTATTGGAGTAGAGGAGAAAGGGCCACGTGAGAGGGCTGCGCCCCCCTTGCCCAAACCGAATTGGACTAGGGGAGGGGGCCGCCCCCCTCTTTCCTTCTCCCTCTCTCTCCCCTCCCTTTCCCTCCGGTGGAAGAAAGGAAAAGGGGGGGGGCGAATCCTACTTGGTCTAGGAGTCCAAGTAGGACTCCCCCTTGGGCGCGTCCCCTCTAGGGCTCGCCTCCTCTCCTCCCCCTTTATATACGTGGGAGGGGGGCCTCCATAGGTACACCAAGCCTTCTCTTAGCCATGTGCGGTGCCCCCCTCCACAGTTACACACCTCGATCATATCGTCGTAGTGCTTAGGCAAAGCCATGTGCCGGTAACTTCATCATCACCGTCACCACGCCGTCGTGCTGACGAAACTCTCCCTCATCCTCAACTGGATCAAGGGTTCGAGGGACATCATCGAGCTGAACGTGTGCTGAACATGGAGGTGCCGTACGTTCGGTGCTTGGATCGGTTGGATCGCGAAGACGTTCGACTACATCAACCGCGTTATTAAATGCTTCCGCTTTTAGTCTACGAGGGTACGTGGACACACTCTCCCCGCTCGTTGCTATGCATCTGCTAGATAGATCTTGCGTGATCGTAGGTAAATTTTTTGAAATACTGCGTTCCCCAACAACCCATTGCTCGTCGTCCGTCCATGACCTCCCCCTCCATCCCCCGTCTGGCATCCATCACCTCCGAGCTTTGCTTCTACCCATCGTTACTCGACCCTCCTTCCTTTGTTGTGTTGTTTATGGCCTGCTAGTATGCCCACCACGTGATATGGCATATGCCTGATGCATATTACCTATGGTGGTTGATAACCCACAAGTATAGGGATTGCAACAGTTTTCGAGGGTAGAGTATTCAACCCAAATTTATTGATTTGACACAAGGGGAGCCAAAGATATTCTCAAGTATTAGCAGCTGAGTTGTCAAACCACACCAGAAAGACTTAATATCTGCAGCAAAGTATTTAGTAGCAAAGTAGTATGGAAGTAATGGTAGCTATGGAAAAAGTAACAGTAGCAGTTTTGAAGATTGTAATAGCAGCAACAACGAAAATAACTTGGCAGAGATCAATATGTGAAAATATCGTAGGCAATGGACGGTGATACGTCTCCAACGTATCTATAATTTTTGATTGTTCCATGCTGTTATATTATCATTCTTGGATGTTTTACCATCATATTATAGTCATTTTATATCATTTTTTGGTAATAACCTATTGACATAGTGCCCTGTGCCCTGTGCCAGTTGCTGTTTTGTGCTTGTTTTTTACATCGCAGGAAATCAATACCAAACGGAGTCCAAATGCAGTGAAACTTTTTGTGGAATTTTTATGGACCAGAAGACACCCAATGGGCCGGAGAAGCACTTGGGGGTGCCCCGAGGGGGGTACAACCTACCAGGGTGTGCCTGGGCCCCCAGGTGCGCCCAGGTGGGTTGTGCCCACCTCGGTGGCCTCCTGCACCGCCTCTTTGCTCTATAAATACCCCAATATTCAAGAAACCCTAGTGCAGTCAACGAAAATCAATTCCAGCCGCCGCAAATTCCAGAACCACCAGATCCAATCTAGACACCATGACGGAGGGGTTCATCATCCTCATTGGTGCCTCTCCGATGATGTGTGAGTGGTTCATTGTAGACCTATGGGTCTGTAGTTAGTAGCTAGATGGATTCCTCTCTCTCTTTTGATTCTCAATACAATGGTCTCTTGGAGATCTATTTGATGTAACTCTTTTTGCGATGTGTTTGTTGGGATCCGATGAACTTTGAGTTTATGATCAGATCTATCTTTTTATCCATGAAAGTTATTTGAGTCTTCTTTGATCTCTTATATGCATGATTACTTATAGCCCCGTATTTTTTCCTCGAATCATTGGTTTAGTTAGGCCAATAGATCGATTTTTGTTGCCATGGGAAGAGGTGCTTTGTGATGGGTTCAATCTGATGGTGCTTGACCCCAGTGACAGAAGGGGAACCGACACGTATGTATCGTTGCTATTAAGGATAACAAGATGGGGTCTATTTCTACATAAATAGATCTTGTCTACATCATGTCATCATTCTTATTGCATTACTCTATTTCTCCATGAACTTAATACACTAGATGCATGCTGGATAGCGGTCGATGTGTGGAGTAATAGTAGTAGAAACTGGCAGGAGTCGGTCTACTAATCTTGGACGTGATGCCTATATAATGATCATTGCCTGGATATCGTCATGATTATTTGAAGTTCTATCAATTGCCCATCAGTAATTTGTTACCCACCGTATGCTATTTTTCTCGAGAGAAGCCACTAGTGAAATCTACGGCCCCCGGGTCTCTTCTTTATTATATTGACCTTCACGATATGCTTTTATTTGCTTTTATTTTCAGATCTATTTAACCAAAAATACAAAAATACCTTGCTGCGATTTTTTACTTATTTATTTTATCTCGCGTTCCCACGAGTTCTATTTATCCAATCTACTACAATTTTATCCCGTCCACTTGCCAATTTCTGGCGCCGTTACCCGAAAGGGATTGACAACCCCTTTAATACTTCGGGTTGCGAGTATTTGTTATTTGTGTGCAGGTGTCGTTCACGTAGTGTCGCGTGGTTCTGCTACTGGTTCGATAACCTTGGTCTCATCACCGAGGGAAATACCTACCGTAGCTGTGCTGCGTCATCCTTCCTCTTTGGGGAAATACCGACGTAATTCAAGCCGCATCAAAAGGAATTTCTGGCGCTGTTGTCGGGGAGACATCATCAACATCTACCAAGTTCCTAATCACAAATCTCATCTCCTTGCAATTTACATCATTTGCCATTTGCCTCTCGTTTTCCTCTCCCCCACTTCACAAAAATTTGCCGTTTTATTCGCCCTCTTTTTCGTTCGCCGTTTTCTTGTCAGATCTGTTTTTGAGTGCAATCTTGTCGCGTAGTCACAATGACTCAAGAAAACACCAAGTTGTGTGATTTCTCCAATACCAACACAATGATTTTATTAGCACTCCGATTGCTCCTCCCGCCACTAGTGCGGAGTCTTGTGATATTAATACCGCTGTGCTGAATCTTGTTATGAAAGATCAATTTTCCGGTACTCCTAATGAGGATGTCGCATCCCATCTTAACACATTCATGGAATTATGCGATATCCCAAAGAAAAAAGATGTGGAAAATGATGTTGTGAAGTTGAAATTATTTCCGTTTTCTTTGCGAGATCGTGCAAAAATTTGGTTTTCTTCTTTGCCTCGCAATAGTATCGATTCTTGGGATAAGTGCAAAGATGCTTTTATTACTAAGTATTTTCCCCGTGAAAATTATTTCCCTTAGAACCCAGATCATGAATTTCAAGCAACTTGAACATGAACATGTTGCACAATCTTGGGAAAGGATGAAATTGATGCTAAGGAATTGCCCAACTCATGTGTTAAATCTTTGGATGATCATACAAATTTTTTATGCGGGGTTGAATTTTGTTTCTCGTAATCTTTTAGATTCCGCCACGGGTGGTACTTTTATGGACATTACTTTGGGTGAAGCCACCAAATTTCTTGATAATATTATGGCAAATTATTCACAATGGCATACCGAAAGAGCTCCTACTAGTAAAAAAGTTAATTCGGTTGAAGAAATTTCTTCTTTGAGTGAAAAAGTTGATGCTCTTATGAAATTGGTTGCTAATAAAATTGCTCCTATTGCTTTTAATGATGTGCCTTTGTCTACTTTGATTGAGCAAAATAGTGATGTCATAGATGTGAGATTTATCTCGCGAAACAATTTCAATAACAATGCTTATCGAGGTAATTTTAATGCTAGGCCTTTTCCTAGTAATTGCTCTAATAATTATGTTAATTCCTATGGTAATCCTTCTTATAATGATAATAGGAACACCTCTGATCTTGAGAATAATATTAAATAATTTGTCAATACTCAAAAGGTTTTCAATGCTACAATAGAAGAAATGCCGAATAAGATTGATGATTTGTCTAGAAGTGTTGATAGAATTTCGCATGATGGAGAAAATCTCAAGATGAAAATTTTTGTGCCTAAGGTTGAGGAATCAATTAAGGCTCTTTATGTTTCTATGGATGAAATTAAGAAAAGAACCGCTATGTTTAGAGCCAGAAGAGAATTCTTAGAAAAAGCGTGTTCTAGTGATTGCTTTCATAAAAGTGATGAAGATCGAAAATGATTGGTGTCTCTTCTATTGATTCTTTGTTATTAAAATTAAGATTGACAATAAAGGGACTGAAGAAGATTCAACTTTAGCTAGAGGGCGTCCCGATAATTCGGAGGGTGAAAATCTTGTTGAAAAAACTGATAAAAGTGGGTTTGAAGAGGTAAGAACTTTAACTAGTGATGTGCCCACTCTTTTGGATTACAAAGAATTTAGTTATGATAATTGCTCTTTGATTGATTGTATTTCTTTGTTGCAATCCATGATAAGTTCACCCCATGCTTATGAACAAAATAAAGCTTTTACTAAACAAATTGTTGATGTTATGATGAAAGCTTTAGAAGAAAAGTTGGAATTAGAAGTTTCAACTCCTAGAAATTTACATGATGGATGGGAACCTATTATCAATGTCAAGATTAAAAATTATGAGTGTTTTACTTTATGTGACTTGGGTGCTAGCGTTTCTACAATTTCGAAATATTTGTGTGATGTGCTTGGTCTTACTGATATTGAAGAATGTTCTTTAAATTTGCACTTGGTGGATTCCACTATTAAAAAGCCTATGGGAAGAATTAATGATGTTCTTATTCTTGCAAATAGGAATTCTGTGCCTATTGATTTTATTGTTCTTGATATTGATTGCAATCCGTCTTGTCCAATTATTCTTGGTAGACCGTTTTTACGTACTTTTGGTGCTGTGATTGATATGAAAGAAGGCAATATTAAATTTCAATTTCCACTAAGGAAGGGTATGGAACACTTCCCTAGAACAAGAATTAGGGCACCTTATGAATCAATCATGAGGGCATCATATGGATCTAGAAACAAAGATGACAATACTTAGATCCTTTGCATTATGCCTAGCTAAGGGCGTAAAACGATAGCGCTTGTTGGGAGGCAACCCAATGAATTAAATTTATTTTTTTCTTTTTCTTTATTTTATTGAGTGTTTGCAAAATTATGCTACTGTTATGATTGTGTTTTTTGTGTTTTAGTTAGTGTTTGTGCCAAGCAAAGCCTTTAGGATCATGTTGGGTGATAGTTACTATGATCTTGCTGGAAAACAGAAACTTTTGCACTCACGAAAATAATTTTAGTTTTTAACAGAAACGTGGTAAAATACTGATTGTTTTTGCAGAAGATTAATATACAAATTGCTCAGGTTTTCCTAATGTTTCAGAATTTTTGGAGTTACAGAAGTATCCAAAATATCCAGATTGCTACAGACTGTTCTGTTTTTGACAGATTATGTTTTCTTTGCGTTGTGTGCTTCTTTTGATGATTCTATGGTTTCCATTGAAGAGTTTTTGCCATAGAAAAGTTAGAATACAGTAGATATAATGCAAAAATAAAATATTAATGGGGTTGGAACAGTACTTATAGTAGTGATTGACTTTCTTATACTAACGGATCTAACGAAGGTTTTGTTGAGTTTTGTGTGATTGAAGTTTTCAAGTTTTGGGTGATATTAGGATGGATGAAGAAATAAGGAGTAAGAAGAGCCTAAGCTTGGGGATGCCCATCGCATCCCAAGCTATGATCCAAATAGAAGCAAGCAACTAAGCTTGGGGATGCCCGAGTGGCATCCCCTCTTTCTTCTAACGACCATCGATATTTAATTCGAAGCTATATTTTTATTCGTCACATACTATGTGTTTGTTTGGAGCGTCTTGTATGATATGAGTCTTTGCTTGTTTTGATTTTTATTTTAAGTCATGAATCCTTGCTGGACACACCTATTTGAGAGAGCCAAAATTATGCTATGACCTGTTAGAATTGCTCTCTATGCTTCACTTAAATCTTTATGAGCTATGGAATTGCTCTAGTGCTTCACTTATATCTTTTTTAGCATGGTGTGCTTTAGTATTTTGTGAAGAAATGCTCTCATGCTTCACTTAGATTTGTTTGAGAGTTAGTAAATTTTGAAGAAATTCTCTCTTGCTTCACTTAAATTATTTTGAGAGAAAGAAATATTATGCTCATGATCTTCACTTGTATTTGTTTGAGCTTATTAAAAGCAACATATGAAACTAGTTCCAAAGTGATACAAATCCAAGGAGGATATAATAAAAACTTTCATGAAGATCATTGGACAAAACAAACTTGATTCCTTGTAATAGTTTTGAGATATGTTGATATAATATGTTAGTCATGTTGATGAGTAATTGTTCTTTAGTAAGAATATTGGTGTTAAGGTTTGTGATTCCCTATGGAAGCACGAAAGTCAATAGTTATGAAATGAAATTACATCCTACTTTGGTGCATTATTCGGTGTTAGTTATGCTTACTTCTTGCTTATGAGATTTTCTGTTTCTTGGTTGGATGCTTCTCAATCTTTTGCTAGCCTTCATTTTGCACCAAGTATGATCACTACTTGTGCATCCAAAATCCTTTAAACCAGTTTGCCATATGAGTCCACTATACCTACCTATATGCGGTATTGTTTTGCCGTTCTAAGCAAATTTGTATGTGCCATCTCTAATTTTCAAAATAAACTTCTCTTTTGTGTGCTCGTATCGCTCATGAAACGATAGGGGGTGGATGATATATTTCCATGCTTGATATGCTATTCTCAAGATGAGTGTTTATTCACTTGTCATTGCACGGGAGTACGACAAAGGTATTAGAGATGCCCAGTCCCGAAATGAAAAATGAATTTACTTTATGTTGTCAAATAATAAATTCCTTGGAATGTGTTGGTATGGAAGGCACCCGTGGATACGGCTAGCCGAGGAAAGTGAAAGTATGGTTGAAAAAGGAATGCACTTTATTTTCTGTTTGGGAACTGCCTTTGTTATATCTAGCATGGAAAGTATTGGGAAATACTCGATCGTTTTGGTTGACAGGAAAAGCATGCCACCCAAAATGTTTTATCTCTATCTTTTTCGCTTTGAGCTCTGACACCTCTACAAATCCCTACTTCCCTCCGCGAAGGGCCTTTCGTTTACTTTATGCAATTTTTATTCTTATTTGAGTCTCCATCTTCTCTTATAAAGAACCAACTAAGGGGCACTATGATTGTACTTGAGCATTGGGTGTAGCTAATATGCGAGTGTGTTTCATGAGTGGATCAATGATTGATCATAATGGGCTAGGGATAACTTGCTTTAGCGTTGAGATTTTGAAAGATATGGTTGCTTGTTGATATGCTTGAGTATTAAAGTCATCATGTCAAAACTAGACTATTGCTTTGAACCATATAAAAGTCCAAATGTCCATGCTACAAAGAAAAGAATATGTGATGAACATGTTAGGCAGCATTCCACATCAAAAATTCTATTTTTATCATTTACCTACTCGAGGACGAGCAGGAATTAAGCTTGGGGATGTTGATACGTCTCCAACGTATCTATAATTTTTTATTGTTCCATGCTGTTATATTATCATTCTTGGATGTTTTACCATCATTTTATAGTCATTTTATATCATTTTTTGGTACTAACCTATTAACATAGTGCCCAGTGCAAGTCGCTGTTTTTTGCTTGTTTTTTACATCGCAGGAAATCAATACCAAACGGAGTCCAAATGCAGCAAAAATTTTTGAGGAATTTTTATGGACCAGAAGACACCGAATGGGCCGGAGAAGCACCTGGGGGTGCCTCGAGGGGGGAACGACCCAACAGGGCGCGCTTGGGCCCCCAGGCACGCCCAGGTGGGTTGTGCCCACCTCGGTGGCCTCCCGCACCGCCTCTTTGCTCTATAAATACCCCAATATTCCAGAAACCCCAGGGGATTCGAGGAAAATCAAATCCAGCCGCCGCAAGTTCCAGAACCAACAGATCCAATCTAGACACCATCACGGAGGGGTTCATCATCCTCATTGGTGCCTCTCCGATGGTGCGTGAGTAGTTCATTGTAGACCTACGGGTCCGTAGTTAGTAGCTAGATGGCTTCCTCTCTCTCTCTCTCTCTCTTTGTTTCTCTCTCTCTCTCTCTCTCCCTCTCTCTCTCTCGTGGAATTGTCATGGCAGATGTCCTAGGGTGAGGACTTAGTCGTGAGGCCAACGCATCTATGTAGTAGCTTGAGAGGGGTTGAGCGGAATCGAGAGACGCAACACAAGACAAGGATTTAGACAGCTTCGGGCCCCGGGAAACATCATCCGGTAATAACCCTACATGCTGTTTGAGGCTAGATCTCATTACGCTCATGAGGGAGTCGCCGTAAACCGGCTCTCCTCTAATTGTGTCTAGCCCTAGAGATTATTGATTGTTGCCTGTCCCCCTTTGAGGAGCCCTGCCCCTCCTTATATATGTTGAAGGGGCGGGTTACATGTGGAGTCCTATTAGGATTAGGACTAGTCTATCTCTAATACAAACCAGATACAAGTCCAGGTCTTAACTCCTTGTAAGGTAAATATTCCTTATGCCTTTCCTTGTAAACCGGACCACCATAGTATGAACCGGCCTTCATGAACCGCCCGTTGGGCCACCGGGTCTTGTCGCTCCTCTGACCAGCCTGCCGGATTACCAATGAATCGTAAACCGCCAGTTCCAAACGGGTCGCCAGTGAACCGTCAAGTCTCAGCCGGGTCTCAAGCAAACCGCTAAGTCCGGCCGGGTTATACTTCGGCCGGTTTACGCCGTGGGGTATATCCCCGACATTAGCCCCCAATTTAATTTGGATTTATCCATGTTAAACTGATCCTGCAAAATAACTCAAGAACAAACTTGATAGGTTGTGCTCCGGGTTAAATATTTTCCTGAACCGGGACCTGATTATCCTTAAGTCCAATTGTCATTTCCTTCATCTAGAAAATCCGGGTTAACAAGCCAGCTTCATACTCAACTTCATACTCAATTTGCTGACATTGGTTTCTCACAGAGAAATATTGTGGAGAATAATCCACTTGAGTCGGCTTCCAAAGCGCCGATTTTAAGAAATATGGGTCTTCAAATACTTATCTGATATTCAGCCGGTTTGAAGATGTAAAACTTGCCGGTTTAATATTACCAAAATTGCCGGTTTTATAAATATTGATGGTACCGGGTCATAATTGTTGTCGACACCGGGTCATGTAATTGATCTTCCTGATTTGCTCAAAACTGATAAATTGAAGACGTTCCTCCTTTATATGCATAATACCTGTAGCCCCCAAGTCTTAAGAGGAGAACATAGTGATAACTTAAGACTTGCTCCAACAAGTGTTTCAACCTTTTAGAAATCCGGTTTGTTCATCTCAATCATATAAACTTAATACTCCATATATGTAGCCCCAAGTGTCGGGTTGTCATGCTTGCAGCAACCTGGGACTTGTAATTGCTTATAAAAACTTCAATCAGTGTAGCCCCCAAGGGCCGGGTCATTATGCAATAATGAGCAGGGACTTTGTAAATATAATCATGTAGACTTGAGCAGTGATGTGTAGCCCCCAAGGGCCGGCTCCTTACAATGTGATGAGTCGGGTCTTCAATAAGACTAGTAAAAATGACTTTGCATTAGCCCCCAAGTGTCATGCTGCATGCTTGCAGCGACATGAGACTTGCATGTAATCTCAATTTGAATAATGTAGCCCCCAAGTGCCGGGTTGTAAGCCTGCAGCGACTCGGGACTATTCCTTCCATTGTAGAATAAATCATATCCTTTGATAAAATAATAGCCATTGCGCTAAAGCAACTTTGAAAACCTCAATAATACCGGTTATTAATAACCATAAAAATCCAGCCATGTTGGCTATTCAAGATAATATAATCCGGTATGAAAACCTTATTCATTCAATATCATAATGAAAATTCAGCCAAGTTTGGCTATTTGAATAATATAACCCAATGATTTATAAGCGCATGATTCCAATGGCGCAATCCAAATATACACTGGCGACTTATAGTCCAAAGCCATGCCGGGTTAACAAACACCGGATAATTTCTCATCATATACTGGCGACTTATCGTCTTAAAGCCAGGCTGGTTTAATAAACACCGGATAGTTTATCATCATGCTTTATTCAACCTGTTTCTGCATACAACATATTAAAGTGTCCTGGCGGTTTACCGCCGGACGGGTCATAATGCCCAACATATAACCCGGGTTTATAACCAAGGCTGCACTTAAGAATAATCAAATATGAAATATATCATACGTGTGACCTTTAGGCATATTGTTGGCTGACCAACCTTGTAATGAGGGTAATAACCCTAATCCGGAGTAAAAGTAACTCCTTTTATATGATTCCGGTTTACAATAAAACCGTTCCGGGTTGTGATAAACACCGGTTTATTCCATACTGGTGACTATGAGTCAAAACCAGACCGGGCTGATAGTCTCCGGATTATAACTTGACCATGTACTGACAACTTGTAGTTGACAGCCTAACCGGGTTGATAAACACCGGTTTGAAAACATCACAAATCTTATCAAAAGAAAGAGAAACTTGGCAAAAGGCAAATAAAACCGTTGTAGTCGAGGCTTTTCACGGGCTGCCAGGCCCCAAATTTGACCAAGAGGTGTAGCTATGGTTCGGGTTCGACCAAGCCCCCAAGTGATGATGTGGCATTACGCCGATCAAGAGGTGTAGCTATGGTTCGGGTTCGACCAAGCCCCAAGTGATGTTGTGGCATTACGCCGATCAAGAGGTGTAGCTATGGTTCGGGTTCGACCAAGCCCCCAAGTGATGTTGTGGCATTACGCCGATCAAGAGGTGTAGCTATGGTTCGGATACGACCAAGCCTCCAAGTGATGCTGTGGCATTGCGCCGATCAAGAGGTGTAGCTATGGTTCGGATACAACAAAGCCCCCAATTGATCAATAATATGATAGGCCAATAAGGCGGGATACCCATGTTTGAACCGCGCATCATGGCAGCAGGTGCTCTTCGGCAACCTTTAACTTTTTGCAAGAGATAAATTCTTCTTGAACCGGGATTTTGAACCGGATATTGAGAGCTTCAAAGCTTTGTGGGAGACATCTTTCCCTTAAACCGGATTTTAAACCGGAATCTTCATTTTCAGCCAGAAATCTTCTGACGGCCTTTAAACTCGAACTTGCGAGGAGTTAATTCCTTTTTGAACTGGACATTTTTAAACCGGATTTGAGTGCTTCAGAGGTTTGTGGGAGAATAGATTTCCCTTGAACCGGATTTTAAACCGGAATCCTTTCTGATGACCCGGAACTTCTTCATTGAGCCGGGATTTTGTAACTGTCATATACTTTCTAAGCCGGAAATTTTCTGATGGCCTTTAAATTTTCATCAATATAACAGTAGCCTCCGGGACCGGGTTATCTTTCCCTCCATCGTCCTGGGGTTCTTAAATTTATTGAAACTAGCAAGATTTGCTGAGTCATGTCATCGTAGCCCCCGAGTCTCAAAGTGACTCGAGGAGTTGGCTTGAGATTCTCCAAATTTGACTGTGATATAAACCGGCACAAGTTGTATAGCATTGTTGTTGATAGCACGATATGAATCCACAGAAGGTTGAGGTGACTGCGGCGGGTTATAGATGATCCCGTATGAGCCGTGTCAGCAACTCGGCCAATGGTTCCTTCCAACTGGCGATTTGAAGTTAACCAAACTGTAGTGGCGGCGACTTGTGCGCCTGCCCATTGAGCCACCCAGTGCAGACGGCGGTTGATAGTATATGATAATTTGCCTCCATTTTATTGAAAGAAAAACTGGGCTACCCAAGCTGTGACTTGCTCATACTCAATAAACAGCTCATGCAGACAGGTGCGGCCTGGTATGTTGATGTAGACCAGGCCGCGAGAGACGGACAGCAAAGACGACCGCAGCATCAGAGGCAGCTCGGACGGATGAGTCGGCCGCATGTCACGGCATTGTAAGCCAGTGCGGACGGGGAAAATCGGCACCGGTGTTGTAAACCGGCATGGACGGGCGAGTTAATGTAGACCGGGTCCGCAGAGGCGGTGTCTTTGTGCACGTCCATTGAATAGCAATCAAACGCGATCCCGGCAAGTCGATGTAGACCGGGCCGCAAGGGCGGCGACTTGTGCGCGTCCATTCAACGGGTAATATATCACGAATTATTGCCGGGCGGAACATTATCAGTCCGTGCTCCATACTCGTGGTATAAACCACATTTGTAGTGAATAATTATCCTGTATACAAAAATATACCGATCAAAGTAATTGTTCTTTTTTAAAGAAAGCAATATATATTATAAAAATATAATGGATGGATTTCACCTGATACGTCAGGCCAGTAGTTATCCTCCTCATTATAAGCGGGTGTGGACGCGTGAACCGGCCGCGAATGTGGACGGGCGTGTCATCCGTGGCGTTGTAAACCGGTGCGGTCGCGAGAGACGGCCACGGAGTTGGAAGCTGGTGTGGGAGTCCATTGAGTAACGACGACCACCTGTGCCAAAATACGTTGGCGTGCCTCCATCTCCGCGGTCTAATATCACTTTTTGTCATAAATAATTGCCCTGCATAAACAATATTGCAGACCAAGGCAAACATAAACTTGTTCTTTGACAAAAACAACATGTGCTAATAAAACAAACTTGGATGGATATCACCTGATTTGTTTGGACAACGGATGATCCATTTATCGCGACAGAGGAGGCTCAAGCAGACCAGCGACTCAATATAGTTCCGGCGGCTCAGGCAGACCGGCGACTTAATATAACCCCGGCGGCTCAAAGCGGCAAGGGCAGCTCAACGCGGCTCCGGCGGGTTGATGTAGATTAAGCTGCACGGGCAGCGACTTGCGCACGTATCCATCCAGAACATGGCGCGAACGTGCTAGCGCAAAAATAATATTGGCGCACGCTCCTTGGTGACACCTTTGTAATAAATAATGGTCCTGAAAAAATATCATAGACCAAGTAATTGTTCTTTGATGAAAATAATATGTGTTAAAAATAAACCTGGATGGACATCACCTGATTTGTTCAAATGACAGATGATCCGGATGTAACTCCGTAGACAAACTAGCGATGGTATGACCCATCTAATGTAAACATTTGATGATCAACGGTTGCATGCAATTGTTGTGTCATCTTCAAGAGGGTACCACTTGCCCATAAAGTTTGGGACGTGCATGTTTCTCCTCCTACAACAGCACGTCACTCATGTGCGTAGAGCTCTTTTTTGCATGATCTCAATCTTGGTAACTTGTCTTTAGTATCACATGCTGTGTCATACGAGAACTTGAGGTTGCTCAAGACGCAACATGACCCAATAATCAGGAATCAGGTACTTTTGTTAAACGAAGATGCACTAGTACTTGAAACATCCGTTGAACGTCACTTTTCGTCGAGAGCACAGGCCTTGATAATTTTGACTGGTAGCCTGACACGGTACCATTGTTTGCGCCGCCACTGGTGTCAATATATGGGCTGGTTTAAGCGAAGGTGAGCGACGAGGCGGGAGGGCGGCTCAAGCCATCGCGGGACAGTACAGGCGCGATCGGTCTACTATTGTTAGTCTTCAAACGAACCATGGCAGAAGCACGCAAAGGCGTCGGTGACTCAGAAGTGGAAGCAAGCAACGGCGCAGGCGGCTCAAGGCCGCAGTGGTGTGGCGGCTCACCGTAAGGATGAGATGGCGGCGGAGGCGCGCGACAAGGCGGGGCGACCCGGCCGTGTGAGGAGGCGTCTAGCGTGAAGCGAGGTTGCTCAAGAGGGAGAAGTGACAGCTTGAAGCTTGTTTCGGTGACTTGGCATAAACAGGGCAGAGCTGGTGATTTGAGCGGCTCGGAAGGCCGGGTAACGCCACATCGGCGGGTCAGAGATAGCACGGGCCGCGGCTGTGGAGTTGGGTAGCTCGGAAGCAGCGACTTGCACGCGGAGGGGCCGGCGGCTTAACGTGAGCCGCGGCCAACCGTGGCGGGTCACAGGCGGGAAAAGTCACCTGGCGGATCCATCCACGGCAGCCGGCCAGTTTGTAGAGAGACACAGCAACCCCGGCAGCTCGACGGTGGCCACGAGGCAGAGCTACGGCGATTTGAGCAGGCAACTTTGAGCGGCGGGTCACAGCAGATGCAGGGCGGCTCGTGGTACACTTCGTCAGCGGCGGAGGCAATTCGACCGAGGTACAGCGGCCGCGGCGAACCACATCAGAAGCGGAGCCTGGCGGATCCATCCACGGCAGCCGGCAGGCGGCCCGAGACCATAGCAGGGTCGGCCTGGTGCGACCACACAGGAAGGGCGCAGCAGGAGAAAACCGGTGGCTCAGAACATAGGTGCGGCCTGCTCAGAAGCGACACGCTCAAGCGGGTCGGAGCAGAACCAGGTAGCAACAAGGGGTGCCGGCGGCACCGCAACTCGGCGATCGCGCGGATCTACGGCGGCTCGGAGGCAGGTTGACAAGTCCATCTTCGAATCAAAGTAGTATTCCACTTGATATTTCTCGTGTCTTCACGTGATGAATAGGGGTTGACCCATCCAAACTTGCTCTAAATAAAGCTCGCGTACTAGGAGTAGCTTGTAGTACTATTCCAAAGTCAAACAGATCTCGTTACACATGCAACTACTAGTACTTGGCTGTGATTTCCTTGATTGTAGCAGCAGCAGTGATTCAATCCTCTCGGGAGTTACTCCTGTCACTGTTTGTTGTTTTTTGTTTATTCAGCGAGCAGCCTTAACCAAGAATCCGACCAGGACGCATATGACTCGCTGAAGTAGACGTCGTCTCGGTTTGTACGACGGTTGCTGCATCAGATATTGATCAATCTTCGGATTCGGCGAGTCGCCGAGCCACGCACAGGGCGGCGCACATAAACCCTAAAATCTCTTCATCTCTGATCAATCACGTATATGTCAGCTCCAAAGTTTAACTATAATTCTGACAAATTTTGCCGGCTCTGCGTGTGGTTGTCCGGTAGCTCATCCGATCGCTCCGTGCTGATTCTTTTTCATCCGATTCAATTGCGAGTTTCTCGACCCCTGAGAGAGATCCCTTCAAGAACTCAACACCACCGCGCGCGAGCCCCACGGTGGGCGCCAACTGTCGTGGAATTGTCACGGCAGATGTCCTAGGGTGAGGACTTAGTCGTGAGGCCAGCGCATCTATGTAGTAGCTTGAGAGGGGTGAGCGGAATCGAGATACGCAACACAAGACGGGGATTTAGACAGCTTCGGGCGCCGGGAAACATCATCCGGTAATAACCCTACATGTTGTTTGAGGCTAGATCTCATTACGCTCATGAGGGAGTCGCCGTAAACCGGCTCTCCTCTAATTGTGTCTAGCCCTAGATATTATTGATTGTTGCCTGTCCCCCTTTGGGGAGCCCTGCCCCTCCTTATATATGTTGAAGGGGCGGGTTACATGTGGAGTCCTATTAGGATTAGGACTAGTCTATCTCTAATACAAACCGGATACAAGTCCAGGTCTTAACTCCTTGTAAGGTAAATATTCCTTATGCCTTTCCTTGTAAACCGGACCACCATAGTATGAACCGGCCTTCATGAACCGCCCGTTGGGCCACCGGGTCTTGTCGCTCCTCTGACCAGCCTACCGGATTACCAATGAATCGTAAACCGCCAGTTCCAAACGGGTCGCCAGTGAACCGTCAAGTCTCAGCCGGGTCTCAAGCAAACCGCTAAGTCTGGCCGGGTTATACTTCCGGCCGCTTTACGCCGCGGGGTATATCCCCCCCCACACTCTCTCTCTCTCTCTCTTTTGATTCTCAATAAAACGGTCTCTTGGAGATCTATTTGATGTAACTCGTTTTGCGGTGTGTTTGTTCGGATCCGATGAACTTTGAGTTTATGATCAGATCTATCTTTTTATCCATGAAAGTCAGTTGAGTCTTCTTTGATCTCTTATATGCATGATTACTTATAGCCTTGTATTTCTTCTTCGAATCTTTGGTTTAGTTAGGCCAATAGATCGATTTTTGTTGCCATGGGAAGAGGTGCTTTGTGATGGGTTCGATCTTATGGTGCTTGACCCCAGTGACAGAAGGGGAACCGACACGTATGTATCGTTGCTATTAAGGATAGCAAGATGGGGTCTATTTCTACATAAATAGATCTTGTCTACATCATGTCATCGTTCTTATTGCGTTACTCCGTTTCTCCATGAACTTAATACACTAGATGCATATTGGAAGCAGTCGATATGTGGAGTAATAGTAATAGATGCTGGCAGGATCGGTCTACTAATCTTGGACGTAATGCCTATATAATGATCATTGCCTCGATATCATCATGATTATTTGAAGTTCTATCAATTGCCCAACAGTAATTTGTTTACCCACCGTATGCTATTTTTCTTGAGAGAAGCCACTAGTGAAATCTACGGCCCCTGGGTCTCTTCTTTATTATATTTGCCTTCGCGATCTATTTTTATTTGCTTTTCTTTTCAGATCTATTAATCCAAAAATACAAAAATACCTTGCTGCAATTTTTACTTATTTATTTTATCTTGCGTTCCCGCGAGATCTATTTATCCAATCTACTACAATTTTATCCTGTCCACTTGCCAATTTCTGGCGCCGTTATCTGAAAGGGACTGACAACCCCTTTAATACGTCAGGTTGCGTGTATTTTTTATTTGTACGCAGGTGCCGTTCATGTAGTGTTGCGTGGTTTCCTACTGGTTCGATAACCTTGTTCTCATCACTGAGGGAAATACCTACCGTAGGTGTGCTGCATCATCCCTTCCTCTTTGGGGAAATACCGACGTAGTTCAAGCCGCATCAATCGGCAATGATAATTGTGTCGAATGATATTCATCATGTAGCAGTCATAACCTAGGGTAACACAGAACTAGCTCCAATTCATCAATATAATGTAGGAATGTATTCCGTATATAGTCATACGTGCTTATGGAAAAGAACTTGCATGACATCGTTTGTCCTACCCTCCCGGGGCAGCGGGGTCCTAATGGAAGCTAAGGGATATTAAGGCCTCCTTTAATAGAGAACCGGACCAAAGCATTAGCACTTAGTGAATACATGAACTCCTCAAACTACGGTAATCACCGAAAGGAATCCCAATTATTTTGACCTTGGGGTATGCAGATCATAACTCGTAATAGGTGTCTAGAACTTGCAAGATAGGATCAGTAACACAAATATATTCATGAAAACATAATAGGTTCATATCTGAAACCATGGCACTCGGGCCCTAGTGACAAGCACTAAGCATAGCAAAGTCGTAGCAACTTCAATCTTAGAACATAGTGGATACTAGGGATCAAACATTAACAAAACTAACTCGGTTACATGATAAATCTCATCCAACCTATCACCATCCAGCAAGCCTGCGATGGAGTTACTCACGCACGGCGGTGAGCATCATGAAATTGGTGATGGAGGAAGGTTGGTGATCAAGGTTGTTAGAATCGCGATTCTGTTATACGATTCTACGACTTTACGATCCAAACTTACCCATCTGATTCTACGATTTAGTTCATAAAATCTACGTTTCTACGATCCTGGTAGTGAAGATTCTACGATTTACGATTCTACTATTAGAGCTCCGATCCGATTCAAAATCGTGATTCTGACAACCTTGTTGGTGATGATGATGGTGATGAATCCCCCTCTTCGGAGCCCCGAGCGGACTCCAATCAGCCCTCCCGATGAAGAACATTAGGCGGCAGCGGCTGCGTATTGTAAAATGCAATGAATCCTTCTCTCTGATTTTTTTCTCTCCCCGAATAGGGTTATATAGAGTTGGAGTTGAGGTCGGAGGAGGTCCAAGGGGGCCACAAGCCCTCTAGCCGCGCCCCCAGGCTTGTAGCCTCTGGGTGGACCCCCTCTAGATAATTTTTGCGCCAGTATTTTTTATATATTCCAAAAATATTCTCCGTAAATTTTCAGGTCAATCCGAGAACTTTTATTTCTGCACAAAGATAACACCAAAGCAATTCTGCTGAAAACAACGTCAGCCCGGGTTAGTTCCATTCAAATCATGCAAGTTAGAGTCCAAAACAAGGGCAAAAGAGTTTGGAAAAGTAGATACGATGGAGACATATCAACTGCCGCAAGCTTAACCCATTGCTTGTCCTCAAGAAACTCAGTTGATAAACTGAAATTTACAAAGAAAAACTTTTACAAACTGTGTTTGATCTTGTGGTTGTAAATATGTATAGCCAGCATTCAGGTTTTTAGCAAAGATTATGACTAACCATATTCACAATAACATTTAGGTCTCACATTTACTCATATCAATGGCATAATCAACTAGCGAGGAATAATAATAAATCTTGGATGACAACACTTTTTCAAAACAATCATGGTATGATCTGACAAAATGGTCTCTCGCTAGCCCTTTCTGAGACCGCAAAACATAAATGCAGAGCACACCTGAAGATCAAGGACTGACTAGACATTATAATTCATGGCAAAAGAGATCCAGTCACACTCATACTCAATATCAATTAATAGCGAAGCATACACATGACGGTGGTGCTCTCTAACTGGTGCTTTTTATAAGAGGATGATGGCTCAACAATAAAAGTAAATAGATAGGCCCTTTGTAGAGGGAAGCAGAGATTTGCAGAGGTGCCAGAGCTCGAGCTTTAAAACAGAGATGAAAATAATTTTGAGCGGTATGCTTTCATTGTCAACATAACAACCAAGAAGTCTCGGTATCTTCCATGCTAGATACATTATAGGCGGTTCCCAAATAGAATGGTAAAGTTTTTACTCCCCCTCCACTAACAAGCACAATCCACGGCTGATCCGAATCCACTCGTACCGTCCATACCAACAACAGTCCTGGGGGAGGTTTGTTTAATTAAGTTTTGATTTGATTTGAGCATGGAACTGGGCATCCCGAATACCAGCCACTTTCTTGAGAATGACAAGTGAATAAATACATATCGTGAGAATAACCCACCTAGCATGGAAGATACTAATAGCCCCCAGTCGCTGCATGAGCGATTCGGGCATACAAAACAGATTATTATTTGAAGGTTTAGAGTTTGGCACATGCAAAATTACTTGGAACGGCAGGTAGATACCGCATATAGGTAGGTATGGTGGACTCATATGGAACAACTTTGGGTTTAAGGAAGTGGATGCACAAGCAGTATTCCCGCTTAGTACAAGTGAAGGCTAGAAAAAGATTGAGGAGCGACCAACTAGAGAGCGACAACAGTCATAAACATGCATTGAGATTAACCAACATTGAGTGCAAGCATGAGTAGGATATAAATCACCATGAACATTAATATCATGGACGCTATGTTGTTTTGTTTCAACTACATGCGTAAACATGTGCCAAGTCAAGCCACTCGAATCATTCGAAGGAGGATACCATCCTATTGTACTATAGCACAACCATTTTAAAAGCATGTTGGCGCGCAAGGTAAATCATTGTCAACTCCTAGCTAATTAAGCATGGCATGAGTAACTATAGTCTCTAATTGTCATTGCAAACATGTCTCATTCATAATGGGCTGAATCAAGAACGATGAACTAATCATATTTACAAAAATAAAATAGGTCGAGTTCATACCAGCTTTTCTCCATCTCAATCATTTCATCAAATGTCGTCATTATTGCCTTTCACTCGCATGACCGAATAGTGTGGATAATAATAAGAGTGCACGTGCATTGGACTAAGCTGGGATCTGCAAACATTTATTCAAAGGAGAAAACAAGGTAATATGGGCTCTCTGTTAGATCAACAATAATGCACATGAGAGCCACTCAACATTTTCATCATGGTCTTCTTCTTTCGACCCAATGAAAAAGAAAAGAATTTCAAAGAAACACACTAAAATTTGTTTTTTTGAAGTTTTTGTTTTTCTGAAGAAAGTAAAAACAAGAACGAGAAAAACTATTTACACGGGAAAGCTCTCAACAAGCAAAAGAAGAACGAGAAATCTTTTTGGGTTTTCTTTTAATACAACAACTAGAAAGAACTAAAAAGAAAAACTAAAAAGAAGCGAGAACTAATTTTTTTTGGATTTTCTCAAAGTTTTTTCAAACACACAGGAAGAAAGCGAGAAAAAAAACTAGCACGAATAATACAATGAAAAAGTATGAACACTGACAACTGAAATGAGTGTGTGAACATGAATGTAATGTCGGTGAGAGATACATACTCCCCCAAGCTTAGGCTTTTGGCCTAAGTTGGTCTAGGGCCACGGCTAGCCTGGCGGATATCCAAAGTTGTAGTCGGGGTTGTACTAGGATGCAGCATCGGAGAGCGGTCTTGTGGAGGCGAGCGGCCTCCCCTGCTCTCTTATACTCATTTTCTTCCTCTCTGGTTATGAAGTATCTCCGTTTTACCTGAAAGTCAAAGAAGGCAGGTGCGGGAAGCGTAATATAGAAGACACACTCCCTGTCAAAGATTAGTCGGTACAGGAGGGACTATTTGTTCCTCTCAAGAAACTGGTAGCGTACCATAGCATTATAATCAAGGAAATCATGTGGTAACTCAATGTCATCCTCCCTTATGGGTACCCCAAGATAATTAACTAAACGGGTGGCATAAATCCCACCAAAGAAATCTCCATCTTTAGCATTATTATGTAACCTCCTTGCAATAATAGCCCCCAAGGTATATCGTTTATCACCCATTACCGCACACTTGAGGACACTAAGATCTGATGCACAAAGGTGGCTATGATCATGTTTACCATTAATGCATCTACCTATAAAGAGAGCATAATAATGTATGGCAGGAAAGTGAATGCTCCCTATGGTGGCTTGTGTAATATTTTTAGTTTCTCCCACAATGATGCTAGCAAGTAAATCGTTATAATCAGTTTTACGAGGTTCACCATGAATGCCCCATTAGGAAATTTTGCATGCATCATTAAAATCTTCAAGGTCCATGGTAAATGATTTATCATAAAGATAAAATAGAACATAATGAGTATTGTGCAGGGATGTAAACTTAAATCTTCGCACAAATGAATCAGTGAGGTGATAGTACTGCCGACACTTATCTGACATGAAGTCCTCAAGGCCAGCATTTTGTACGTACGCATTTAATTCCTCCTTGAAACCTGCATGATCCATGAATTGATCCAATGGCCATGCACAAGGCCGTACTAGAGCTTCCCTTGGTGGTTCAAGGTCTGGCTCACGTATCGCGAGCCTTGGGGCTTGCTTCCTCGAGCAACCACCTTGGTATATCTTCCTAAATATTTTTCTACCTCTAAGAAATTTCGAAAAAATTTAGTGACTCAAAATAAAAGTGAACAAAACTCAATAAGATGGATAGCAACTACTCCCACAAGTGCCTAGAGGCTATATCATGCATCAAAACTACCTTGGACCTTATAAATTTGATATGCAAGCTCAAGAACAAGGTCAACACAGCAGCAAAAATTTGCAATATATAAAGCACTAGAACAAAAACTAATTGGACCATTAGAGGAGTCACATACCGAAGAACAATCCCCCAAAACAGTTTTTCGTATGGAGCTTTGAGCTAGGAGATCGAAAATGGCAGCATGATGAGCTAGAACACAGGTTTGAGCAATGGTTGGATTTTTTCTGGAGGAAGACGAAGTGGATGGGTGCTGGAATAAGTGAGGGGGACCCACGTGGGACCCACAAGCCTTCTAGGCACGCCCACGGGGGTGGGCACGCCCTATGGGCTTGTGGCCCACTGGTGCTACCCCCTGGTGTGTTCTCAGTGCCAAAAATTCTCAAATATTCTAGAGAAAATCATACTGAATTTTTAGGGCATTTGGAGAACTTTTATATTTGGGACTATTTTATTGCGCGGATAATTCAGAAAATAGAGAAATAATAGTATTTTTGCTTTATTTATTCTAAATAACAGAAAGTAAAAGGTGGGTACAACAAGTTGTGTTTACTAAATTCATCCATCTCATGCCCATCAAAAGGAATCCATTAACAAGGTTGATCAAGTCTTATTAACAAACTTCTTCCGAATGACATGAAACCGAAGAATTTTCATATAACACTAGGTTACCTCAACGTAGATATGCATGTCCCCAACAATAAGAATATCACAGTTCTTTTTGACAATAGGAATAGGGAGTTCAAACCCTCCAATAGCAATAGTTGAAATTTTTCCAATAGAATTGATATTATTCACTTGAGGTTGTTTCTTCGGAAAGTGTACCTTATGCTCATTACCATTAACATGAAAAGTGACATTGCCTTTGTTGCAATCAATAACAGCTCCCGCAGTATTCAAAAAGGGTCTACCAAGGATGATCAACATACTGTCGTCCTCGGGTATATCAAGAATAACGAAGTCCTTTAAGATAGTAACGTTTGCGACCACAACAGGCACATCCTCACAAATACCGATGGGTATAGCAGTTGATTTATCAGCCATTTGCATAGAGATTTCAGTAGGTGTCAACTTATTTAAATCAAGTCTATGATACAAAGAGAAAGGCATAACACTAACACCGGCTCCCAAATCACATAAAGCAGTTTTAACATAGTTTCTTTTAATGGAGCATGGTATAGTTGGTATTCCTCGATCTCCTAGTTTCATTGGTATTCCACCCTTAAAAGTATAATTAGCAAGCATGGTGGAAATCTCAGCTTCCGGTACCTTTCTTTTATTTGTAACAATTTCTTTCATATACTTAGCATAAGGAGACATTTTCAGAATATCAGTTAAACGCATACGCAAAAAGACAGGTCTAAGCATTTCAACAAACTGCTCAAATTCCTCATCATCCTTTTTCTTGGATGGTTTAGGAGGAAAGGGCGTGGGTTTCTGAACCCATGGTTCTCTTTCTTTACCATGTTTCCTAGCAATGAAGTCCCTCTTATCATAAAGTTTATTCTTAGGTTGTGGGTTATCATAATCAACAGCAGGTTCAATCTCCATATCGTTATCATTACTAGGTTGAGCATCAACATGAACATCATCATTTACATTATCACTAGGTTCATGTTCGTCACCAGATTGTGTTTCAGCATCAGAAATGGAAATATCATTTGGATTCTCAGGTGTGTCTATAACAGGTTCACTAGGAGCATGCAAAGTCCTATCAGTTTTCTTTTTCCTCCTCGAAGGACTAGGTGTATGAGTATTAATTCTCTGAGAATCTTGCTCAATTCTCTTAGGATGACCTTCAGGATACAAAGGTTCCTGAGTCATTTTACCACCTCTAGTCCTAACTCTGACAGCAAGATCATTCATCTTACTATTCATCAACTCATCCAAGCATTGACTAGCAGACTTATTATAAGGAATATCACCTTCATCAACTCTATAGGGAGAATTTACCTCTACTACCCATGTCAGGTTATCAAGACCATGTATTTCTTCAATAGGTGGTAAATTCTTAACATCTTCAGCTTTTATACCTTTTTCTTTCATAGATTTCTTTGCCTCTTGCATATCTTCAGGACTGATAAATAGAACACCTCTTTTTGTCGGAGTTGGCCTAGGAGTTGGTTCAGGAAGAGTCCAATCATTACCATTACTCAATATATTATTCAATAGCACTTTAGCTTGTTCAACAGTTTGTTCCCTGAAAACACAACCATCACAACTATCTAGGTGGTCCCTAGAAGCATCGGTTAGTCGATTATAAAAGATATGAAGTATTTAATTTTTCTTAAGAGGGTGATCAGGAAAAGCATTAAGTAATTGGATAAGCCTCCTCAAGCTTGTCAGAGACTCTCTTGTTCAATTTGCACAAAGTTAAATATTTCTTGTAAAGCAACTTGTTTCTTATGAGCAGGAAAATATTTTTCAGAGAAGTAGTAAATCATATCCTGGGGACTATGCACACAACCCAGGACCAAGATAATTAAACCATATCTTAGCATGACCCTTTAATGAGAAATGAAGCAACTTAGGAATATAGTAATAGCGAATTTTTTCCTCATGAGCAAATAAGGTGCCTATATCATTCAATTTATTAAGATGTACCACAACAGTTTCAGATGCATAACCATGGAAAGGATCAGATTCAACCAAAGCAATTAACTCAGGATCGACAGAGAATTCACAATCCTTATCAGTAACAACGATAGGTGAAGTAGCAAACTTAGGATCATATTGCATTCTAGCATTCAAAGATTTTTCTTTCCACTTGCATAATAATTTCTTAAAATCATCTCTACCCTTACAAGCAAGAAAGTCCCTGGCTACCTCTCCATCCATAACATAACCCTCAGGTATAAAAGGAAGTTCATATCTAGGAGAGCTAGTCTTATCGGGTCTTTCAAAGTTTTTAGTTTCAATAATTTCATCAATTTCAGAAATAGCATCACTTTCAGCATTCTCAATATCATTAACTCTAGCAATTTGTTCATCAAGAAATTCACCCAGTGGCACAGTATTTTCAAACAAAGCAGCGGTATCATCATAAGCATCATGTATAACAGAAGTAGCATCATCAGTAACATGCGACATATCAGAATCAATAGCAGGTGTAGGTGTCACAAGTTTACTCAAAACAGAAGGTGAATCAAGTGCAGAGCTAGATGGTAGTTCCTTACCTCCCCTCGTTCTAGAGGGAAAAAAATCTTGGTTTTGGTATCCTTCAAATTCTTCATAGTGATCAACAGATATAAATCCCAAGTGACTCAGAGAATAAAGATATTCTCCCCGGCAACGATGCGAGAAAAAGGTCTTGATAACCCACACGTATAGGGGATCGCAACAATTTTTGAGGGTAGAGTACTCAACCCAAATTTATTGATTCGACACAAGGGGAGCCAAAGAATATTCTCAAGTATTAGCAGCTGAGTTGTCAATTCAACCACACCTGAAGGACTTAATACCTGCAGCAAAGTATTTAGTAGCAAAGTAGTATGGAAGTAACAGTAACAATGGCAAAAGTAACAGTAGCAGTTTTGTAGTGATTGTAACAGCAACAGCAACGAAAGTAACTTAGCAGAGATCAATATGTGAAAAGCTCATAGGCAATGGATCGGCAATGATAATTGTGTCAGATGATGTTGATCATGTAGGAGTCATAACCTAGGGTGACATAGAACTAGCTCCAATTCATCAATATAATGTAGGCATGTATTCTGTATATAGTCATACGTGCTTATGGAAAAGGACTTGCATGACATCTTTTGTCCTACCCTCCCGTGGCAGTGGGGTCCTAATGGAAACTAAGGGATATTAAGGCCTCCTTTTAATAGAGAACCGGACTAAAGCATTAGCACTTAGTGAATACATGAACTCCTCAAACTACAGTAATCACTGGAAAGAATCCCAATTATTTTGACCCTGGGGTATGCGGATCATAACTCGTAATAGGTGTCTACAACTTGCAAGATAGGATCAAGAACAGAAATATATTCATGAAAACATAATAGGTTCATATCTGAAATCATGGCACTCGGTCCCTAGTGACAAGCATTAAGCATAGCAAAGTTGTAGCAACATCAATCTCAGAACATAGTGGATACTAGGGATCAAACCCTAACAAAACTAACTCGATTACACATTAAATCTCATCCAACCCATCAGAGTCCAGCAAGCCTACGATGGAATTACTCACGCACGGCGGTGAGCATCATGAAATTAGTGATGGAGGAAGGTTGGTGATGATGATGGTGACGAATCCCCCTCTCCAGAGCCCCGGACAGACTCCAGATCAGCCCTCCCGATGAAGAACAGGACGCGGCGGCGGCTCCGTATCGTAAAACACAATGAATCCTTCTCTCTGATTTTTCTCTCTCCCCAAATAGGGTTATATAGAGTTGGAGTTGAGGTCAGAGGAGGTCCAGGGGGCCCACAAGCCCTCTAGGCGTGCCCCAGGGGGGGTGCGCTCCCCAGGCTTGTGGCCTGTGGGTGGACCCCCCTCTAGATAATTCTTGCACCTGTATTTTTTATGTATTCCAAAAATATTCTCCGTAAATTTTCAGGTCAATCCGAGAACTTTTATTACTGCACAAAAATAACACCAAGGCAATTCTGCTGAAAACAACGCCAGTCCGGGTTAGTTCCATTCAAATCATGCAAGTTAGAGTCCAAAACAAGGGCAAAATAGTTTGGAAAAGTAGATACGATGGAGACATATCAGTGGTCTGTGTTGCGCGTTGCTTTCCCCTATTATTTGGTTTGAATCCATCATAATTTTCTAGGTCCTTGCATATCGATGATTTTCTACCAATTCAATTGGCATATAGATGCTTAAAGCCAATGACAACCTTTAGGTTAAAAATAATTTTTTGGTAAATATAATTTCTTCTGATATCTATAGGTGTGTAGGAGTTTGGTTTGAAGGATGGCTTTGTTGTGTTGTTTCTGTGCACTTGAGGAGATGGAATCCTCCAAAATTTCCGTGCATTAAAAGAACTAGAATACCAATCAAATGTAACAATAATTATTCGATGATACATTCTATATTATATTAGTACATGCCAATATATCTCAATTGTCTTTATAATGTTAGCAGGGAGGTATGGAAATTGTACATGTCATCTTATTTTTATGCATGGAACACTCGTCTAACTAGCATGCTAATTTCAGCATGTCATGCTATGCTGGTGTATTAAACAAAGGCATGTAATACCCAACTTATGCACAGACAAGTAGTAGCTCCCCCGCCAAGTTAAAGCCTTAGTGAAGGCCTCCAAGTCAAAACAAGCAACTCTTCGTGAGATCAAGGAGCGCATCAAGAAGACCAAGAAAACCTACAGAAATGAAGCACAAGAAGCATGACCTTGCCGGCAAGGTAGGCCCGGCAAGACAAAGACCCGACAGGCGCTGAACCCGGTAGGATTTCACCAGTCACAAGCGCTCCACCTCACCGAGCAGGTAGTCACCCATCGGTGAGGTGTCGAGCCCACAGGAGGTTTGGTGAGGATTGTCGGGCACGTAGCAGCCTGCTGGAAGAAGGATTACCTTTATTGACACCCGTCCTAATGGCGTGTCAAGCTACTAGGAGGTAGATGAGCAAGCGGTGCGGCAGGCTTGCCGGAGCTCCTCCTCCTCGCGACACCTAGCGATACATTTAATGCATTTTGTCCTAACTAGCAAAGTTAGGTATGATAGATCTGTCTCTATCTAACCACCCTGTAATGACCTTTTTGCCACTGTGGTAACCCTTTGAGCTATAAAAGGAGGGCCAGTGCAACCTTTACAAGGGTTCGAACCCATTGCAACCTCATGCAAACATATTTGTTCAGCTTCCCTCCCTCGCGACTTGCCGGGGGAAGGCGCTCGGTGTACCTTTACTCTCACCCATCAATACACCAAAATCAGGAGTAGGGTTTTACGCTTCTCAGTGGCCCAAACCTGGGAAAAATGCCATGTCTCTCATTGTTCTTGCTCTTTGCGCCGTGTGCACCCCCCTTTCCGAACCAGCAAAGGGGCAGCGCTGCCCCATAGATTGCGGACTCTGACGCCGACATCTTTGGCGCGCTAGGTAGGGGGATCACCAGTGTGAATCAAGCCGATGATGGCGTGTCGACTCCGGAGGAAGCAGCTGGGGGAACGCCATTGAGGCACACGCCATACCCGTCGCAAGATGAGTGCAGCGTGAAGCCAAGCGGTGTTGTTGTGCCTCACCAGTAGCGCCCACACGACACGAACCTGTTGACCAGGTCCAAGATCTTCAGGCACACGTCCCGCCACGCCAACCTATTGCCATTCCCGCTGTTCAGTGGCAATATCGTAATCGTGCTCCTGCTGGCTCTACCAGGAGTCAAGCGATGTCACGTTCTTCGCGCTCTAACATGCCTTCAACTGCAACAGAAGCAATGGCACGAGCTCAGATGCTATTGGATTTCCCTCCACCGGCTGACAAGATGGAAGAGTGGAGGGCCACAATTCGGAGCTTGATTGAGTTTGCTGACGCGAAAAAATCCCAATTGGCAGAGCCCTCGCGACGCCCGTCAATTGTGCCTATAGCCCAGACTGATGGTCGTGTGGTAGGCGGGGCACCGACAGTGCAATCACCTCCATGACAGTAATTCCAACAGCAGCACAGGCAACCACAACAGACTCAGCAGAATGCACATCCCGATGATGTGTCGATGGCCTCCATAGATCAACACACGCAGCAAGACCAGCGGCATGTGCTACTGGAAAAGCAAGCAGAAGATGCTGGCACCACCATCCAACGACGCCGGGAGACGCGCCGTCAGCCAGATGAGCGCAATTGCCCAATCGTCGATGAGGGAAGGGTACCTTCATTACGAGGTCGGGTGCCCTACCTTCACACATGAGTTGTGGAAAGTCCGTTGGCCATCCGTCTGTGCATTCAAGCTCGAAGTACCAGAAAAATACGACGGCAAGCTAAACCCGGCAGAGTTCTTAGGCATTTACACAATTGATGTACAAGCTGCCGGAAGGAGGGATGATAAGATTTTAGCCAACTCTTTCCCATTGGTGCTCAAACTCAATGTGAGAGCTTGGCTGATGAACTTGCCGGAGAACTCCATTTCCTCGTGGTCGGATCTATGCGACTAATTCATTGGTGCTTTTATTGGAGGACAGAAGGGCCCCAGGTTGCCCAGTGACTTGCAAGTGATCCCATGAAGGGAAGGAGAATACCCGCGTAGGTACATTCAGAGGTTCAGTCATGTTCAATGTAGCATACCGGATGTGCACCTAGCAGCTGTGATTCCCGCATTCCACACGAACGTGCGCAACCGCAAGATGCGGGAAAAGAAGTACATACGGCTACTGAAGACCATCAATGAACTGTACACGTTGGCGGACAAGTGTTCAAGGGTTGAAGAGGGGAGAAGATGTAACATCCCAAATTTCCAATTTGGAATGTTTTACAATTATTAGCAAAGCATCTATGCATTTTGTTTGAATTGAGTGACATTTGGAAATTTCAGAGGCATTCGGGTTTTATTTGAATTTGGATTCAACTTGGCATTTGAATTTCATTTCAAAAATCCCTGAAAAATACTTGTTCAAAAGTATGAGAGGAGCTAAAATGACACTCCAAAAAAATGTCAGAAGAAAATAATGCCAAAAGTTTGAATTCAAATTTGGATTTATTTGGAATTTTCAAAAAAGTATTTTTATAAAGTTTTATTTCGCCTTTGAAAAATAGTTCATGTTTAGAGTTTATTCTTATGATATTTTTGATATATATATATGTCCTATACAAAATATTTTTATTTTCTCTCTATTTATTATTTTTTTCCTTCTGTCTTATTTTAAAAAAAGGACCCAGGCGCCAGCCAGGCCAATCGGCCCAGCCGACGCCCGAGCCGCAGCCCACTAACGCCGAGCTGGTCTGCTCCACCCGCACCGCGCCGAACCCTCTCCCGATCGGTCGCCCGATCTCTTTCCCCCTATCCCTAACCCCTCGCGCACGAAGCCGAGCCAGAGCACGCAGAGCGCGCCAGCCGCTCCGATCTTCCCGTGAGCGCGTTTCGGAGCCGCCCCCTCGCCCAAGACTTTGCCCTATAAAAGGCCAAGCCCCTCCACCCTTGCACCCCCTAAAACCCTCCTCCAAAACCCACCACAGCCTCCGCCCTCATCACCCCGATATCTTTCTGCTGCCGCCGGTCATCTTCGCCGCCCGACGCCAGTGAGCCACCCCTTGCCTCCATGCTCTGCCAGCCGAACCCTCTCGTCAATCCGCACCCGTCTGACACCTTTTGATCGCCCAGGAACGACCGAAGCTGCCGCCACGAGCATCGCCGCCCGCCGCCGGAGTTGTAGATCACAAGGAGCCCCGCCGAGCTTGTTCCACTCACCTCCGTCGTCTTCGACCATCACCGAGACAACCCCTATGACACCCTCGCTTCGTCGCATGCGCCCGACGTCTTCGCCGCCTTCCCCGACCACCGGAGCCCTCCGCCACCGACGCCCGAGCTCAACTCGCCGTCGACCGCCGCTGTAAGCTGCTGGATTTTCCTTCCCCCATCTGATCTTGTTTCTACGGCCTAGATTAGTCTAAGCGAAGGGTTAGGTTTATTGTTATTAGATCGATTTATTTTCCGGGTTAGTTCGGTTTATTCTCGGTTTAGTTAGGTTAGATAGAACCGGTAGGTTTTCTTTTATTGAACGTTACGCGTTTAGTTATATAACGCCGGAGCGTAATATAGTTGCAGAATCGCACACCTTTGGCCCGGTAGAGCCTGTTTATTTTGTCTTCTTTTCATTTCTGTTTTTAAAACAGAAAGTTTCAATATTGTAAAATATGTTTCTCTTAGGTTATTAAATATTTTTAGTTGATTCTTTTTTCCCAGTTTGCAAATTTCCTAAAGTTTCTGTATAAAGTACTTTCGGCCATGTTTTAATTTTTAAGAATTGTTTTAGATGAGTTTTGGTCAGACTAGTATTTCTGCTATAAAATGAGCTAGGATTAATTTTTTTAGTGATTCTTTTTGCCACTGCTTTGTTTTGACCTTGCCTAGCAGTAGCATTAATTTGGGTATTTATGTATTTTATTAAAATTAGTTTTACAGGAAAACAACTCTGTTTTAGTTTATTTCACTTTGTTGCTGTTTTCTGTTGTTTTAATTACTTTAAAATTTATTTCCACCTCTGTTGTAGTTTATTTCAGATTTGTTTCTGTAGTTTTAGAAGGTGAACTTTTATTTACAGAAAAATAAAATGTATTATTTTCTTTTCTTACTAGTTTTGTTTTAATCATAAAAAGAGTTTTAAAATAGCTTTTAATGCGTTTCTTTTTGCATTAAATTTGTTTGTTGTTTTATTTTCTGTTATTTAATAAAAACCTTGTTTTAATTCTGTCAAAGAAAGTTTTAATGGTAGATAATTATTTACGTAGTTGGTTTCACTTATAGTAAAAAGTTGGCATTGTTTTTATGACTTTCTTTGTTTTTCTCCTTGGATTTCTTTGTGTGTATGATTGTGTGTTATTAAATTTTACTTGTTGTTGTAGTAGAAATTGTATGATGGTATACTTATGTGTGCTATGTTTGACTCGATAGAATTTTCAGAGTGCGAGGCTTGTGTCTACGAAGCGTTAGAGTTTCAGCATCGTCAACAAGGTAAGTTCACTTTGATCATATATTTCTAGTACCCATGTTTTATTGCATAAGTAGTTTTCCTTCCACCATGAATAGTAGGATATTGAGCATTGAACTTGAGGTAGTATCATGAGGTAGGAGAAACCCAACACCCTGTTACAATTTCCCGGGAAGGGACGTACTTCATATTTGCTACACTTTAGTAGACGGGGTTTTGCTGTGAGATTCAGAAGTGTTGTGAGGCTAAATATTCTAGACCTGCATGATGATTCAAGACTTCAAGACTTCAAGGACTCAATATACCCCTGGGTGGAATGGAAAGCATTTGGCAGCCTGATATCTATCATGGTTATGCCCGGGAATCCTGGTATCTACGTGTGATCATCCCGACGGAATGCCACCCAGGCCCAAAGAGATGGATGGATACTTCAAGGCCAGAAAGCTTACATGTGCAACCGCAAGCCATTATGGGCTCTGGCTTGATTGACCTTAGTCGAGACTCTGGTTGGTCAGATTGCTAGCAGATGTAGACGAACGGTAGGATTGGATGAGCACTGACTTTCGGCCGGAGGACCGCTTGGGAAGACCATGTTTCAATCGTCCCGTTCTCAAATACCAGGCAGTGCGTGGACATAACAGGAGGGATCGAATCTTGCGGGTAAAGTGTACAAGACTCTGCAGAGTAATAATCTAATCGATTAGCGGTGTCCCCGGTTACAGACAACTTGAGCACCGGAGATGATACTATCAACCAGCCTCAACACAAGTAATTTTAATGAGTGGGTTTATTAATAATTTTCGATGTGAGAATTGGTTGGCGGAACCATCTCATTAACAACAAATATTTTGTAGTAATTACAATCTAGTCCTTTTGTTGTACGAAAAAATTTGCTTTTCGCAAAAACTTAAACTTAGAGCCCCACAGCCAAAATTGCATATAGTGATAGCATCTTATTATTGTTTTCCTCTCTGTGACTTGCCGACATATTCAAGATGCTGACCTACACGGCTGCAACGTCTTATGTTGTAGAGGTTTATTCCTACCAGGAGTGAGGCTATGCTCTATGCTCAGTGATTGCCCTGTGGAGTCCGATGGACTCGCTTATCGTCTACGCTTCCGCAGTAGTTTATCTCATGAGTTGGCCTTCGGCCGAATTTATTCTATTGTAATAAAGACTCTATATGAGATTCGATGTAATAAAGCATGTGTGATTGCACTTTGATAAATTCATTGATGTACTATGTGTGCCAGAATGATCTTGGGATGGTGCAGATACACAGAGACTTGACCGATTTCGGGTCGGGTCGCTACAGAGATGGTATCAGAGCACACGCTGACCATAGGACATAACCCCTAGGATCGGAAAGCCATAGGGAAAAAATTGATTTACAGTTTTCCTATATATCCTTTGGTCTATACTCTTATCTATTTGTTTATATCTCTTATATAATTCACTAAAATAGTTGTTGACCCCATCACTGAGTCTGCTCAATCCGACGAGACCTTGCCCTATGAAGACGACGATGACTAAGAAGAAGCCGGAGCCGACGTTGATCTGATGAAGTCTTCCACCGACGAGAACTAGATTTAGACCACCATGTAAACATTAGAAATTCGTTAGACAGTTGGATTCTCGATTAGTTCGTTACGATCGATGTGTGAAACTTCATTGAAGTGATTGGTGTGTTATTGATTGTTGCATACATGTGGGTAGTGTTATTTCCCTTTAGACCCTCGTTCTATTCTAATTTCTCATCCACTCCAAAACATCAGATGCCTCCGAGATGTGACCGTGGATTCACTTTCGCGCCGGAGCTTACCCAGCTGATCCAACAACAGAATGCCTTGATGCAGATGCTCATCCAGAACCAAGGCAACAACAACAACAATCCACCGCCACCACCCCCTGTCGACAACCTGACCCGCTTCTAAAGGCTGAATCCGCCGGTGTTTTCTAGCAGCACCGAGCCGGTTGTAGCTGATGATTGGCTCCGCAAGATCAGAAGAGAGCTAGCAACAGCTGGATGCACAGATGCTGAGAAGGTGCGTTTTGCCGCACTTCAACTGGATGGACCTGCAGCATCTTGGTGGGAGAACTACACCACCACCTATATCCCATCGCCACCATCACATGGGATTAGTTCCAGCAGGCCTTCCGCACCGCTCATGTCTCAGCTGGAGCAATGAGTCTGAAGAAGCGTGAGTTCCGCAATTTACGCCAGGGGAATCGCACTGTGGGCAGTACATGGATGAGTTCAGCCAGTTAGCTCACTATGCCCCGGGTGATGTGGCCACAGATGCCACAAAGCAGGAGAAGTTCCTCGAAGGACTCAATGATGAGCTGGGAATGCAGCTGATGATGGTTACCTTCAACAACTACCAGGAGCTGGTACACAAGGCCATCATCCTTGAAGGCAAGCAGCAGCAGAGTGATAGCCGCAAGCGGAAGTATGGCCATGGAAAGTATAGCTCTGGAGCTCAGCAAAAGCCCCGCTACACCCCATACTCAGGAGGACACAACCACCATACCCATGGAAGCCATACTCACGGAGGACATACCCATTCCAACACCAATAGTCAGAAGAATGGCAATGGTGGAAATGGTACTCAGCATAATTCCGCTCCAGTGATGAGGGACCTAAGCACCATCACCTGTTTTAGGTGCAAGCAGACTGGACATTATGCCAACGAATGCCCTGATGCTAAGCCGAACAATGGCAATGGAAATGGAAACGATAAGATAAACTCTGGGATCAAGAAGCCAAACCCTTTTCCCCGAGCTCAGGTGAACCACATTGATGTGGAGGAGGTCTATGATCAGCCGGATACCGTAATCGGTAAGTTTAAATTAAATTCACATCCAGTATTGGTACTTTTTAATTCTGGTGCCACACATTCATTCATATCAAGGGTAGTTGTGGAAACATATGGGTTACCCACTAGGACCCTTAGAAAACCCCTCCAGGTCAGTTCCCCAGGAGCCGAGATGATGGCGGGATTAGGATGCCACCCGATGAACCTCAGTATCGGGAATCATGAATTCCCCACAAACCTTATCGTATTAGAGTCACAAGGATTGGATGTAATCCTAGGCATGGATTGCCTGACCAAGTACGAAGGAAACATTGATTGTGCCTGCAAGACAATTTTGCTCACAACCCTAGAGCAGAAGAGGATCAAGTATGTATCCAAGCACACACCAAAGAATACTCGAGTAAATTCCCTCACAGGAGTTGTTCAGGAGGAAGTACCAGTAGTGCAAGATTTCCCCAATGTATTCCCAAAGGAATTACCCGGAATGCCACCGGATAGAGAAATCGAATTTTTGGTTGAGTTATTACCCGGCACAGCCCCAATATCCAAGAGACCTTATCGGATGCCCCCGAATGATTTGGAAGAGATCAGGAAGCAGATCAAGGAATTATTGGAGAAGGATATATTCGCCCAAGTTCGTCACCTTGGAGAGCCCCAGTTCTTTTGGTAGAGAAGAAGGACGGAACTCTGAGAATGGTTGTGGATTACCGTTTGTTGAATGACGTGACCATCAAGAACAAGTACCCTCTACCAATGATTAATGATTTATTTGATCAGCTAGTTGGAGCCAAAGTATTCTCCAAGATCGATCTTCGATCAGGGTATCATCAGCTGAAGATTCATGAACAGGATATACCCAAAACAGCTTTCACCACCAGGTATGGTTTATATGAGTATACAGTCATGTCATTCGGATTGACTAATGCCCCTCCGTACTTTATGAGCATGATGAACAAGGTATTTATGGAATATTTGGACAAGTTTGTCGTGGTGTTCATTGATGACATATTGGTTTTCTCCAAGAGCGTGGAAGAGCATAAGGAACATCTGCGTCTAGTTCTGGAGAAACTCCGAGAACATCAGTTATATGCCAAGTTTAGCAAATGTGAATTTTGGCTGAAGGAATTCGGATTCCTCGGACATGTTATTTCACGAGAAGGAATAGCAGTCAACCCCACAAAGGTTGAATCGGTCACCAAATGGCAGTCCCCCACCTCAGTCAAGGAGATCCGCAGTTTTTTCAGACTTGCAGGATATTATCGGAGATTTATTGAGAATTTCTCCAAGATTGCTAAACCCATGACCGAGCTATTGAAGAAGGAAACCAAGTACATTTGGACCGAGGATTGTGAAGCCAGTTTTCAGGAGCTGAAGAAACGTTTGGTTACAACCCCAGTGCTCATTTTACCGGACATACAAAAGGATTACCAGGTATATTGTGACGCTTCTCGTCAAGGAGTCGGAGGAGTGCTCATGCAGGAAGGAAAAGTTGTAGCTTATACCTCCAGATCGTTACGATCTCACGAGATGAATTATGCCACACACGATTTGGAGTTAGCAGCCGTAGTGCACGCACTCAAGACCTGGAGATATTTCCTCGTCGGAAACAATTGTGATGTTTACATGGACCATAAGATCTTGAAGTATATTTTCATGCAGAAGGAGTTGAACCTCAGGAAGAGGAGATGGCTAGAGTTGATCAAGGACTATGACATGAGATTGAATTAGCACCCAGGGAAGGCAAATGTTGTAGCAGATGCCTTGAGCCGTAGCTGCTATGTGAACACCCTCATAGCTGGAGGATTACCTCAGGAGTTAGCCGACGATCTCAGAGAGCTCCGACTGGAGATAGTACCGAGAGGGTATGTCGCCACCCTGGATATTCAGTCCACTCTGACAGAAAAAATCCGAGAAGCCCAGAAGACAGACAAGGAAATTGCGGAGATAATGGAAAGGATGAGTAACGGAAAGGTTAAAGATTTTCGTGAGGATGAGCACAAAACTTTATGGTTTGAGGATCGTATCTATGTGCCCAATGACCCAGAGGTCATGAACTTAATTCTTCAGGAGGCCCATGATTCACCATACTCGATTCACCCAGGCAACACCAAGATGTATCTGGACTTGAAGGAAAGTTTCTGGTGGACAGGTATGAAGAAAGATATTGCCGAGTACGTAGCAGTATGCGATGTTTGTCAGCAAGTAAAGGCGGAACATCAGAAGCCGGCAGGGTTACTTCAACCTTTGTCGATACCCGAATGGAAATGGGAAAAACTTGGAATGGATTTTATCACAAGATTACCCAGGACCCGTTCAGGTTATGATTCTATCTGGGTAGTGGTTGATCGCTTGACCAAGGTAGCTCACTTCATTCCCGTGAAGACCACATATACCAGTGCTAAGTTAGCCAAGATATACATGACCAGTATCGTATGTCTGCACGGAGTTCCTAGGAGTATCGTGTCAGATAGAGGAGCGCAATTTACCTCGAAGTTTTGGAATCAGTTGCATGAATCTTTGGGTACGAGGCTGGAGTTCAGTATAGCTTTTCATCCGCAGACAGATGGACAGACCGAGAGAGTCAACCAGATTCTGGAGGACATGTTGAGAGCCTGTGCGCTAGACTATGGAGCTAACTGGGATGACAATTTGCCATACGCAGAGTTCTCGTACAACAACAGTTATCAGACTAGTCTAAAGATGGCCCCTTTCGAGGCTCTATACGGAAGGAGGTGCAGAACACCATTGTTGTGGGATAGTGTTGGAGACCGAAAACTTTCCGGTCCCGATCTTATCAGAGATTCTGAAGAGAAGGTCAAGCTGATTCGAGATAGACTCAAGATAGCTCAGTCGAGGCAAAAGAGTTATGCCGACAGTAAACGCTAGGAAGTAACGTACGAAGCGGGAGACCGAGCATATCTCCGTGTATCTCCACTTCGAGGAATCAAGAGGTTCGGTGTTAAAGGAAAGTTAGCACCCAGGTTCATTGGCCCATACAAAATGCTCGAACGTAGAGGAGAAGTTGCATACAAGCTGGAATTGCCGGAAGGATTGTCAGGAGTTCATGATGTCTTTCACGTTTCCCAGCTGAAGAAATGCCATGCTGAGATGGCCGATATTCCTTTGACAGACACGGTGCCCCTAGAGGCCATACAACTTGATAATGATCCGACCTATGAGGAGAAACCCATCAGAATTCTCGAGATTGCGAACCGAGTTACCCGCCGCAAGATCATCAAGTTTTGCAAGGTTCTGTGGAGCCACCATTCCGAGGAGGAAGTGATGCGACTTGAAGCTACGTCGGTATTTCCCCAAAGAGGAAGGGATGATGCAGCACAGTGACGGTAGGTATTTCCCTCAGTGATGAAACCAAGGTTATCAAACCAGTAGGAGAACCAAGCAACACAACGTAAACAACACCTGCACACAAATAACAAATACCCGCAACCCGACGTGTAAAAGGGGTTGTCAATCCCTTTCGGGTACGACGCGCAAGATAGGCAAACAGACGTGAATAAATTGTAGTAGATTGATAGATCGAACGCCAAATAAAATAAATAAGACTAAATTGCAGCAAGGTATTTTTGTATTTTTGGTTTAATAGATCTGAAAATAAAAGCAAAGGAAAATAGCTCGCAAAGGCAAATAATATGAGAAAGAGACCCAGGGGCCGTAGGTTTCACTAAAGGCTTCTCTCAAGAAAAATAGCAAACGGTGGGTAAACGAATTACTGTTGGGCAATTAATAGAACTTCAAATAATCATGAAGATATCCAGGCAATGATCATTATATAGGCATCACGTCCAAGATTAGTAGACCGACTCCTGCCTGCATCTACTACTATTACTCCACACATCGACTGCTATCCAGCATGCATCTAGTGTATTAAGTTCACGGAGAAACGAAGTAATGCAATAAGAACGATGACATGATGTAGACAAGATCTATTTATGTAGAAATAGACCCCATAGTTTTATCCTTAGTAGCAACGATACATACGTGTCGATTCCCCTTCTGTCACTGGGATCAAGCACCGTAGGATCGAACCCACTACAAAGCACCTCTTCCCATTGCAAGATAAATAGATCAAGTTGGCCAAACAAAACCCAAATATCGGAGAAGAAATACGAGGCTATAAGCAATCATGCATATAAGATATCAAAGAAATTCAAATAACTTTCATGGATAAAAAAAGATAGATCTGATCATAAACTCAAAGTTCATCTGATCCCAACAAACACACCGCAAAAAGAGTTACATCATATGGATCTCCAAGAGACCATTGTATTGAGAATAAAACGAGAGAGAGGAAGCCATCTAGCTACTAACTACGGACCCGAAGGTCTACAAAGAACTACCCACGCATCATCGAAGAGGCACCAATGGAAGTGGCGAACCCCTCCGTGATGGTGTCTAGATTGGATATGGTGGTTCTGGACTCTGCGGTGGCTGGAATTGATTTTCGCCGACTACCCTAGGGTTTCTGGAATATTCGGGTATTTATAGAGCAAAGAGGCAGTTCAAGGGGCACCCGAGGTGGGCACAACTCACCTGTGCGCGCCTGGGCCCCCGGGCGCACCCTGGTGGGTTGTGCTCCCCTCGGAGCACCCCCTAGGTGCTTCTTCGGCGCACTGGATGTCTTCTGGTCCAAAAAAATCTCCAAAAAGTTTCGCTGCGTTTGGACTCCGTTTGGTATTGATTTCCTGCGATGTAAAAAAACATGCAAAAAACAGCAACTAGCACATGGCACTATGTCAATAGGTTAGTACCAAAAATGATATAAAATGATTATAAAACATCCAAGATTGATAATATAACAACATGGAACAATAAAAAAATTATAGATACGTTGGAGACGTATCAGCATCCCCAAGCTTATTTCCTGCTCGTCCTCGGGTAGCTAAGTGATAAAAAACATAATTTTTGATGTGGAATGCTACCTAACATGTCATATCATATTCTTTTTTTATAGCATGGACATTTGGACTTTTATATTGTTCAAAGCAATAGTCTAGTTTTGACATGATAACTCAAATACTCAAGCATATCAACAAGCAACCATGTCTTTCAAAATATCAATGCTAAAATAAGCTATCCCTAGCTCATCGTGCTCAATCATTGATCCATTCATAAAATACACTCGCATACTAACTACACCCAAGGATCAAGTACGATCATAGTACCTCCTAGTTGGTGCTTTTATAAGAGAAGATGGAGACTCAAATTCAAAATAAAAATTGCATAAAGTAAAAGAAAGGCCCTTCGCAGAGGGAAGTAGGGATTTGTAGAGGTGCCAGAGCTCAAAGCGAAAAACTTAGAGATAAAAACATTTTGGGAGGTCTATCCATCCCACCAACGAAAACGACTTAGAGTTCCCAACACTTTCCATGCTAGATATATCATAGGTGGTTCCCAAAAAGAAAATAATGTTTATTCCTTTTTCCACCATACTTTCACTTTCCATGGCTAGCTGTATCCACGGGTGCCTTCCATACCAACACTTTCCAAGGAATTTATTATTTGACAACATAAAGTAAATTCATTTTTCATTTTGGGACTAGGCATCCCTAATACCTTTGCCTTACTCTCGTGCAATGACAAGTGAATAAACACTCATCATGAGAATAACACATCTAGCATGGAAAATATTAGCCACCCCTCACCGCTCTGCGAGCGAAACGAACACACAAAAGAGAAGTTTATTTTGAAAATTAGAGATGGCACATGCAAATTTTCTTAGAACTGCAAAAGAATACCACAAATAGGTAGATATAGTGGATTCATGTTGCAAAGCTAGTTTAAAGGATTTTGGATGCACAAGTAGAGATCATACTTAGTGCAAAATGAAGGCTAGCAAAAGATTGAGAAGCGACCAACCAAGAAACGGATAATCTCATAAGCAAGCATTAAGCATAATTAACACTGAATAATGCACCACAAGTAGGATATAATTTCATTGCATGACTATTGTTTCGTGCTTGCATAGGGAATCACAAACCTTAACACCAATATTCTTACTAAAGCATAATTACTCATCAACATAACTCACATATCACATCATCATATCTGAAAACTATTACTAAGAATCAAGTTTATTTTGTCCAATGATCTTCATGAAAGTTTTTGTTAATATCCTTCTTGGATATCTATCACTTTGGGACTAATTTTCATGTGCTGCTTTTCATAAGCTCAAACAAATATAAGTGAAGATCATGAGCATAATTTTTCTTTCTTTCTCTCAAATTAATTTAAGTGAAGCAAGAGAGAATTTCTTGAAAATTTTACTAACTCTCAAATAAATCTAAGTGAAGCAAGAGAGCATTTCTTAAAAAATACTAAGCACACCGTGCTCAAAAAGATATAAGTGAAGCACTAGAGAAAGTCCATAGCTCACAAAAATCTAGCTTTGAGTAAAATACCAATGATCGTTAGAAGAAAGAGGGGATGCCACTCGGGGCATCCCCACGCTTAGTTGGTTGCTCTTTTTTGGACAATAGCTTGGGATGCCGGGGCATCCCCAAGATTAGGCTCTTCTACTCTTATTCCTTCATCCATCGTAAGATAACCCAAAACATGAAAACTTCAGTCACACAAAACTCAACAAAACCTTCGTGAGATCCGTTAGTGTAAGAAAAATAAATCACTACTATAAGTACTGTACCAAACCAATTCATATTTTTTTGCATTATATCTACTGTATTGCAACTTTTCTATGGCAAAAACTCATCAAAGAAAACCATAGAGCCATCAAAACAAGCACACAACGCAAAGAAAACAGAATCTGCCAAAACAAAACAATCTGTAGCAATCTGATTTGTTTGAATACTTAAGGAACTCCAAAAATTCTGAAAAACTAGGAAGACCTGGGTAATTTGTATATTAATCTTCTGCAAAAATAATTGACATTTTATCACGCTCTGGTAAAAAATAAGAATCATTTTCGTGAGCGCAAAAGTCTTTTTTTTCCAGCAAGATCAAACAACTATCAGCCAAAAAGATCCTATCGGTTCTACTTGGCACAAACACTAACTAAAACACAAACAACACAATCATAACAGTAGCATAATTGTGCTAACACTCAAGAACAGAAAGCAAAAAGCAAAAATAAATTTTATTCATTGGGTTGCCTCCCAACAAGTGCTATAGTTTTACGCCCTTAGCTAGGCATAAAGCAAGGATCTAAGTTTTGTCATCTTTGGTTCGAGATCCATAAGATGCCCTCATGATTGATTCATATGGTGGCCTAATTCTTGTTCTAGCGAAGTGTTCCATACCCTTCCTCAAAGGAAATTGGAACTTAATAATGCCTTCTTTCATATCAATCACGGCACCGATAGTGCGTAGAAACGGTCTACCAAGAATAATTGGACAAGACAGATTGCAATCAATATCAAGAACAATAAAATCTATGGGCACGTAATTCCTATTTGCAAGAATAAGAACATCATTAATTCTCCCATAGGCTTTTTAATAGTAGAATCCGTCAAGTGCAAATTTAAAGAACATTCTTCAAGATCGGTAAGACCAAGCACATCACATAAAGATTTCAGAATTGTAGAAACACTAGCCCCCAAGTCACATAAAGAAAACACTCATAATTTTTAATCTTTTTGTCGGTGTACGAAAGTAGGGGCCTTCTGTACCCCTTTACTTGTGCACTGGCAGTTGTAGCCACACCTGCAGCCACGCTTGGCGGGGCAGAGGGAGCAAAGATACAAAACTACCAGAGCAGCGCTAAAGCTAGAGGCGCGAAGAGAAAAGGGACAAGAGGGGTTTCCCCCGGCAAGAGCCTTGCCGGGGACGACCTACGCTGCCCCGGCAAGAGACTTGCTGGGGCAACTTGCCCAACACCGGCAAGACCGCCACCCTCGAGCCAAAAAGTTCTGGCACCGTCAACAACATCAGAACCAAGACCCGGGAGGCGCCTGCATGGTGGCATGCAGATCTTTGTGAAGACCAGAGGCCTGCAAGACTAGGTGAGAACCATAAGACGAAGACCTCGGGCAAGATCCTTGATGGGGACGCCCACGAGACCCCGGCGAGACCCTTGCCGGGGACATCTACAGGGCCGTAGTCAGGCCCACACCTACCAAGCTTTCGCTGCCCCGCGCCCGTTCCGACGTGGCGGCCGGCCCGCCAGCTAGGCGAGCGCCTGCGTGGCAGCATGCAGCTTTTAGGCCAACTAGCCAAGCACCTGCGTGGTGGCACGCAGATCTTCGTGAAGACCCTGCCACCGCACCAGCTCAGCAGCCAGCCAGCGTGGCGCTGCATGCCTCATCAGCTTGGACGCGCATCGGAGGAAGGCGAGGCGACAACGGACGAGACGAGCTTCTTTGATGTCCCTGATAGAGCAAGAGGGAATGTCGGCAGCGCATTAAATGCGTTTGTCCTACGGTGCCAGGCAATAGACTTATACACTGTACATACTTTCCACCTCCTGTGTGGCACTGTGGCGACCCCTTTGACATATAAAAGGAGGCCCGAGGTGTACTGAGGAAGGATTCAGACTTTTTGCGCTAGGCATGCACCGCAACTAGTTCAATAGCTCAAGAACACCAAATATACACCAAAGCAGGACTAGGGTATTGTGCATCATTTGCGGCCCGAACCTTGATAAAATTCCCCCGCGTTGATCTTCTAGACCCGCTCTTTGCACAGCCCCGTGCCCCGCCAACCGTAGTAGGGATTCCATGTGATCCCATAGGTGTCGTTCTCCTGACATCTTTGGCGCGCCAGGTAGGGGAAGGCGATGTCGATCAGCCATGATCTGGTGCCATCAGCTAGGTGAGGCGGTGCTTTCCGCAGCCGCAACAACCCTCCGCGTGACGACGGAAAAGCTAAGTCACGCAAAACCCTGAGCAATTTCTTCTTTTTATAAGGTTATCCTCCTCGAATTTTTTTGCCCCTTGTATGGAAAACCTATACGCAATGGAACCCTTCCGCTATTGGCAACGCCTTTGTTCTGTTTCGAGTCCGCTCAACAGTTCAAGCGACCGCGCTGAGAATGGCAAGGTGGCTTGCCCGGCAACAAGTGCCCCCCGGCAGGCTGCTAAGGATCCGTTCCTCAAAGCGCCATAGCATGGGTTTACGCGCCGGCAAACCTATCCAACTAGGCGTGGGGTGTGTAGATATAAGGAAAGATCAAACAGGAAGTTAGCATGCTTCATTTCAAAGTACTGCAGAGTTATATTACATCAATAGTTGCAGCGGTTCTAACTTAAGATAAAATTGTCTTGGTCATGAACTCGCAGCGGCAATGAGAAACGGGGTGCCTAGCCCCGGTGCTGGTCCTCCACCCTTTTGACTCCGTCGATGCAGCTGATAATGGGCTCGATATGCTCCTCGAGCACCGCAAGGTCCACATCCTCCGGTAGGCTCTCCAGCGCGTTGGCGAAGTCGACGCTGGGGTTCCAGAACGCCACCTTGGTGAGCACCTTGGTCAGGGCACCCCGGCAGAGCCTCCGGGACTCGTTGGCCAGATAAGCTGCTCGATTGGAGCGGAGCTGCTCCAGGGCTTCGAGGACGCCCTCGAAGAACAAGGTCAGCCTGGCGTTGGGGCTAATGTTCGCCTCCGGGGAGTACCTGAAGCTCGTGAAAGAGCTAGTTGTCGACTAGAGGGGGGGTGAATAGGCGATTTTTATGAAAGTCTTCAAAACATGGGAGTTTCGAAGACAAACAATAGAAATGAACCTATTAACATGCAGCGGAAGGTAGACTGCACTAGGCAAGCCATAGTCAAGTATTCAATAAAGTGAAAGCACGAAGACTAATAGAAGCTAGGCAGTATGGATCAGGATGGAAGATAGTATGAAGCCAAACAACAATAGTCGTCACACAGTGAAGTCAAACAGATAATGCAAGTAGGCAATGACTTCACGAAGACAAACTATAAGTAAAGAGAGGGAGAAGATAGAACCAGTTGCTTGGTGAGGACAAGGATTTGTTGGACCAGTTCCAGTTGCTGTGACAACTGTACGTCTGGTTAGGGAGGCTGAGATTCAACTCAGAAGACCGCATCTTCACCTTATTCCCCTTGAGCTAAGGACACTTAGTCCTCGCCCAATCACTCTGGTAAGTCTTCAAGGTAGACTTCCAAACCTTTATAGACTTCGTTCACTGGCAATCCACAATGACTCTTGGATGCTCAGAACGCGATGCCTAACCGGCTGGAGGATTCACAGTCCTCCAGTGTAACAAGTCTTCAGATCACGCAGACAGAAAGACTTCAGTGATGCCAAACACTCTTTGGGCTCTGGGTGTTTTGGGCTTTGTCCTTGCAAGGATATCTCTCTCAAACGCTTCGGAGGTGGGTTGCTCTCAAATGACAAAAGTCGTGCACTAACTCTGAGCAGCCACCAATTTATGGTGTCGGGGGTGGGCTATTTATAGCCACTAGGCAACCTGACCTGATATGTCAAAATGACCCTGGGTCACTAAGGAACTAACACGTGTTCCAACGGTCAGATTTCAAACACACGTGGCAACTTTACTTGGGCTACAAGTAAAGCTGACTCATCCAGCTCTGGATAAGATTTGCTCTCATTGTCTTCGCTCGAAGACATAGGATTTTGTTGAGCATCACTTCAGTCACTCTGACTTTGTTCACTTGGACCCTAGTTAACAGTACGGTGGTTCCTATGACTCAACAAAGAAGAAAAGGAAACTATGAACCAGCTATGTCTTCGCACTCCATAGTCTTCACGTGAACGTCTTCTCGAGTCATATCTTCGTTGTGAATATCTTCACATACCACCATTGTCTTTAATGTCTTCACACATTTTTAGGGATCATCTCCGGTAGGTAAACCGAATCAATGAGGGACTACTACCTGTGTTATCCTGCAATTCTCACAAACACATTAGTCCCTCAACCAGGTTTCTCGTCAATACTCCAAAACCAACTAGGGGTGGCACTATATGCACTTACAATCTCCCCCTTTTTGGTGATTGATGACAAACTGGTTGAAGTTTTCAACGGGGATAAAAGTATGTGAAATTGTAAGGGTTAAGGTATTGTCTTCATTAGTAGCAAAAGGCTCCTCCTGAAGATGTGCATATAAGTAATTTGCTTTTGAATGCAAATGCACATGCCAGGTTGTACTTGTGGAGATTCTCTTCAACTTAAGAAGACAATTCATCATGCATGAAAAGATATAACGAAGATAATCACATCGTTGACAGAAAAGGTAGCAGACGACCATCAAGTTTAAGTGTTACAACTCAAAGAACCAAATGTATCAAAAGCGAGAGTTGTAAACACTTGGCAAAAAGTATAGCAACCACCCATAAGGACCTGCTTGAAGACTATCAACTCATATGCTTCTCCCCCTTTTGTCAGTAAGGACCAAAAAGGTTTGAAGCCATAGAGCCTCTACTCGTTCCCATGAGGAGTAGGTGAGGATGCAGGGTCGACGTTGGTGTCCGGTGGTGCAGAAGAACTTGGTGCAGTGCCGATACGCGGCAAAGTTGTAGTTGGTGAAGTAGCATCATCTTCGTCATCGATGACTCTGGCATTGACAGTTGCCGCGAAGGAGGAGTACTCAGAGTCTTCGAGTGAGGGAGCCCGACGCAAGACTGCGTTCCTGGGAGGAGTGGAATCAAATTTGAATCTCTCTGTGAAGCCATCTTGTTGAAGATCATCTTCAGAACTGAGCAATGTCAGACTCTTCCACGACCGCCGACGGGTTTCATGAGTGACAAATGCATTCTTGGTGGCTAGATTGCAGATGTGATTAACATCCACCAAGAGACTCTGCATCTGACGCTTCAGCCAATAATGATGCTTATCCTGTTTCTGGTGTAGTGCCACGAGAAGCTCTCGGTCATTGAGAACGCGAGATCGCTTTCGAGGCCTTTGAGCAATTGTATTCTGAGTGGCTTCAGTATGGGCACGATGAGGTGCACGTGTATTTCCAGCCAAAGGATAAACACGAGTTGCAGCAAGAACTCCTTCAATAGGTTGAGTGAAACTTTGACGATCGACGTTGTGAATATAAATTGGCTCCTTGGCAGGTTCTGGGTATATGGCTTCGACAGACATATCAACCTCTGGCAAGAATATTAGATGGTTGCATGCAGAGGGCTGATAGTTGATAGCAGAGTGAAGCTTGATGAGGCGCATTACCCATGGAGCATCAAACTTCAGACCAAATAGATCAGAACCAGATGCAGCAAGTTGTCTGATGAAGAAATCCTGAGCATTGAAGCTGATGCCATTGAGAATATAGAAAACCAATGTCTTCATTGAGCCTTCAAGCTTTGCTGCAGAAGAATGTCCTTTGACGGTCCATAGAGTTCACCTTATAATATGATAGATGGTGCGGGGCAGATACTCTAGGTCTTCAATAAAGAATTCCTTTGGATATTGAGCCTCTTGTGGCAGTGGCTTCATCATGCTCAGCATTTGGCTCATATTCGGCTCAGGCTTCTAGAATATGCTCTCCAAAGCATTGCGGTGAAGCTGGCAACCAGATTCATAAAGTTCACCTAGAGTGGGCAGGGCAGTGAGCTCAATGATATCTAGAGCTTTGGCTTCGTGGTGCACATTGCCTATCGTCCACTCAAGGACCCAAGTCTTCGGATCCCTGTTGTAGTCGCGAATGTGAAGAGTTGCATAGAATTGTAACAGAAGCTCTTCATTCGAATTCTCTTTGTCGGTCACAAACTGTAGAAGGCCAGCATCTCTGAAGCAGTCGAGGGCTTCTTCCGAGCAGGGCAGGCCAGCAATGGCTTCGCAGTCGAGACCCATGTGGGGAAAGATGCACCCTTGATTGTATAGGACACAAGAATAGTAACTGTGCTGCTAATAGCTCCAGAACCGATCAGATGAAATTCTTGGCTTCGAATATGGGTTCTTGGCGCTATCAAAGAAGGTGTTGTGTGCAATGAAGCCATTCACATTGAACGACCCTGGCAAAGTTGCAGTACCTGGAAACCTTGGCAGCCTGGGTTTTGGCTTCTGGACCTGAGGCCTGTGCTCCACATGATAATCAAATTGAGGTCCGGGAGCAGGAGGAGGAACTATAATAGGCCAACGAACCATGACAGGTTGGCCGCGATCAAATGCCAGCTCAATAGTCCGAGGCCTTGGAGGTGGTACAGGAGCATCGACATTGACATGGGCTTCAAGTTGCATAATGGCTGCAGGTGCAATATTTGATTTAGGTGCCACGTTCACCTCAGGCGCCACATTAGCTTCAGCCATGACAGCGTCATTGGCTTCAGTGTTGTTGTTGGTGGCCGCCTTTGTATTTTCAACCTCCACTTGAGTAGCTGGGGGGTCGGGCACAGACTCGTTTGCCTCGAGAAACTTCTTGGTTGGTAGGGGGTGTGGCAACTGGCTCTTCTTCTTCACGGGGTTCTTGATCTTCTTCGGCTGATGCAGCCGGTATGTCTTCAGCAGCTTTGGCTTCAGACTCTGGGACGTTCACAGTTGGAGTGGCTTCAGGAAACACTTGACGTGCTACTGAGTTGTGTTGCACTTCCCCTTCTGGAACGCTCGGCAGAGCGACTTGTGGCCTTGGTCCTTTATGAAGCCTGCGGAATGCGGGCGACGCTTTTGGAGAGGGAGTTGGCTGTACCACATAGTCGTCATCGTCAAGCACCGGAGTGGTGACTTGAGGTGGTGGAGTACTTGGTGATTCTTCTTGACGGGGGGAGTCTTGAGGGCGATCAGCCCATGAATCATCCTGAGCAATTGGCGTCAGGGGACGACCAATGCTGATGAGTTCGCTGTTCGTGAGAATAGGCGATGATACCATTTGGTGCTCTATCTGAGGAAGGACTTCATCATTATCTACATTGTCTTGGGGACCAATGTCTTCAGCTGCGGTGGGGTCAACAGCTGGAACTTCTTCAGCTTCAGGAGCCTCTGTGAAAGCAGGCTCATGAAGTACTAGTTGACGCTCTCAGTTGGTGGATGCAGGACGAGCAATGGAGATGGGCTCGACAACAAGGGGCTCTGAGGGAGCAGCCCGATCTTTCTTCGAAGACTTCATCTTCCGCTTCTTGGTCTGTGGTGCATCATCAGTGGCATTCTTGTTCTTGCGCTTTCCGGCTTCGGCTTCAGCTGCCCTTGTTTTCTTGAGTTCTGAAGCTACAGTGGGGACCTTAGGCTTCAGCTTGGGCCATAGCAGGCTTCTTCTTGGTAGCCATCTTGGGGTCAATGCCAGGATACCCAAGTGCCTTGCGGTTTTCTGCTTCATTGTGAGCTTGAACACATTTTGCAGCGAGATGTTTCATTCGCTCTCTTGAACCTTTTGCTTCTTCACGTTTCTTGTGAAATGCCTCCTTGAGGTCATGCAGCATCTGCTTGAAGTTTTGAACATCAGCCATGATGAGCTTGGCCATGTGCTTCTTGAACTGAGACTTCTCATAGTCAATTTTGTTCTTCAGTTCGACAATCTTCTGAGCCAGAGCTAGCTCATGAGCAATGGCTCCATGGAAGGAGACACTAATGCCAATTGGAAGCTGAAGATCATCAATGCTGAGGCTCGGACTTTCAAACCACTCATCAATGAAGTTATTCAAGATGTCCACATCGAAGAGGGGCAGATCATTAAAGATCTCCGCCTCTTGCTTTCTGTTTATCAGCAGCTGAAGAGCATCATCACCAAGATCTTTGTCACTTGATAGATCAATGGCTTCATTCTCGTTCCTCAGAACGGCAGCTGGGGTCAGTGCTTGCCCAGAACTCTGGATGGGCTTCTTTTTCTTTAAAGACTTCTCGATCTTCTTGGAGATGCGAGAGAGATCTTCAGACTGCACACTGGATGCAGGAGGAGCAGTGGCTAGTGGCTTCGCACGCGAAGCTTTAGGTGCAACACAGGGCTTTGAAGCTTTAGTTTTGTTCTGCTTCTGTGGCTTAGGAGGAGCAGGCGCTTCATCAGAATCAGCGTCGTCGGCAGAGTGCTCCACGGCTGCCCCCTGAACAGCAATGTGAGTGACGAGACCTTCGAGGTTGTAGAAGGGCCTGACGATATTGGGTTCAGCATCACGTGTGCCATTAGCCCGAGGAGCAGATGGACCGGGGTTGAAGTCGAGTCCAAATGCTTTCTTGTTCTTCACAGCAGAATCCTTGGCAAACTTGTAGTTGCGCTTGAATAGATTGTCGTCACGACACCATAACAGAGAAGATGGCTCGGCATTAGCAGGCTGAGGTCCACGGACCATGCAAGGGTAGATGCCTTGAGCAATGGCTTCGGACTTGGACTTGGGTTGAAGATTTTTGTATAAGATGTCTCCCCAAGGTCACTTGATGGAATTCTTCTCAGCATACTCAGCAGTGACGAATCTGTACTTGAACCATTCCTCTGCCCAATATCTTCGAATCCACTGGATTCGAGTCTTGCGTTCACCATAGGTTTCTTTTGGGTCCGTCTTGTACATTTCATACAGATCAGGTGGCAAATCTTTGGATGTATTCCCACGGCGCTGTCTGCCGCCCTTTCTTGCTGACTTTTCAGTGGCCATGTAGTTCAAACTGGATGGCTACAGAACTTGCAAAGGCTTCCGTCTGCTGGTCAAACAAGAACTGGCTTCGGGAGAACTGATGTGACGCTGTAAGAATTCTACAAATGAATGCAGACTATGAGAACCAAGGGATTCTCCCACGGACATGTACCTGTGACAGCATTAGAGATGCGAGGGAAGGGGAAGAGGTCATATGCATTCTCAGAAGATTTTGAAGATAAATCAGTTTGAAGACATTGACCTCATAGCGCGAAGACATTCACTTATTTGTTGAGAGTTGGTTCCAGATTTGTACGAATCCAAGAATAGGTACAAGTGAGGAATCTAACTTGTTGTGAAGCATAAGTGAATATACTAGGCATGATATGAGATGCAGAACGGGATATATTCAATTTTGTAGGCATAGAAACCACTTTTGGTGGAGAAGAATGAATCTATCGGATCAAAAAGGCAGTAAAAGTAAGATTTAATTACCACACGAAGAACTGCTAGACGGAGTGGAGTGGGAGGCCGAGAAGTTCAAACTCCCGTGCCCTAACTTGGCGACGGAAGACACCTACGGCGGCAGCGGAGGAGACGAGGTCCGCGGCCAGCGTGAGGACGGCGTCGGTGAGGTCGCGGCAGCTAAGCGCTTCGTCGCCGGCGTCGTCGAGAGCTAGCGGTGGTGCTAGGGTTTGTGCGAGGTGGAGAGGTGGGAGAAGGATTTTGACCGCGATGAGATGTGTATTTATAAGGAAAGGGACATCACAGCGCAATTACGCAGGTGCCCCTGGCGGTTCACATCTGAAGGACACGTGGCAAACATGCAACTCATTGGAAGTTGTTCCATGTTCTCACGCACGCCTGGACTGTCTGGTGGTCGTTCCAGCTTCTCCGGTTTTCAGGCAATAAGGGTATAGCATTTTAAGCAGATTGAATATTTGTCTCTGTATCTTCTGCTGACAAGGACGCAGAGAAGACATTCGACAATTTCCATAGAATGCATATGATTTGGATAGATAGAATTTGAGGTAGAAGCATAGAAGAGGTTAGGGTCCGATCACATTCACTTAGACCAAAAGATTCAAACAAGAAGACATAGCTATAAGTGAATGTTGTAGAGGACAGAACACAAATATATGTATATATCTGAGTAAGACCAAATCAACATGGTGAAGACAAACATGAAGTCAAATTAAGGTCGAAGATAAATCAAATGTGAAGACTTTGCAAATGAGACGCCCAATGAAACACTTCAAACAAAAGTTTGGTGGTGGCATTACCCACCGTATAGGAAGTATTAGACCCAGACACGGCGCACAATTATCGTGGCGCTCCGAAGTCAAATTCCGCATTAATGTATTCACACTTAGAGTGTATGTCTTCATTGATTGAAGATATACATTACTTTGTGTGTTGCACATCTAAGTCATCAACATGCATAAGTGTTAGGATGTGTGTCCAATTACATGACATTTGAGGATTTTAAGATATTTTGCTCACACCGCAACTTGCAAAACTTTTTCTCATGCAAGGGCTTTGTGAAGATATCTGCCAATTGCTCTTTAGTGTTGACGTGAATGATATCAATATCTTCCTTCATGACATGATCTCTGAGAAACTGATGATGAATTTCGATGTGCTTTGTCTTCGAGTGCTGGACTGGGTTGTTGGCAATCTTGATGGCGCTTTCATTGTCGCAGTAGAGTGGTACTTGCTTTAGATGGATGCCATAGTCCTTGAGAGTCTGCTTCATCCATAGAAGTTGAGCGCAGCAAGATCCAGCAGCAATGTATTCAGATTCAGCAGTGGAGAGAGACACACAGTTCAGCTTCTTTGAAGACCAACAGACAAGTGATCGTCCCAGAAAGTGACATGTTCCTTATGGAGACTTGCGATCCACCTTGTCACCAGCATAATCAGCATCTGAGAATCCAACTAGATCAAACTCTGAGCCCTTTGGATACCATAATCCTAGTGTTGGGGTGTAAGCCAAATATCGAAGAATTCGCTTCGCAGCTAAGTGATGCGATTCCTTTGGTGCCGCTTGGAATCGGGCACACATGCAAACACTAAGCATGATATCTGGCCTAGATGCACATAAATAAAGTAAAGAACCAATCATGGAGCGGTATACCTTTTGATCGAACTCTTTACCATTGGCGTCAGGACCCAGATGACTTTTGGTTGGCATTGGCGTCGAGTAACCTTTGCAATCTTGCATTCCAAACTTCTTCAGGCAATCTTTGAGGTATTTTTCTTTAGATATGAAGATGCCGTTGCTTTGCTGGCGAATTTGAAGACCTAGGAAGAACTTCAGCTCACCCATCATGGACATCTGATATTGCTCTTGCATCATGTGCCCAAACTCATCACTGTACTTCTTGTCAGTGCAGCCGAAGATAATATCATCCAAATAGATTTGGCATACGAATAGTTCTCCATCATATGTCTTCGTGAAGAGTGTAGGATCTAGAGAACCAGGTTTGAAGCCTTTGCTCTTCAGGAAGTCTTTGAGTGTGTCATACCAAGCACGAGGGGCTTGTTTGAGGCCATACAGTGCCTTGTTGAGCTTGTATACCATATCAGGATGTTTTGGATCTTCAAAGCTAGGAGGTTGTGCAACATGCACTTCTTCTTCAATCTTGTCGTTGAGAAAGGCACTCTTCACATCCATTTGATACAGAAGGATGTTGTGATGGTTGGCATAGGCTAGCAGTATGCGAATGGCTTCAAGCCTAGCCAACGGAGCAAATGTTTCATCGAAGTCAATTCCTTGAACTTGAGTGTATCCTTGAGCAATGAGACGAGCCTTGTTTCTGACAACTTGACCATGCTCATCTTGCTTATTGCGATATATCCATTTGGTGCCTATGATGTTGTGCTTGCGAGGATCAGGACGCTTGACCAATTCCCACACGTTATTCAGCTCAAACTGTTGATGCTCTTTTTGCATAGCTTGCATCCATTCAGGTTCCATGAAGGCTTCAGCAACTTTCTTGGGTTCAGATATTGAGACGAATGCAAAGTGCCCACAGAAATTTGCTAGCCGTGTTGCTCTTAAACGAGTGAGTGGACCTGGTGCATTGATGCTATCAATTATCTTCTCAATCTGTACTTCATTTGCGACACGAGGATGAACTGGACGAAGATTTTGCTCTTGTTGATCATTATCTTCATTTTGAGCATTGGCTTCACGTTGAGCATTGTCTTCTGGTTGATTAGGCGCAGAAATGATAAGTTCCTCTTCAGCCTGTGCTTCAGACGGTATGATTTCTCCAGTTTCCATTAGCTTGATGGATTCACTAGGTGGAACTTTATCTAGCACATTTGGCAGGTGCTCTCTTTGCGAGCCGTTAGTCTCATCGAACCGCACATCCATAGTTTCAACCAATTTGTAGTGAAAGAGGTTGAAGACTCTGTAGGAGTGCGATTCCTTTCCGTATCCAAGCATAAAACCTTCATTTGCTTTCGGTGCAAATTTTGAAGTATGATGTGGATCCTTGATCCAGCACCTAGCACCAAATACTCTGAAGTAACTGACGTTTGGCTTCTTACCAGTTAGGAGCTCATAAGATGTCTTCTTCAGAAGCTTATGAAGATAGACACGGTTGATGACATGGCATGCAGTATCAATGGCTTCGGGCCAGAACTTTCTCGGAGTCTTGTATTCATCAAGCATCGTCCGAGCCATCTTGATGAGTGTCCGATTCTTGCGCTCCATGATGCCATTTTGCTGAGGTGTGTATGGAGCAGAGAACTCATGAGTGATGCCTAATGTATCAAGGTAAAGATCGAGGCCGGTGTTCTTGAACTCTGTGCCGTTGTCACTTCTGATGTGCTTGATCTTGACGCCGTAGTTCGTCATGGCACGATTGGCGAAGCGCCTGAAGACATCCTGCACTTCATTCTTGTAAAGGATTATATGCACCCATGTATATCTTGAGTAATCATCAACTATGACAAAGCCATAGAGGCAAGCAGTGGTAGTGAGAGTAGAGTAGTGAGTAGGACCAAAGAGATCCATGTGAAGCAGCTCGAAGGGTTGAGATGTAGTCATGATTGTCTTCGAGGGATGCTTGGCCCTTGTCATCTTTCCAGCTTCGCAGGCACCACACAGATGATCCTTCTTGAACTTGACGCCCTCGATGCCGATGACGTGTTTCTTCTTCGCGAGTGTGTACAAGTTCCTCATGCCCACATGTCCTAGCCTCCGATGCCAAAGCCAGCACTCTGAAGCTTTTGCTAGAAGACATACTGCCAACTGTGGTCCTGCTGAGAAATCTACCATGTACAAATCATCTTTCCGATACCCTTCAAAGACTAGAGACTTGTCAGATTCCATTAGGACAAGGCAACTATATTTTCCAAATATCACAATCATGTTCAAGTCACAAAGCATTGAGACAGACATTAAGTTGAAACCAAGGGATTCAACAAGCATCACTTTATCCATGTGTTGATCTTTTGAGATTGCAACTCTACCTAGACCCAATACCTTGCTTTTACTAGTGTCAGCAAACGTGATGTGACTCTTGTCAGATGGACGTAGTGTTGAATCCATCAGAAGACTTCAATCACCAGTCATGTGGTTAGTGCATCCACTGTCCATAATCCATTCTGAAGACTTTGGTGTCATACCCTATAGTGCAGTTAGGGGGATAGGCTTCACCAAGGGTATTGTGAAGCATAAACATTTGAAGAACAAGCGGATTATCAAAGCTTAGATCCAGGTTAGGACTGATAGGATGACTGGCAAGCGACTTAGGAACAAAATACATAGTAAGACCATTTGGGCATTTTATCTTGCGCCCTACAAGATGTTTTAGGTCCCCAGCAATAGCATCGAACGCCTTTGATTTCCGGCTGGAGACCTTTCCCTGCAAAAGAGAGTTAAGTTTTCTTAACCACCCACATTTTCAGGGGTGGCTTCAAAGCAACGAGTCTAAGTGCAGCATCTGAGAACTTCGGCTTTGGAGCCCTAGCAAATAGCCTTGCAGGAGGTGAATAGTACTCATATGAATAAGCAGAAAAATTCTTAGTTTTATGAACATAGCGGTTTGAAGAAACACGCTCATATTCATAAGTCTGAGTATGATTTCCCTGTAAAACATTGGCGTTAGGGTGACTCAGGTGAGTCCTCTGTCTGTATGAAGCCTTGGACCATATGAAGCCTTTGGTCTGGGCTTTGTCTTCTTCCCTTGTGGTGTCATGATGACATTCACAGGAAGATTCACAACACACCTTTTGGGCACCCAGATCTTCTTCATAGGTGGCCCATTCCTACAGTTAGTACCAATATACCTGGCAAACACTTCACCTTTCTGATTCTTAAACAATTTATAGTTTGCATCAAAGGATTCATCAATGATAATCGGGTTAGCACAAGTGAAGCCAGATAAGGTGGATGGATCCACTGAAGGTCCCTTCAGAGCAACCCATGTGGTTTTGGGGTACTGCTCAGGCTTCCAGTAAGTACCATCAACATTCATTTTCCTCTCGAACCCAACACCTTCTTTCGTAGGGTTTCGGTTCAGAATCTGCTTTTTTGAGGACATCACATAGTGTCTGATGCCCTTTGAGACTTTTGTACATTCCCATCTCAAGCAATGTCTTCAACCTAGCATTCTGATCAGCAATAGTAGTGGTATCCTCAGCAGAGGGGTTAGTTACCACATCAGCAGTTGAAGATATTGCAACAGTAGCAGCAGTAGAACATTCAGCAACATAAGTAGCGTTATCATGCTCAAGGCATTTTAGACATGGTGGTTCAAATCCTTCCTGAGCGGGGCTGATCTATTGAGCGCGAAGTGACTCATTCTCTTTTTGAAGATCTTTATGAACTGCTCTCAATTTCTCGAGTTCTTGCTTCCTTTGAAGATAATCATAGGAAAGCTTTTCATGAGTTGTTGAGAGCGTTTCATGACGACTTTGAAGTTCCTCGTACTTAACATGAAGATTTTTGATGTCTTCAATTAAGGACTGAGATCGGGTCATTTCTGCGTCCAACAGGTCATCGCTTTTGTCTAACAGTTTTTGAATATGTTCCATAGCTTTCTGTTGTTCAGTTGCAAATTTAGCAAGCGTTTTGTAGCTAGGTTTTGATTCACAATCAGAGTCATCTTCACTTGATGTTTGAAAGTAAGCATTGCGTGAGTTTACCTTGGCACCACGTGCCATGAAGCAGTAGGTGGGGGTAGAGTCGTCCTTGTCATTAGCATCAGTGTTGGTTACAGAGCCATTGTCTTCAGTGTTGAAGATGGACTTGGCAACGTAGGCTGTGGCTAGAGCCAGACTTGCAACGCCAGAGTCGGACTCCTCCTCAGACTCCACCTCTGCCTCCTCAGAAGCAGACTCCTCCTCTGAATCCATCTCCTTGCCAACAAAAGCACGGGCCTTGCCAGATGAGCTCTTTTTGTGTGATGAAGACTTCGATGTAGACTTGGAAGAAGACTTTGAGGATTTCTTCTTCTTCTTGTCATCAAAATCATATTCCTTTCTCTTCTTCTTCTTGTTGTTCTCATTGTCCCACTGTGGACACTCAGAGATGTAGTGACCAGGTTTCTTGCACTTGTGGCATGTTCTCTTGTTGTGGTCATGAGTAGAAGCTTCATCATTTCTTGAGCTGGATCGTGAAGACTTTCTGAAGCCTTTCTTCTTAGTGAATTTCTGGAACTTCTTCACAAGCATAGAAAGCGCCTTAATGTCTTCAGGATCACCAGAACTGCAGTCAGATTCTTCTTCAGATGAGGAAACCGCCTTTGCCTTCAAAGCGCCAGTTCGACCATAGTTGGGACCATAGATGTCTCTTTTCTCAGATAGCTAAAACTCATGTGTGTTGAGCCTCTCAAGTATGTCAGACGGATCGAGTGTCTTGAAGTCGGGGCGTTCTTGAATCATCAGGGCTAGGGTGTCAAACGAGCTGTCAAGTGATCTCAGGAGTGTCTTGACGATTTCATGCTTGGTGTTCTCAGTGGCGCCGAGATCATGAAGCTCATTTGTGATATCAGTGAGGCGATCAAACATGAGCTGGACATTCTCATTGTCATTTCTCTTGAAGCGGTTGAAGAGGTTGCAAAGGACACTGATCCTTTGACCTCTCTGGGTTGAGATGCCATCGTTGACCTTGGAGAGCCAGTCCCAGACTAGCTTTGACGTTTCCAGAGCACTCACACGGCCATACTGTCCTTTGGTCAGATGACCACATATGATGTTCTTGGCAGTAGAATCCAGTTGAATGAACTTCTTGACATCAGCAGGGGTGACACCTTCACCAGTCATGGGAACGCCGTTCTTGACGACATACCATAGATCGACATCAATGGCTTCAAGATGCACGCACATCTTATTCTTCTAGTAGGGGTAATCAGTGCCATCGAAGACAGGGCACGCAGCGGAGACTTTGATTATCCCTGCAGTCGACATAGCTAAAACTCCAGTGGTTAAACTGAATCACACAGAACAAGGGAGTACCTTGCTCTGATACCAATTGAAAGTGCTAGTTATCGACTAGAGGGGAGGTGAATAGGCGATTTTTATGAAAGTATTCAAAACATGGGAGTTTCAAAGACAAACAATAGAAATGAACCTATTGACATGCAGCGGAAGGTAGACTACACTAGGCAAGCCATAGTCAAGTATTCAATAAAGTGAAAGCACGAAGACTAATAGCAGCTAGGCAGGATGGATCAGGATGGAAGATAGTATGAAGCCAAACAACATTAGTCGTCACACAGTGAAGTCAAACAGATAATGCAAGTAGGCAATGACTTCACGAAGACAAACTGTAAGTAAAGAGAGGGAGAAGATAGAACCAGTTGCTTGGTGAGGACAAGGATTTGTTGGACCAGTTCTAGTTGCTGTGACAACTGTACGTCTGGTTAGGGAGGCTGAGATTCAACTCAGAAGACCGCGTCTTCACCTTATTCCCCTTGAGCTAAGGACACTTAGTCCTCGCCCAATCACTCTGGTAAGTCTTCAAGGTAGACTTCTGAACTTTCACAGACTTCGTTCACAGGCAATCCACAATGACTCTTGGATGCTCAGAACACGACGCCTAACCGGCTGGAGGATTCACAGTCCTCCAGTGTAACAAGGCTTCAGATCACGCAGACAGAAAGACTTCAGTGATGCCAAACACTCTTTGGGCTCTGGGTGTTTTGGGCTTTGTCATCGCAAGGATCTCTCTCTCAAACGCTTTGGAGGTGGGTTGCTCTCAAACGACAAAAGCCGTGCACTAACTCTGAGCAGCCACCAATTTATGGTGTAGGGGGTGGGCTATTTATAGCCACTAGGCTACCCGACCTGATATGTCCGAAATGAACCTGGGTCACTAAGGAACTGACACATGTTCCAACGGTCAGATTTCAAACACACGTGGCAGCTTTACTTGGGCTACAAGTAAAGCTGAGTCATCCAGCTTTGGATAAGATTTGCTCTCATTGTCTTCGCTCGAAGACATAGGATTTGGTTGAGCATCACTTCTATCACTCTGACTTTGTTCACTTGGACCCCACTTAACAGTATGGTGGTTCCTATGACTCAACAAAGAAGAAAAGGAAACTACGAAACAACTATGTCTTCGCACTCCATAGTCTTCACGTGAACGTCTTCTCGAGTCATAATCTTCATTGTGAATATCTTCACATACCACCATTGTCTTCAATGTCTTCACACATTTTTAGGGGTCATCTCTGGTAGGTAAACCAAATCAATGAGGGACTACTACCTGTGTTATCCTGCAATTCTCACAAACACATTAGTCCCTCAACCAGGTTTGTCGTTAATACTCCAAAACCAACTAGGGGTGGCACTAGATGCACTTACAGCTCAGCATGCCCATGGCGGCGAGCTGCGTGGTGAGCCTCTTTGCAATGTCGACGAGGCGGCTGATCCAGAGGTTTACGCTCTTCACGTAATCCTTGTGGGCGGCGGCATCATCGCTCCGCGGCCGCTTCTCGTCCTCCAGGGCCTTGTTCGGGGTCTCCTCACGAGCCTTGGCCTCCAAAAACTTCCCCTCCAAGCCATCGAGTTTCAGCTTCAGATCATTGATGGAGTCGTTGGCCTCGGAGAGCAGCTTGGCCTTGTCGGAGATAGTGACCTGCGCATCCGCTAGAGTGCGGTTGGCCGTGTCCCTCTCCCCCGTCAGCTCCGAGACCTTCTTCTTCAGCTCCTCCCGCTCCCGCTCCAGCTTCTTCACCTCGCCGGCGTGGTCCAGGGCCAGAGCATTGAGTGCGCCTTTGTGCTTCTACTCCAGCTCCTGGGTCCGCTGCGCGACGATCTTCCCGATTTCCTCGTCCTTGCCATGGAGCATGGCGGCAAGCGCATGCTCACGAGTAACGAGGTCTTCCTCCTGGCTGTTCAGCAGAGCCTGCTGCTGCTGCTGCCGAGCAGCCTCATCCTTGGCGGCCTGATCCGTCGCCACCTCCTGGGCCTTATCGATATCGGCCTGCTTCGGGATGAGCTCTCGCTTGCGCTCATCCAGCTCACCCTGGGCAGCCCTCAGTTCATCCCGGGCCTCGCCAAACTAGACCTGCGTCTGAACGACGTGCTCTTCAAAATCCTCCTCCGCCTTGTCCACCGCCGCCATCCTGGATTTCACTTTGTCTTGGCGGGCACGGTGGAGTGCCTGGAGCTTCTGGAAGTTGGCGCTCATGGCTCGGAGAAGCTGCTCCTCTTGGGACCCGTCGCCGCCGGCGCTCGGTTCGTCAACAACCTGGAGCCCAACGGTGGCGAGCGCCTCGTCATCAAACACCTCCCCCTCGGTTAGCGCTCTGGTGCTTGTCGTCCCCAGGAGGCGGACGAACAGATCGTCGCCCACCTTCAAGTACTTGCCCGGGGCGGAGGCTATAGGGGAGGAGGGTTGGTCGTTGGCCACCTCCTCCTCGGCAGCGGTCTCACCGGCCTCCCCGGCAGGCCCCTTGGCGGCCTCCTCAGCGGTGGTCTTGGCGCCTTCCCCGGCAACAATCTTGGTGGCCTCGGCTTCAGCATCCATGGCAACCTCCTCAATAACAGTGTCGACGTCCTCCTGGTACGTCGAGGGAGGGTCTGGAAACCAGAAGGGAAAATGAAGCAAGGCCGAGGTCAAGGTTCAGGGCAAAGCAAAAAGAAAAAACGTGGCATGGCAAGAAGAAGAACAAGAACAAGGACGGGAGGCGGGCCACTTACCCGTGCCGAGTTGAGAAGAAGTGGTCCCCTCCCCGCCAATGTGCATTGCCGGGACGGAGCCGCCGGCGCCCAAGCTCGCCCCCTCTTCCTCCGTGCGCGTGGGCTCGTCGGTAGGTGCCCTTGCTGGGGACGCCCCTCTGGGTGGCGTGGTCAATGGGGGCGGCCCTCAGCGGATCCTCCTTTTGCTGCTCCCCTCCTGCAAATCCGGCACCAAGGTGCATGCCCCAACGCTCATCGACGAGGAGTGAGTAATGAACTCACGCTGGGGGATGGAGCGGGGGCTGCATCGAGGGCTGTTGTCCGGACTGATCTCCACTAACACCGCCGAGCGCAGAGTGCTCGTCGGGGGCTTGTCGCCCGTCGAAGCCTTGGCCCTCTTCGCCGCCCTCTGGGCCAGCGTCTTCGTGTCCCTGCAAAGAGGAGGGCAAGTCAGGGAAGATGGCGTAGGCTGAGAGTCAGAAATGATGAAGGGCGAGATGCTTACTCGTCCTCCTCCGCCGGCCTCCTCTTCCTCTTCGGGCTGAAGGACCCAAGGTCGAAGTCGGCCTCCGGGCCACCGTCCGAAGGAGGAGGGGAAGGGGAAGGCGTCCTGTGCCGCTTGGACGAGGAAGAAGCGGCGGCCGCTACCTTCTTCTTCGCGGTCGCGGCCCTCGTCTGGCGCACGGGCTGCGCCTGGGCCTGTTGCCACTGCGTGGTCCTGCCGAGCTGGACCGGCTCGCCAGAGCTAGCCCGCCGCAGGACGCGTTTCCTCCCCAGGGCCGAGGAGTCATCCGCGTCGGCCTTCTCTTCAGTTGACTCTGAGGGAGTCATGGACTAAGGGGTCCTCGGGCGTCCGACCTGTTAACCATGAGCTGGACTGATGGGCTATGAAGATACAAAGACCAAAGACTCTACCCGTGTCCGGATGGGACTCTCCTTGGCGTGGAAGGCAAGCTTGGTGACCAAATTTGAAGATTCCTTTCTCTGTAACCGACTTTGTACAACCCTAGTCCCCTCCAGTTTCTATATAAACCGGAGGGCTTAATCCAGAAAAGATATAGTCATACAGGCTAGACTTCTAGGGTTTTAGCCATTACGATCTCGTGGTAGATCAACTCTTGTAATACTCATATTAATCAAGATCAATCAAGTAGGAAGTAGGGTATTACCTCCATAGAGAGGGCCCGAACCTGGGTAAACATTGTGTCCCCCGTCTCCTGTTACCATCGACCTTAGACGCATAGTTCAGGACCCCCTACCCGAGATCCGCCGGTTTTGACACCGACATTGGTGCTTTCATTGAGAGTTCCACTGTGTCGTCCCCAAAAGGTTGATGGCTCCTTCAATCATCTACAACGATGTTGTCCAGATGGAAACCTTCCTCCCCGGACAGATCTTCGTGTTCGGCGGCTTCGCACTACGGGCTAACTCGCTTGGCCATCTGGAGCAGATCTACAGCTACGCCCCTGGCCATCAGGTCAAATTTGGGACCTTGAACTACGTCGCGGACATCCACGGAGACTTGATCTTCGACAGATTTGATACCACAGCAGCCGCTCCCTACCCCTACGATGAACATGATTTAAATCTGTCATCGAACCATACTCACGAAATTGCACCTGTAACCGCTCCGGCCTTAGATCCAGAGCAGACTGCGCCATCCGAGGACGGGAAACTCAACCCCGCCACGGAGGCCACAGACTTAACCTCATGTGATATCTATGTCACCGGAACTCCGGACTCGTCTCCGGCTATAAGTTCCAAACCATGTGCGTCCGCGGACGCTGGGCTTGATCAGTTATCGATCTTCGAATTCAGCGCCGCAGACGTCTTCTGGCACTCGCCTTTAAGCGATGTGTTAAACTCATTAAGAAATATGTCCTTAGCGGGGGACTCACAGCCGAACTATATCCGGTTTGAACTGGAGGTTGATGATGGAGAATCTGATTTCCCACCCACTGCCCACTTCATAGCCACTGTCGAAGACCTAACTGACACGCTTGACTATGACTCTGAATACATCGACGGTATGGATGACGATGCCGGAGAAGAGGAGGCCCAAAACCCGCCGTTCACCGGACGATGGACGACCACTTTCTCATATGACGTATACACGGTGGATGCAACAAAAGTTAATAGCGGCGACGATAAGGAGAACCTAGCGAAGGATGACCCTCCTAAGACACAACCAAAGCACCGTCGTCAGCGGCGCAGCTCTAAATCGCACTGTAGCAAGGACAGGAACACCAGCACAGGAGACGATAACACTCCGGATGGTGCCGAAGACACAGAAGACCCCGCCGAACAAACTGCCGAACAAGACAATCGGGAAGATGGGCAAGTTAGTTCTGATGAACAGGCCATAGAAGAAGACTCGGAGGACGGTAGTTATCATCCGCTCTCTGAGGAGGAGGCGAGCCTCGGCAACGAAGATTTCATCGTGCCTGAGGAACCTCTCGAGTAGGAGTGCTTTAAGCTTCAGCTAATAGCCACTGCGAGGAGCTTGAAAAAGAAGCAGTAGCAGCTTCAAGCTGATCAAGACCTGCTCAATGGCAGATGGACCGACGTCCTGGCAGCCGAGAAATACGGCCTTAAACGCCCAGTCAAAAGTTACCCGAAGCGCAAATTGCTACCTTAGTTGATGACGAGGTGGCAGAGCCCGCACCAGCATCGCGCAATGCGGCTGACCGACCACCGCACGGTCGGGATAAAACAGCGACTCGAGCCGAAAACCAGACTTCCCACCTCACCGTAAAGGCAGGGATAAGGCAGCTCGGGGTTATACATATGACCTTCGTCTAGACCTGGACAGTAGAGCAGGACATTCAAGATTGATCTACGGATCGCGAGGACGTGCCCTGACACGCGAGGACGGCTATCTATTCGGACGTGACAAACCTAGTCACGCCCGGGCCGAAAACCGCAGACGGACTCCATCGGAGCTACGTCGCGATGCGGCCCGATATAGAGGCGCCGCACACCCTCTTTGCTTCACTGACGAAGTAATGGATCATGAATTCCCAGAAGGGTTCAAACCCGTAAACATCGAATCATACGATGGAACAACCGATCCCGCGGTATGGATCGAGTATTTTATTCTCCACATCCACATGGCCCGCGGGGATGATCTTCACGCCATCAAATACCTCCCACTAAAACTCAAAGGGCCAGCTCGGCACTAGCTAAACAGTCTTCCTGAAAATTCTATTGGCAGCTGGGAGGACTTGGAAGAAGATTTCCTTGACAACTTCCAAGGTACATAGGTCCGGCCACCAGATGCTGATGACTTAAGTCACATAGTCCAACAGCCTGGAGAGTCAGCCAGGAAATTCTGGACTAGGTTCCTAACTAAAAAGAACCAGATCATTAACTGTCCGGATGCCGAAGCCCTAGCGGCCTTTAAACATAGCATCCGTGACGAATGGCTCGCCCGCCACCTCGGCCAGGAAAAGCCGAAGTCCATGGCAGCCGTCATGGCACTCATGACCCGCTTCTGTGCGGGTGAGGATAGTTGGCTGACCCATAGCAAAAACACAGCAAGTGAAATAGGCACCTCCGAGGGCAAAAATAGCAACGGCAAGCTCCGACGCAACAGACACAAACGCCAAAGCAATGGCAACAACACCGATGACACGACAGTCAACGCCGGATTCAGTGGCTCCAAGTCCGGTTAGCGTAACAAGCCATATAAAAGGAACAATCAGGGACCATCCAGCTTGGACCGCATACTTGATCGTCCGTGCCAAATCCACGGCACCCCGGACAAACCTGCCAATCATACGAACAGAGATTGTTGGGTTTTTAAACAGGCCGGTATGTTAAATGCAGAGAACAAGGAAAAGGGATCGCAAAGCGAGGACGATGACGAGGAGCCCCGGCAACCAAACACAGGGGGACAAAAGAAGTTCCCCCCCAGGTCAAAACGGTGAACATGATATATGCTACACACATCCCCAACACGGAGCGCAAGCGCGCGCTCAGGGACGTCTATGCGAAAGAGCCAGTCGCCCCAAAATTTAATCCATGGTCATCATGCTCGATCACTTTTGATTGAAGGGATCATCCGACCAGTATCCGTCATGGCGGTTCAGCCGCATTGGTCCTTGACCCAATAATTGATGGATTCCACCTGACGCGAGTTCTTATGGACAGTGGCAGCAGCCTGAACCTGCTCTATCAGGATACAGTCCGCAAAATGGGCATTAACCCATCACGGATCAAGCCCACAAAGACTACCTTTAAAGGAGTCATACCAGGCGTAGAGGCCCGTTGTACGGGCTCAATTACGCTAGAGGTTGTCTTCGGATCTCCGGACAACTTCCGAAGCGAAGAATTAATCTTCGATATCGTCCCTTTTCACAGCGGCTACCACGCACTGCTCGGACGAACCGCATTCGCTCGATTCAATGCGGTCCCTCATTATGCTTACCTCAAGCTCAAGATGCCCGGTCCACGCAGCATCATAACAGTCAATGGAAACACGGAACGCTCCCTCCGTACAGAAGAGCACATCGTTTCCTTAGCAGCAGAAGTACAGAGCGGCCTTCTCAAGCAGAACCTTAATTCGGCTGCCGAGCTCCCGGACACCGTTAAGAGGGTTCAGACTATTCTGCAGCAGGATAGCTCGGCTCGTCAGGAGCTCGACTAGCAATTTGGCCTCCGTCCCGGCCCCGATCAAGTGGTGGCATTGGTACCGCACGTACATAATTACACTCTCAAAATACCATGGGCACAGACGGAGGCATACCTACCTTGTGATCCACAATACGGCTTGACCGCTCCCGGACACATTTACTTTCACTGTTTCCTTTCCCCTTTTCAGGTCTCTTTTCTACAGGCTTTCCCTGATGGCCTGATCACCGGTCTTGTCAAAGGATAAACACACTGAGATGACAAGAAGCACAAGCGTACAGGGGAATTTCTAGGTGTTTTCTTTAACGATCACTTTACCTATTTTCAAGACCCACACGCATCTCTCCCTTGGTCGCGACATGTCCAATAGCCCGTTGCTTATCGCACTATTTTTATCAATGTGCTTTGACGTACTAATAAAATTTCAATGAAAACAGTTCGCAGCCCAAATTCTGCGGGCCTAGCTCATTACCTTTGCTCTTTTTTCTGCTTTCCTTTATTTTCTGTTAATAACCTTGTCAAGTAGCACCCGTACACTTTGGTACGTTTCCATTTTCCAGGGGATTCATAGCACCCCGCACTACGGCAACAAAGTCCGAACACTTTTTTACAGTACAGTTCGGCACCCTGAATTTAGCATTATATGCATTGGCTCCGAATCATGTCTTTGGTCAATAGTTGGGTTGTCCAGCTCCTGTGCTTGCTACCTTACGTTCCGCTATATCGGCTAAGGTAGTAAAGGGAGAACTACTGCGATTGTGCCCTGGTTTACCCGATGGAGTACCTCTGTAGAGAAAGCCGAAAACTGACTGTCATGATGCGGCGAGAGCCGGTCAGCTCTTCGGAGGTCTCAAATTGTGTCACATCCCTAGTTCTGGTATGACCTAGACTAGCTAGTCATGTGTGCATCATGTTTAAATTTCATTTAAATTTGAAATGGGGATCTGTGAAACCCTCAGAATCATTTCTGGAAATGACCCAAATAAAAATTGCTCCAAAAGGGTCCAAGAAAATGTTCATGTTGCTCTCTGAAAATATTGGACAGAGATAAAAATCAAACCAATATTTTCAGGAGCTCATAAATATTTATTTTGGGCATTTGGAATTAATGCAGTAATTATTTGCTTTGGATATATATTGTTATATATATATAATATTGTCCAAAAATTATGCCATTTGCTGAGGAGTTCTGGAATAATACCACTAGCCCCTACAAAAATTGGCATAAGAAAATAAAATGGTTTATCATTTTTATTAAACCAAACAAATGTCAGAAAAATAGAAAATAAACAAAAAGGGGAAAACCCTTACCTGGACTTACCTGGGCCACTTGCTGGCCTGGCTCTGTGCCAGCCCAGCTGACTGGCCAGTGCCAGTCGTCGTTGTCCTCGCGCCAGACGGACAGGCGTGTGGCCGACGCGCGCGCACCGCCGTGCCGCCACGCCACCAGCCTGCCTGCCCTCTCCCCTGCCAGCGCGACGCGCTGGGCGACGTCGCGGGTGCCGTCCCGATCCGGTCGACCTCCTCACTTTTCCCCTCGCCTTCTCCCTCGCTCTCTCTCACCGCGCCCGAGCGCTGCCGTCGCCGCCACTCGCCATTGCCGCAGCCACCGTCTCCCCCTCGTCTCTCCGACACGCGCAGGAGCTCCGCCTCCTCGCTCTGAAGCTCTCCGCCGAGCCACGCAAGCCGGAGCGTCCCGTGGAGCCGTCGCCGTCGCCTTCTTCGCCTCCGGCCGCCGTGGATCCCCATCGCCGCTCCGTCGACTCCAGAGCTTCCCCCGAGCCGCTGAGCACGCCCGCCGAACCTCCGTGAGCTCCCCTCCGTTTCCCCTCCGTTCCCGCGCTCGAATTCGCGCCGTAGCCGTGCTAGCCGACGTGCCCGCGAGCGCCTCGCCGCCAACCATGTCACCGTCGTGGCAAGGGCCACCACAGCTCGCCCCGAGCACCTCACCGTGCTCTTGGTGCCACGAGGGTGCCGCAGAGCCCCTCGGGTGGCCTCCCCGTGCACCGCAGCGCTGCGCCCGCCCTTGGCCGAACTCCGGCCACCGCCGCGAGCTTCGCTCCGGCGAGCTCCGACCACCCCACGGTCTCCCTCGTGTCCCACTGGATGCGCGCGAGCCTGGGCTTCGCGTAGGTGGCCTCCGCGGCCCAAATGGTCGCCGGAGCGATGAACCCGACGAGCTCCGCCGCGCTCGGCCTCGCCGGCGACTAACCGCCGGTCAACCCGGGTCAAACCGCACTAATTACCCCCCCTGTGACACTGACAGTGCGCCCCTGCGCCTAATCCTATAATTAGAACAAATTAAACCCTCTGTTTAAAACGTATGACACTGACGTGTGGCCCCCACACGTCAGGTTGACCAGGTCAGCACCGCTGACCCGCTGACGTCATGATGACGCAGTGCTGACGCAATAAACCCTTTTCTGGATTTAAATTAAATCAGGAAATTCCAGAAAATGTTCAAAACTTCTAAAATTCATAGAAATTCAACCGTAGCTCAGATTTAAATAATTTATATATGAAAAATTATCAGAAAAATGCAATCTATCCATCAGTACTAGTTTCAGGCATGACAAACCAACTTATACCTACTGTATAAGTGAAAACATATAAATGGCATATATAAGGACTTAAATTAGAGTTGCATTTGAACCTTTGGTTCAAATGGATCTCCTCCAAGTTGAATGCTAAATGCATTGGCTCAAAATACATCACATATTCATGCCATATTCATGCATCATATTGTTGCATATGATTGTGTTTTGACTGTCGACACCGTTCCTTCTCGATAGGTCCTGCTCCGGAGAGTGTTCCAGAGTACCTGTCTGAGGAGCAGTGCCACCCTGTTGATCTACCAGGCAAGCAAACCCCCTTTGTTCATTCCGATACAAACCTACTCTCTCGCTCCTGCTCTCTTTTACTGCATTGGGACAACAACGATTCAACTGCTACTTTATGCTGCGGTAGTTGAACCCATTCCTCTGCATGACCTGTCATTGCCACAGTAAATAGTTGAAACCCACTAGCATGTGTAGGAGTTGATTGAGCCATGTTGTGTTCCTACCATGCCTTGCCTGCTATTGCTTAGAGTTGTGTCAGGTCTGGTTCATTGGGAATGAATTGGAGTGTTACGATATGTTCTGGTGCCGAGAGTTAAGCGTGTGAACACGATTTGGTAAAGGTAGCGGTGAGAGACCATGTAGGAGTACATGGTGGGTTGTCTCATTGGGACCGTCCTTAAGAACCGAGTTCTGTGTAAGTTGTCCAATGACTAGCTACTACCACACATTGGGCTCCGGGCGCTCCAAGCTCTCTCGACTTATTAACCGCCTTGATCTCTGTCCAGGAGTTGCAACTAGTTTCTGGTGTTTGTAGGTAGTGCTATTTTTCTACCGAGTGGCACCCGGCAGGGTGGGCTTGGGACAGACTAGGCACACGTGGCCCGGTGTACCGAGTGGCACCCGGATGGTGGGCTCGGGAACCCTGCACACATCGTTTGGGGCCGTGAGCGACACCCCGGCCGGATCTCCTTGCGGATGGAACCCAAATAGGCGATAAACCTGGACTAGAGTCTTGCGTGGTTAGTCAGGTCGTGGCCGACACCCTCGCCAGGCTTCCGCTTGAAGGTTGCCGAGGTACATGACGTGTACATGGCGGTAAGTGGCGAGAGCGTGTGTGACGCAGTACACCCCTGCAGGGTTATCATGATCTATTCGAATAGCCGTGTCCTTGGTTATGGACTTCTTGGATGCTTACGTGGTACATAGACAACTTGAAGTGGATACTCTAAAATGCTCAAGATAAGTGTGAGTGCTATGGATGGCTTCTCGTAGTGAGACGGGAATGGATCCATAGTGGTGTATTGAGGTGGTGATGAGTGGACTCGTGTGCGCCTTCTTACCTCAAAGAAGTTTCTCGTAGTCGTAGAACAGGATAGCCACTGAGTCAAAGCTGGCTTGGTGCAACTAAACCCCACACTACCTTCTTGACACAAATGCATGTATGATAGGATCTGATGTAAGTCTTGCTGAGTACCTTTGTACTCATGTTGCTTTATTTATGTTTTTGCAGCGGAGACTTCGGTCTTACTAGTAGTTCCGCTTGGACTTCGACGAGTAGCTTGTACCTCAGCTACGATCTTGTACCCTTGGGAGGGTCTTGTAGATAGTCAGGCTTCTCAGCCTTTTTCTTTGTAGTTGTCTGTATTCAGACATGTAATGCTTCCGTTGCTTGTATGCTCTGAATGATGGGTCATGTGACCCCTGTTTGTACTTAATGCTATGTGGCTCTTCCGGGCCTTTTATCTATATGAGTTCGCGTTATGTTGTGATGCCATGTTGTACAGCACATACTTGCATGTTATGCGTACGTGTAACGTGTATTGCTATGTGTGGGATCCGACAATCTAGTTGTTTATCCTTGGCAGCCTCTCTTATGGGGAAATGTAGTCTAGTGCCTCCTTGAGCCATAGTAGTCCGCTACAGCCCGGTTCACCGGAGTCCTGCTAGCCCAGCACTACTGCTCTGGACACTTGACTGGCCGGCATGTGTTTCACATCGTTCATGTGTCTGTCCCTTCGGGGAAATGTCACGCGGTGACATCCGGAGTCCTGCCTAGCCTGCTACAGCCCGGGTTCCCGGAGTCCTGTTAGCCCAGTGCTACAGCCCGGATTCACACGCTGCTGACCGACACGTTCGATGTTGATTCATGTATGCCTGTCCCCATACGTTAGTGCCGCTTTGGGTTCACGACTAGCCATGTCGGCCCGGGTTCTCTGTCATATGGATGCTAGCGACATTGTCATATACGTGAGCCAAAAGGCGCAAACGGTCCCGGGCCATGGTAAGGCGACACCCGTGGGAGTACCGTGCGTGAGGCTGCAAAGTGATATGAGGTGTTACAGGCTAGATCGGTGTGACTTAGAATCGGGGTCCCGACAGCTTTGGTATCAGAGCCTGACTGCCTGTAGGATTTCCAAGCCAACCTGGTCGAAGTTGAGTCTAGAAATTCCTTAGTTATGTAAGGGAATTGATTGTGGAAGGGAACGTAAGGCTCTTTTACTCCTTTTACCTCATGCCTTCTGATCTGAGTCATCCTATCTTTCCTACGGGGTTAAGGAACTAGGCTTTCTCTTCTGCCTATCAGGATCACGTGTTACTACTCCGTAGTCTCTTAGGATTGGTTGGTCAGAGTCATATCCCAGCTTGAGTACCCCCAGTGTAGCCTGTTTAGTAATATCTCAGAACCTTGAGTGATGATGTTGAGTTTGGTGCTACCCCGTCCTTTGCAGAATGTCTCATTTTGAGCATTTTACTGCCGTTATGCTGCCAGATTTGTCCTAGGAGTTTGAGAGATACTAAATTTCCTTATGCTACATGTTGCATCCTATAGTTGTTGTTGACCTCGTCCTTGGTTCCGCTTCTCAGGATGTCGTCAGTTAACCGAAGTTCTGTTGCTCGTTGCCTGAACCACGGAGGTGGTAGGGATGAGGAGGATCCTCCCGACCAGCCTTCGTTGGCAGAGTTTATGTTAGAGATGGAGAGGAACAAGCATGAGTCTAACCGCTTGTTAGCACGTATCGAGGAGAACACCGCACCTCAGTGCAAAGAGTCAGCGACCATCTATGATTTCATTGGTTTGAAACCACCTACCTTCCATCATTCCATTGAACCACTCGATGCAGATGACTGGCTCCGTAGTATCACACACAAGTTGCGTTCTGCGAACGTAGCTGAAGGTGACAAGGTCACTTATGCTGCATATCACCTGGAAGGTCCTGCTAGTCTTTGGTGGCAGAACTATGAGGCTATGCTTCCAGCTGGCCAGATACCGACCTGGAGAGATTTCACTGAGGCTTTTCGCGAGCATCACATTCCTCAGGCTCTCATTAACCGCAAGAGAGAAGAGTTCTGTAGTCTCACCCAGGGTAAGATGGCTGTTGATACTTACAGTAGAGAGTTTGAGAACCTCGCCCGCTATGCTACAGAAGAAGTGTCCACGGACGCTAAGAAGCAGGCTAGGTTCCGGAAAGGTCTCAACCCCAAGCTGCGTCGTGATCTCCACTTGCACCATTGCAATATATTCCAGGCTCTTGTGAACAAGGCCATTAATGCGGAGACAGCTCAGCTCACCTACGAGGAGTCTCGTAAGCACACCCGTGATTTGGTTTCTTCCTCTGGTTCTAGTTCTCATAAGCGCCGGATTTGGGTTCCGAACTCCGCTCTTCCACCTGGATATGCACCGAGGCCATCTTATGTGGCGCCTCGCCCAGTCCAGCAGTATGCTCCACCCAGGCCTATTGGTAGACCGCTTGTCAATGCAGGTCCACATCCAACTTCAGGGACTTGCTTCACATGCGGGAAGCCAGGACACTATGCACGTGACTGCTCTCAAACTAACCATGCCCCACCCCTGTCTGAGAAGTCTGTTGGCAGTGGTAAGCCATCACGCAAGATGATCAGTGTCAAGTCAGCTCCCACTGAGCGTGGACGTGTGCATCACGCGTCAGCTAAAGACGCTCATGATGATCCGGATGTCGTTCTTGGTACACTCCTTGTCAATTGCCATCCAACTTCGGTTCTATTCGATACTGGAGCATCTCACTCCTTCATCTCTGAAGGCTATGCCCGTTTGCACGACATGTCATTTTGTGATATGCCAACTCCACTTGAAATCCAAACTCCAGGGTCTAGATGGCAAACTACCAGAATAAGCCATGGTAATGAAATCCTTGTTGACAGACTTGTATTCCTTGCCTCACTTATAGCCCTCAAGTCTACAGACATTAACATCATCTTGGGTATGGACTGGATGACAGCTCATCATGCCAAGATTGATTGTTACACCAGGTCTGTTCAACTCACACACCCATCTGGCAAGTTAGTCACTGTCTCCGCCAGAGTTGCAAAGCGTCATCTCTATTCTCTTAATGCCAGTCCTCTTCCAGACCTTGAAGATATCCCGGTAGTCCGTGACTTTCCAGATGTCTTTCCAGAGGAACTGCCAGGTATTCCACCTGACAGAGATGTAGAGTTTGTCATAGATCTTATCCCAGGAACCGCCCCAATTTCTAGGAGACCTTACAAGATGGCACCTTTGGAACTAGCTGAGCTTAAGAAACAACTTGATGAGTCCTTGCAAAAGGGTTTCATCCGACCTAGTTCTTCTCCCTGGGCTTGCCCCGTCCTCTTCGTCAAGAAGAAGGATGGTACGGACCGGATGGTTGTAGATTATCGTCCCGTTAATTTGGTCACGATAAAGAACAAGTATCCGCTCCCCAGGATCAATGACCTGTATGATCAACTCGCTGGATCCTCGGTCTTTTCCAAGATGGATTTGAGGTTAGGCTACCACCAAATCAAGATTAGAAACGGGGACATTCCTAAGACGGCTTTTGTCACTCGTTATGGCCAGTACGAGTACACCGTCATGTCCTTTGGTCTAACCAATGCTCCAGCTACCTTCTCCCGCTTGATGAACTCGATCTTCATGGAGTACTTAGACAAGTTCGTCGTGGTTTACCTCAATGATATCCTTATCTACTCGAAGAACGAGGAAGAGCATGCCGAACATCTTAGACTTGTGTTAGAAAAACTCAGAGAGCACCGCCTTTATGCCAAGTTCTCCAAGTGCGAATTTTGGTTGCCAGAAGTGACCTACCTAGGCCACGTGATCTCTGGTAAGGGCATTGCTGTCAATCCTGAGAGAGTTCAGGCCGTTCTTGATTGGACTCCACCTGAAACAGTTAAACAAGTTAGGAGTTTCCTTGGTCTAGCCAGTTATTGTCGCCGCTTTGTTGAAAACTTCTCCAAAGTAGCCAAACCCCTCACGGAACTTCTCAAGAAGGATAAAAAGTTTGAGTGGTCCCCACAGTGTGAATACAGTTTTCAGGAACTGAAAAGACGCCTGACTTCTGCCCCCATACTTGTGCCACCGGATTTCACTAAAGACTTTGTTATCTACTGCGACGCCTCACGACAGGGACTAGGCTGCATTCTTATGCAGGATCGTCATGTGATTGCCTATGCATCTCGACAGTTACATCCACATGAGGAGAATTATCCTACACATGATCTAGAGCTTGCAGCCGTAGTCTATGCACTTAAGACATGGCGACATTACCTTCTCGGTAAACGTTGCGAGATTTACACCGATCACCAGAGTCTCAAGTATATTTTCACCCAACCAGATTTGAACCTTAGGCAAAGACGTTGGTTGGAGTTGATCTCAGATTACGACTTAGGGATTACCTACACCCCAGGCAAGGGCAATGTCATGGCTGATGCGCTAAGTCGTAAGTCCTATTGCAACAATCTTATGTTGCAGCAGGGCCAACCACTTCTCCATGAGGAATTCCGTAAGCTTAATCTTCATATTGCTCCTCACGGATTCCTTTCTACCTTGGTGGCGAAACCTACTCTTGTGGATCAGATCATTTCTGACCAGAAGTTTGATAGGGGTGTTACCCGCATCAGGAGAAACATTAATAAGGGAGTTGGTGGATGTTTCTCTATGGATGATCGAGGTGATGTTTTCTTTGAGAATCGCTTGGTGGTTCCCAAGAATCAACATCTGCGACAATTGATCCTTAAGGAGGCACATGAATCCCCTCTCACGATTCATCCCGGTAGTACTAAGATGTATCAGGACCTACGTCAGAGGTTCTGGTGGACTAGGATGAAGAGAGAAATTGCTGAGTTCATAGCTAATTGTGACGTTTGTCGTCGCGTTAAGGCAGAGCATCAAAGACCTGCTGGCACCCTTCAACCTTTAGCCATTCCTGAGTGGAAATGGGATAAAGTTGGTATGGACTTCATCACCGGCTTTCCCAGGACCAAGAAAGGGAATAACGTTATCTTCGTAGTCATTGATCGTCTTTCCAAAGTGGCTCACTTCCTACCTGTTCGAGAGAGTATCACTACTAGTCAGCTCGCTGACTTATATATTTCTCGAATAGTGTCACTTCATGGTGTTCCACTAGAGATCAATTCAGACCGTGGTAGTCTCTTCACTTCTCATTTCTGGGAGAGTTTCCAAACTGCCATGGGCACCCATCTTTCCTTCAGTACCGCTTTCCACCCTCAATCAAGTGGTCAGGTGGAAAGGGTCAACCAAATTCTCGAAGACATGCTTAGAGCTTGCGTTATCTCATTCGGTATGGATTGGGAGAAATGCCTACCTTTCGCCGAGTTTGCTTATAACAATAGCTATCAATCCAGTCTTAAGAAAGCTCCTTTCGAGATTCTGTATGGACGAAGATGTCGAACACCTTTGAACTGGTCAGAAACCGGTGAAAGACAATTCTTTGGACCGGACATGATCCAGGAAGCAGAAGAGCAAGTTCGCATCATTCGTGAGAATTTGAAAATAGCCCAATCTCGCCAAAAGAGCCAGTATGACCATCGTCATAAGGAAGTGGCTTATGGAGTTGGCGACAAGGCTTACCTTCGGGTTACTCCTCTAAAGGGTACCCATCGATTTGGTATCAAGGGCAAGTTGGCTCCTTGTTACATTGGTCCTTTTCGCATTCTCGCTAAACGAGGAGAGGTTGCCTACCAGTTGGAACTACCGCCACATCTTTCTCGAGTCCATGATGTCTTCCACGTCTCTCAACTCAGGCGTTGCTTCTCGGATCCCATCCGCGGAGTGGACCACGAAATGCTTGATCTCCAAGATAACCTCACATATCGAGAGTACCCTATTCGCATTCTTGATCAAGCAGAGCGTGTCACCCGACGTCGGAACATCAAGTTTCTCAAGGTTCAGTGGTCTCATCATTCTGAGAGAGAAGCTACTTGGGAGCGAGAAGATCGTCTTCGACTGGAGTACCCCACCTTCTTTCCATCGACCCCTGAATCTCGGGACGAGATTCTTTCAAGTGGGGGCGAGTTGTCACATCCCTAGTTCTGGTATGACCTCGACTAGCTAGTCATGTGTGCATCATGTTTAAATTTCATTTAAATTTGAAATGGGGATCTGTGAAACCCTCAGAATCATTTCTAGAAATGACCCAAATAAAAATTGCTCCAAAAGGGTCCAAGAAAATGTTCATGTTGCTCTCTGAAAATATTGGACAGAGATAAAAATCAAACCAATATTTTCAGGAGCTCATAAATATTTATTTTGGGCATTTGTAATTAATGCAGTAATTATTTGCTTTGGATATATATTGTTATATATATAAAATATTGTCCAAAAATTATGCCATTTGCTGAGGAGTTCTGGAATAATACCACTAGCCCCTACAAAAATTGGCATAAGAAAATAAAATGGTTTATCATTTTTATTAAACCAAACAAATGTCAGAAAAATAGAAAATAAACAAAAAGGGGAAAACCCTTACCTGGACTTACCTGGGCCACTTGCTGGCCTGGCTCTGTGCCAGCCCAGCTGACTGGCCAGTGCCAGTCGTCGTTGTCCTCGCGCCAGACGGACAGGCGTGTGGCCGACGCGCGCGCACCGCCGTGCCGCCACGCCACCAGCCTGCCTGCCCTCTCCCCTGCCAGCGCGACGCGCTGGGCGACGTCGCGGGTGCCGTCCCGATCCGGTCGACCTCCTCACTTTTCCCCTCGCCTTCTCCCTCGCTCTCTCTCACCGCGCCCGAGCGCTGCCGTCGCCGCCACTCGCCATTGCCGCAGCCACCGTCTCCCCCTCGTCTCTCCGACACGCGCAGGAGCTCCGCCTCCTCGCTCTGAAGCTCTCCGCCGAGCCACGCAAGCCGGAGCGTCCCGTGGAGCCGTCGCCGTCGCCTTCTTCGCCTCCGGCGGCCGTGGATCCCCATCGCCGCTCCGTCGACTCCAGAGCTTCCCCCGAGCCGCTGAGCACGCCCGCCGAACCTCCGTGAGCTCCCCTCCGTTTCCCCTCCGTTCCCGCGCTCGAATTCGCGCCGTAGCCGTGCTAGCCGACGTGCCCGCGAGCGCCTCGCCGCCGACCATGTCACCGTCGTGGCAAGGGCCACCACAGCTCGCCCCGAGCACCTCACCGTGCTCTTGGTGCCACGAGGGTGCCGCAGAGCCCCTCGGGTGGCCTCCCCGTGCACCGCAGCGCTGCGCCCGCCCTTGGCCGAACTCCGGCCACCGCCGCGAGCTTCGCTCCGGCGAGCTCCGACCACCCCACGGTCTCCCTCGTGTCCCACTGGATGCGCGCGAGCCTGGGCTTCGCGTAGGTGGCCTCCGCGGCCCAAATGGTCGCCGGAGCGATGAACCCGACGAGCTCCGCCGCGCTCGGCCTCGCCGGCGACTAACCGCCGGTCAACCCGGGTCAAACCGCACTAATTACCCCCCCTGTGACACTGACAGTGGGCCCCTGCGCCTAATCCTATAATTAGAACAAATTAAACCCTCTGTTTAAAACGTATGACACTGACGTGTGGCCCCCACACGTCAGGTTGACCAGGTCAGCACCGTTGACCCGCTGACGTCATGATGACGCAGTGCTGACGCAATAAACCCTTTTCTGGATTTAAATTAAATCAGGAAATTCCAGAAAATGTTCAAAACTTCTAAAATTCATAGAAATTCAACCGTAGCTCAGATTTAAATAATTTATATATGAAAAATTATCAGAAAAATGCAATCTATCCATCAGTACTAGTTTCAGGCATGACAAACCAACTTATACCTACTGTATAAGTGAAAACATATAAATGGCATATATAAGGACTTAAATTAGAGTTGCATTTGAACCTTTGGTTCAAATGGATCTCCTCCAAGTTGAATGCTAAATGCATTGGCTCAAAATACATCACATATTCATGCCATATTCATGCATCATATTGTTGCATATGATTGTGTTTTGACTGTCGACACCGTTCCTTCTCGATAGGTCCTGCTCCGGAGAGTGTTCCAGAGTACCTGTCTGAGGAGCAGTGCCACCCTGTTGATCTACCAGGCAAGCAAACCCCCTTTTACATTCCGATACAAACCTACTCTCTCGCTCCTGCTCTCTTTTACTGCATTGGGACAACAACGATTCAACTGCTACTTTATGTTGCGGTAGTTGAACCCATTCCTCTGCATGACCTGTCATTGCCACAGTAAATAGTTGAAACCCACTAGCATGTGTAGGAGTTGATTGAGCCATGTTGTGTTCCTACCATGCCTTGCCTGCTATTGCTTAGAGTTGTGTCAGGTCTGGTTCATTGGGAATGAATTGGAGTGTTACGATATGTTCTGGTGCCGAGAGTTAAGCGTGTGAACACGATTTGGTAAAGGTAGCGGTGAGAGGCCATGTAGGAGTACATGGTGGGTTGTCTCATTGGGACCGTCCTTAAGAACCGAGTTCTGTGTAAGTTGTCCAATGACTAGCTACTACCACACATTGGGCTCCGGGCGCTCCAAGCTCTCTCGACTTATTAACCGCCTTGATCTCTGTCCAGGAGTTGCAACTAGTTTCTGGTGTTTGTAGGTAGTGCTATTTTTCTACCGAGTGGCACCCGGCAGGGTGGGCTTGGGACAGACTAGGCACACGTGGCCCGGTGTACCGAGTGGCACCCGGATGGTGGGCTCGGGAACCCTGCACACATCGTTTGGGGCCGTGAGCGACACCCCGGCCGGATCTCCTTGCGGATGGAACCCAAATAGGCGATAAACCTGGACTAGAGTCTTGCGTGGTTAGTCAGGTCGTGGCCGACACCCTCGCCAGGCTTCCGCTTGAAGGTTGTCGAGGTACATGACGTGTACATGGCGGTAAGTGGCGAGAGCGTGTGTGACGCAGTACACCCCTGCAGGGTTATCATGATCTATTCGAATAGCCGTGTCCTCGGTTATGGACTTCTTGGATGCTTACGTGGTACATAGACAACTTGAAGTGGATACTCTAAAATGCTCAAGATAAGTGTGAGTGCTATGGATGGCTTCTCGTAGTGAGACGGGAATGGATCCATAGTGGTGTATTGAGGTGGTGATGAGTGGACTCGTGTGCGCCTTCTTACCTCAAAGAAGTTTCTCGTAGTCGTAGAACAGGATAGCCACTGAGTCAAAGCTGGCTTGCTGCAACTAAACCCCACACTACCTTCTTGACACAAATGCATGTATGATAGGATCTGATGTAAGTCTTGCTGAGTACCTTTGTACTCATGTTGCTTTATTTATGTTTTTGCAGCGGAGACTTCGGTCTTACTAGTAGTTCCGCTTGGACTTCGACGAGTAGCTTGTACCTCAGCTACGATCTTGTACCCTTGGGAGGGTCTTGTAGATAGTCAGGCTTCTCAGCCTTTTTCTTTGTAGTTGTCTGTATTCAGACATGTAATGCTTCCGTTGCTTGTATGCTCTGAATGATGGGTCATGTGACCCCTGTTTGTACTTAATGCTATGTGGCTCTTCCGGGCCTTTTATCTATATGAGTTCGCGTTATGTTGTGATGCCATGTTGTACAGCACATACTTGCATGTTATGCGTACGTGTAACGTGTATTGCTATGTGTGGGATCCGACAATCTAGTTGTTTATCCTTGACAGCCTCTCTTATGGGGAAATGTAGTCTAGTGCCTCCTTGAGCCATAGTAGTCCGCTACAGCCCGGTTCACCGGAGTCCTGCTAGCCCAGCACTACTGCTCTGGACACTTGACTGGCCGGCATGTGTTTCACATCGTTCATGTGTCTGTCCCTTCGGGGAAATGTCACGCGGTGACATCCGGAGTCCTGCCTAGCCTGCTACAGCCCGGGTTCCCGGAGTCCTGTTAGCCCAGTGCTACAGCCCGGATTCACACGCTGCTGACCGACACGTTCGATGTTGATTCATGTATGCCTGTCCCCATACGTTAGTGCCGCTTTGGGTTCACGACTAGCCATGTCGGCCCGGGTTCTCTGTCATATGGATGCTAGCGACATTGTCATATACGTGAGCCAAAAGGCGCAAACGGTCCCAGGCCATGGTAAGGCGACACCCGTGGGAGTACCGTGCGTGAGGCTGCAAAGTGATATGAGGTGTTACAGGCTAGATCGGTGTGACTTAGAATCGGGGTCCCGACAAATTGTTGGAGAATTTTTCCGCATTACGTGAGGGATCAGTACTTACCCGATCAGGTGTTTACAGCATCCTAGTTCGGATACTAGGGGTTGCGCCTATATTTTTATTGTCAAACTCCTATGGCTAAGTGAGGGTGTTCAAGCCGTATAGTCTGATTGCCTGGTTCGTTGCGCTAAACACCTCCTTCAAGGACCAAACAATTGGATCAAGAGTGTTTAGATTCCATCCCGAACACCCCCGTACTACCTACGTGGGGGCAGAAGCCCACGACTGGCCAACCTCAAATTTTATAACACACGGCCGCACAGGAGGTAATTATTTTTTATAAAAACAAACATTATACTACATAACAACTTTGTTTCATCATACATGGCAAAGGCAACATGAATGCATTCATTCAAAGATAATGTCTTTCGCACATTGCGTCGCTACAAGGCGAGACCCCTCCAGGACGTCTCCAAAATACCGCTCGGGTGTGCAGTCCTCCTTGCCCTCAGGTGGCTCCTCGGTCACAAGCTTGGCGTCCATCTGCGCCCACCACGGCTTGACTCGTGCGAAGGCCATCCGCGCTCCCTCGATGCAGACTGATCGCTTGATGACGTCCAGCCGAGGACAGGCATTCACCAGCCGATTCACGAGGCTGAAGTAACTGCTGGGTATAGCTTCGGCGGGCCACAACCGGATTATTAAATCCTTCATGGCCAGTTCAGCCACCCTATGCCGCTCGACCAGCTGTTTCAGCTGATCGGTGAAGAGCACTGGATGTTCTGGCGCAAGGTATTGTGACCAGAACAACTTCTCCGTTGAGCTCCCCTCTTCGGCTCGGAAGAACTCCGCAACGTCTGACACACTGCACGGCAGGTCCGCAAACGCCCCTGGAGAACTCCGAATCCGGGTTAGTAAGACATACTTCTTCTTCACATACTTGCTTTGCATACTAAATGCCTTACCCGCCGTGATCTTCTTCGCCTCTTGGATCTCCTGGAGGGCGCCCTGGGCCTCAACCCGGGCCTCGTCAGCGCTTTTGCGAGCCTTGATGAGTTCGGCCTCTCTAGCTGACACATCGCACTCCAAGGCCTCACATTTCTTCACCGCGTCCTGGAGGTCTTGCTGGACCTCGTTGACCCGGGCCTTGAGATTCTTATGGGCGGCCTGCTCCTTGACAGCCTTCCCTTCGGCTTCGGCCAGGGCCATTTTAAGGGCCTCGACCTCGGTCGTTGCTCCTGCACTTATCATCACACTATGGTCAATACATATATATTATTCTTTCTGAATACACAGTGAGTCATTACATACCTTGCTGGTCTTCCAACTGCTTCCTCGCTTGTACGAGCTCCTCCTCGGCCCGCTCCAGTCTTTGCTTTAGTCCGAAGACTTCGGTAGCATGTGAGGTCGCGGCCAGTAACGACGCCTGCTCATACAAGACAAATTTAGTTAGTTTCCTATAAGAATGAGTTGATCCTCTGTCCAGTCTTGCTTTCCGAACACCGGACAATGTCTCAGGGGCAACTATCTATATGGGGATTTTCTCCTTTACTTTGCTTACCTCAAAACCTGTCAGCAAGCCGCTGCAGGCTTCGGTCAGTCCGCTCTTGACAGACTGAACCTTCTCAATCACCGTACCCATAAGGATACGGTGTTCTTCCACGATGGAAGCGCCTCGTAGCGCTTCCAGAAGATTGTCCGGTGCCCCTGGTTGGACAGAGGTCACCGGCGGAATAGGCACACCCCCTTCTTTCGAAGGAGGTTGTTGACCGAACTCCGGAGCCGTGTAGGTCTCCGGCAATGTATTCGGCTGGGGGCCGAATTGAGCATGGCCCCCATCGCCAGTCTCCATGGGGGACAACTCCCCCGTATGTCCGGCGGCCGAGGTCTCGCCCTCTGGTGCCGCCCGGACGGCCTCCTGAGACTCTCCCTGGCCTGGGAAAGTGCTTCGCGACAGCACTTCGGCGTCGCCCTTGGCCGTGGGAGAGTAGGCGGCCGGCGATGACTCACTGGCCATCTCCTTTGAGTCCAATGAACCTCTTGATGAGGATTGCTGGGAGCTGTCGTGGGCCGGACTGCAATAGCACAATTAACCATGTTAATCTAATAAGGAGGAAAGGCCGGATACACGGACGAGTACGAGTCTGTCATTACTTATGATGCGGCCAGGGGCTTGCTCGGGGGGGGGGGGGGTCGCTCCGGACTGCTGTCGACGTCCCACTCGGTTTTATCCGCGAGGGGGCCTTTCCCCTTCTTGGGCGCCTCTGCCTCCAGATTTTTGGAGGCCGCCCTCTTCTTCCTCCCCCCATCAGGGGGAGGGTTGCTTTCCTCCTCCTCCTCATCGTCATCTTCGGTGGCAGAGGAGTGAGTCTTGTCTTCGGACATCAAGTCTGAAGTGCCCTTGCGGTGGGGGCCACCCCGGCCTCCCTTGGCCTTCTTCTTGGCCTTCTTCTCCGATGGCTGATAGGGCGCCGGGACCAGCATCTTCGTTAGGAGCGGGATGACTGGTTCTTCGGGCAGCGGAGCAGAACAGTGAATTCACTCCGCTTTCTCCGTCCATTCCTGAAATGATAAGTTAGCAAAGTTCAGTTACCCTCCTTGGGCAAGCAGGTAGAGGGTACGCCTTGATATGTGAAGGACTTACCGCGCTGGCGGGGTGGGAAAGATCGTGCCCACAATCCGAGTCTATGACCGGCGGCTTCTCGTCGCCCTTGAAGAGCAGCTTCCAGGCATCTTCGTGAGTGGTGCCGAAGAGTCTCACCAAGGTCTGGTGCTTTTCCAGATCGAATTCCCATAGAGGGGAAGTTCGGCTTTGGCAGGGGAGGATCTGGCGAACTAGCATAACCTGGATCACGTCGACGAGCTTGATGTTTTTGTTCACCATGCTCTGGATGCGCGTTTGCAGCGCCATCAGCTCATCCAACAAAGACCAATTTGGGCCCTTCTCCATCCAGGAGGTCAGCCGCATTGGAGCCCGGATTTAAATTCGGGAGCCGCGGCCTAGGTGGCGTCGTGGGGCTCTATGATGTAGAACGACAGCTTCTGCCACTCCTTGACAGTCTCCATGAATGTGCCTTGGGGCCATGTGACATTGGGCATCTTGCTCACCATGGCTCCCCCACACTCCGCGTGTTGGCCATCCACCACTTTTGGCTTCACATTGAAAAATTTGAGCCACAGCCCGAAGTGGGGCTGGATGCGGAGGAAAGCCTCGCACACGACAATGAATGCCGAGATGTTGAGGAAAGAGCTCGGGGCTAGATCATGGAAATCTAGCCCGTAATAGAACATAAGTCCGCGGACGAAAGGGTGGAGTGGAAACCCTAGTCCGCGGACGAAATGAGGGAGGAATACCACCCTCTTGTTGGGCTTCGGTGTGGGGACGACTTGCCCCTTGGCTGGAAGCCGGTGGGCGATCTCTTTCGCCGGATACCCGGCCTCCCGAAGCTCAGCGATGTCCTTCGCCGTGACAGAAGAGGACATCCACTTGCCTTAACCTCCGGATCCAGACATGCTTGCTCGGACTGGAAAGGACGAGAACTTGGGTGCTGGAGCTCGAGAATGGAAGGGCAGAGGAAGAAAGAAGGCATGGGTGAAGAAGGGGAATCCTTATCCCCTTATAAAGGCAGTGAAAATCAAACGCCTCCCCACTTGCCTTAAAACTCGCCTATTCCCAAGGATTGTGTAAACGGCACGGTTAGGTTACCCACGCTCGTATTGATGAGAATCCCGTAATAAGGGGACACGATCTCTGCTTTGACAAGACGTGCCAATGGAAACCGCATCTCGAAACGCGGAACGGCAGACGAAAACGGTTTGAAATAATGACCGGGCAGGCGTGATGTCATCTTGCAAAAAGTTGTCAGCGGATGGGACTCGTGAAATATTATACTCTCTACGGTTGTGTGTGTGGTACTTGTATTGCAGATCCGGACACGTTCGTTGCGTCTGAAGACTATCTTGGAGTATTCGGGAAGGAGAACCCGCCTTGCAATGCCGAAGACAATCTGCGCGCCGGACACCTTGTCATTGAAGCCTGGTTCAGGGGCTACTGAGGGAATCATGGACTAAGGGGGTCCTTGGGCGTCCGGCCTATTGGCCATGGGCCGGACTGATGGGCTATGAAGGTACAAAGACCGAAGACTCTACCCGTGTCCGGATGGGACTCTCCTTGGCGTGGAAGGCAAGCTTGGTGACCAAATTTGAAGATTCCTTTTCTCTGTAACTGACTTTGTACAACCCTAGTCCCCTCCAGTGTCTATATAAACCGGAGGGCTTAGTCCAGAAAAGATATAGTCATACAGGCTAGACTTCTAGGGTTTTAGCCATTACGATCTCGTGGTAGATCAACTCTTGTAATACTCATATTCATCAAGATCAATCAAGCAGGAAGTAGGGTATTACCTCCATAGAGAGGGCCCGAACCTGGGTAAACATTGTGTCCCCCGTCTCCTGTCACCATCGACCTTAGACGCACAGTTCGGGACCCCCTACCCGAGATCCGCCGGTTTTGACACCGACAGACTCCTCAGCCACGTCTTCCACAAGGGGGGCCCCGGCGCCGGCGCCGCTGGCTTCCCCGGTAGACCCTGCCCATTCGGCGAGCTCTTTCTCCTCTGCGGTCGTGTCGGCCTCGTCCTCCATGGTGCCGACGCTGCCGGCCTCCTTGGCGAGTGCCGCCTCCTCCGCCCTGGCGGCAATGTATGCCAGTTGTTCCCGAGTGGTGTCATGGACGAGTAGTGGCTCATCATGAACATACCTCTCCGACAGGTTGTCGAAGAAGGCCTGCACCCGCTCCGCTTCCGGCTCGGCCCAGCTTGGATCGAGGCCGTGCGCGTTGAAGTCCGGCATCATGGCGATGATGGCGGTCTGGCAAGAGTTGTTGCTCAACGGGACCACTCCCGCTGGCAGCCCAAACAGAGACCCGCCGGCCTTGACGGCCTTGCCGGCCTTCACAGCCTTGCAGGTCCTCTCGACCCTGCCGGCCTCGTCGACCTTGAGCTGGAAAAGCCTCTGGAAAAGATGGGCATGCTGCAGCATCGTGAAATTGTGCTTCAAGCCAGGGCGGAGCCTCATGACGTCGGTTGCGTTCCTGAAGTCCCAGGCCGGCCTCCCCTTGTTGTGCAATGGGGCAATCCGGCGGCGGATGAAGTCAGCCCCAATCATCTCGAGGGTGAGCCCGGCCGAAGTGAGGCAATGGATCCTGGTGGTGGAGACCGTGAGCTTTTTGTCATTGGTGTCGACATCGCCCTAGTCTTTTCTGCGGACCGGCGGCGCCCAACGGACCCAGCAGAACTCCTGCGGATCTGCCTCCTCGATCCAGCACCACCGGTCCCGCCACTCATCCGACCTCTCCTTCTGGGCACCCTCCGGATACGTGCCCTTGCTCTGGGTCCTCGGGATCCAAGTAACACAGCCGGAGATGGTGCCCCCTGGCTGGATGTGAGGGGTGAAGTAATGCCTGAAGAGCGTCGTGCTGGGGTGCACTCCGGCGAAGCCCTCGCAGAGATGGGCAAAGAAGGCCATGCACGCCACGGCATTCGGCGTCAAATCTAGAAGGTGGAAGCTGTAGGTGTGCATGATGTCGTTGAAGAAGTCAGAGAAACGGGGCAGTGCCCGCAGGAGAAATAATCGACAAAGAAGGGATACCGGTTCGGACCGGCCTCGGCGAAGGCGGCAGGGATGATGCGCGTGGCAGGGTACCTCGACGTCTCCCTTCCCCACAGGGGCATGAACATGTCCCTAAGGGTGAGCGCGTCGACCGTTGAGGGGAAGAGGGCACGTTGCGTCCGCATCTCCACCAGCTCGCTCTCCGGCGTCTCCTTCCCCCTGGGGTCCTTGGCCGCTCCCTTGCCCTTTCTCGTCTTGGGGGCCATGGCGGTTGAAAGGGGGTGAGGGATCAAAGGCAATGGGGGCACGGCGGCGGTGAGCAGGGGCGAGAGCTTCGACTTGCGTTTGGAGAACAAGAGGGGAATGGCGGTTTCCAAGATTGGAAAGGGCGCAGAGGGTAAATGAGCCGCGCCCCTGCGTTTCCCCTTTTTTATGGGGAAGACACGTGCCGCCTCTTTACTATTCACCACGACGTGACGCAAGCGTGCTGCAACCGCTCCACGGATGACCCCCACGTCACACACTCAATGCGGGTCGTGGGGAAGCGCAACTGGTGAAGGGATTACTACGGTTAACACTCTGCCACGCATGCCCGCGCACCGTTCTAGGCCTGGCCCAACAACGCTCTGTGCTTATATGTGGCCCAGGCCCGGGGGCTCCTGTTGGTGCACAAAAGTAGGGGCCTTCTGTACCCCTTTACTTGTGAACGGGCAGTTGTAGCCACACCTACGGCCACGCTTGGCGGGGCAGAGGGAGCAAAGATACAAAACTACCAGAGCAGCGCTGAAGCCAGAGGCGTGAAGAGCAAAGGGATAAGAGGGGTTTCCCCCGGCAAGATCCTTGCCGGGGACGACCTACGCTGCCCCGGCAAGAGTCTTGCCGGGGCAACTTGCCCAACACCGGCAAGAGCGCCACCCTCGAGCAAAAAGTTTTGGCACCATCAACAACATCAGAACCAAGGCTCGGGAGGCGCCTGCATGGTGGCATGCAGATCTTTGTGAAGACCAGAGGCCTGCAAGACTAGATGAGAACCATAAGACGAAGACCCCCGGCAAGATCCTTGCCAGGGACGCCCACGAGACCCCGGCGAGACCCTTGCCATGGACATCTGCAGGGCTGCAGTCAGGCCCACACCTAGGAAGCTTTCGCTGCCCCGTGCCCGTTCCGAAGTGGCGGCCGGCCCGCCAGCTAGGCAAGCGCCTGCGTGGCAGCATGCAGCTTCTAGGCCAACTAGCCAAGCACCTACGTGGTGGCATGCAGATTTTTGTGAAGACCCTGCCACCGCACTAGCTCAGCAGCCAGCCAGCCAGCGTGGCGCTGCATGCCTTGTCAGCTTGGAAGCGCGTCGAAGCGAGGCGAGGCGGCGACGGACGGGATGAGCTTCTTTTCCGTCCCCGATAGAGCAAGAGGGGACGTCGGCAGCGCATTACATGCGTTTGTCCTACGGTGGCAGGCGATAGACTTGTACACTGTACATACTTTCCACCTCCTGTGTGCCACTGTGGCAACCCCTTTAATGTATAAAAGGAGGCCCGAGGCGTACTGAGGAAGGATTCAGACTTTTTGGGCTAGGCATGCACCGCAGCTAGTTCAAGAGCTCAAGAACACCAAATACAGACCAAAGTAGGACTAGGGTATTACGCATCGTTTGCGGCCCGAACCTGGGTAAATTCCCCCGCGTTGATCTTCTAGACCCGCTCTTTGCACAGCCCCGCGCCCCACCAACCGTAATTGGGATTCCCTGTGATCCCATAGGTGTCGTTCTCCCGACACTTGACTTTGATAGTAGGTTCCCACTCATCATGCAATTTTCTAGGAATTGAAACTTCTAATTCCAATTTTTCTTCAAAAGCTTTCATCATAGCATCAACAATATGTTTAGTAAAAGCTATATTTTGTTCATAAGCATGGGGTGAATTTATCATGGATTGCAACAAAGAAATACAATCAATCAAAGAGCAACTATCATAATTAAAGTCTTTGTAATCCAAAAGAGTGGGCACATCACTAGCTAAAGTTTTGACCTCTTCAAACCCACTTTCATCAATTTTCTCAAAAAGATTCTCACCCTCCGAAATATTGGGATGCCTTCTACCTAAAGTTGACTCTTCTCCAGTCCCTTTTTCATCAATCTTATCTTTACTAAACAAGGAATCAATTGAAGAAACACCAATCATTTTAAGATATTCATCACTTTTACAAAAGAAATCACTAGAAAACGCTTTTTCTAAAATTCTCTTTTAGCTCTAAGCATAGTGGTTCTTTTCTTACTTTCATCCATAGAAACATAAAAGAGCTTTAATTGATTCATCTACTTTAGGCACAAAAATTTTCATCTTGAGGATTTCCACATCATGAGCAATTCTATCAACACTTCTAGACAAATCATCAATCTTACTCAACTTTTCTTCTATGGAAGTGTTGAAAACCTTTTGCGTGTCGATAGATTCTTTAATATTGTTCTCAAGATGAGAGGTGTTCCTATTATTATTATAAGATTTATTTCAATAGGAATTACCATAATTATTAGAGGAATTACTAATAAAAGGCCTAGGATTAAACTTACCTATAAGCATTGTTGTTGAAATTGTTTCGAGAGATAAAATTCACATCTATGGCATCACTATTTTTCTCAATCAAAGTAGACAAAGGCATATCATTAAAGTCATTGGGAGAGCTTTTAATAGCAACCAATTTCATGAGAGCATCAACTTTTTCACTCAAAGAAGAAATTTCTTCAATCGAATTAACTTTTTTACTAGTAGGAGCCCTTTCAGTATGCCATTGTGAATAATTTGCCATGATATTAAGCAATTTGGTGGCTTCTCCCAAAGTAATTTCCATAAAAGTACCACCCGCAGCGGAATCTAAAAGATTACGAGAAACAAAATTCAAACCCGCATAAAACTTTTGTATGATCATCCAAAGATTTAACCCAAAGATTCCTTAGCATCATTTTCATCCTTTCCCAAGATTGTGCAACATGCTCATGTTCAAGTTGCTTGAAATTCATGATCTGGGTTCTAAGGGAAATAATTTTTGCGGGAGGAAAATACTTAGTTAATAAAGCATCTTTGCATTTGTTCCAAGAATCGATACTATTGCGAGGCAAAGAAGAGAACCAAATTTTTGCAGAATCACGCACAGAAAACAAAAATAATTTCATCTTCACCACATCATTGTCCAGATATTTTTTCTTTTGCATATCGCATAATTCCATGAAGGTATTAAGATGGAACGCGGCATCCTCATTAGGAGTACCGGAAAATTGATCTTTCATAACAAGATTTAGAAAAGCAATATTAATATCACAAGACTCCGCACTAGTGGCGGGAGGAGCAATCAGAGTGCCGATAAAATCATTGTTGTTGGTATTTCAGAAATCACATAACTTGGTGTTCTCTTGAGTCATGATGACCACACAACAAGATTGCACTCAAAAATAGATCCGGCAAGAAAACGGCGAACGAAAAAGAGAGGCGAATAAAACGGAAAATTTTTATGAAGTGGGGGAGAGGAAAACAAGAGGCAAATGGCAAGTATTGTAAATTGCGAGGAGATGAGATTTGTGATTAGGAACCTGGTATATGTTGAAGATCCTCCCCAGCAACGACGCCAGAAATTCCTTTTGATGTAGCTTGAAGCTACGTTGGTATTTCCCCAAAGAGGAAGGGATGATGCAGCACAGCGGCGGTAGGTATTTCCCTCAGATATGAAACCAAGGTTATCGAACCAGTAGGAGAACCAAGAAACACAACATAAACAGCCCATGCACACAGATAACAAATCCTCGCAACCTGATGTGTTAAAGGGGTTGTCAATCCCTTCCGAGTACGACGCCTTAAGATAGGCAAATGGACGTGAGATATAATTGTAGTGGATTGATAGATCGAACGCCAAACAAAATAAATAAGAATAAATTGAAGCAAGGTATTTTTGTATTTTTGGTTTGATCTAAAAATAAATGCAAAGGAAAAGTAGATCGCAAAGGCAAATATATGGGAAAGAGACCCGGGGGCCGTAGGTTTCACTAGTGGCTTCTCTCGAGAAAAATAGCAAACGGTGGGTGAACAAATTATTGTTGAGCAATTGATAGAACTTCAAATAATCATGACGATATCCAGGCAATGATCATTATATAGGCATCACGTCCAAGATTAGTAGACCGACTCCTACCTGCATCTACTACTATTACTCCACACATCGACCGCTATCCAGCATGCATCTAGTGTATTAAGTTCATGGAGGAACGGAGTAATGCAATAAGAACGATGACATGATGTAGACAAGATCTATCTATGTAGAGATAGACCCCATCGTTTTATCCTTAGTAGCAACGATACATAGGTGTCGGTTCCCCTTCTATCACTGGGATCAAGCACCATAAGATCGAACCCACTACAAAGCACCTCTTCCCATTGCAAGATAAATAGATCAAGATGGCCAAACAAAACCCAAATATCGGAGAAGAAATACGAGGCTATAAGCAATCATGCATATAAGAGATCAAAGAAACTCAAATAACTTTCATGGATATAAAAAGATAGATCTGATCATAAACTCAAAGTTCATCGATACCAAGAAACACACCGCAAAAGAGTTACATCATATGGATCTCCAAGAGACCATTGTATTGAGAATTCAGCGAGAGAGAGGAAGCCATCTAGCTACTAACTATGGACCCAAAGGTCTACAAAAAACTGCTCACACAGCATCGGAGAGGCACCAATGGAGGTGGTGAACCCCATCCAAGATGGTGTCTAGATTGGATCTGGTGGTTTTGGACTCTACGGCAGCTGGATGAATATTTTATCGACTCCCCTAGGGTTTTGGGAATATTGGGGTATTTATAGAGCAAAGAGGCGGTCCGGGGGGCACCCGAGGTGGGCACAACCCACCAGGGCGCGCCTGGGCCTCCTGGCGCGTCCTAGTGGGTTGTGCTCTCCTCGGAGCACCCCCCAGGCGCAGCCAGTGCCCATTATGTTCCTTCTGGTCCAAAAATAATCTCCGTGAAGTTTAGTTGCGTTTGGACTCCGTCTGATATTGATTTCCTGCGATGTAAAAAACATGCAGAAAACAACAACTCGCACTTGGCACTATGTCAATAGGTTAGTACCAAAAAATGATATAAAATGATTATAAAACATCCAAGATTGATAATATAACAACATGGAACAATCAAAAATTATAGATACGTTGGAGACGTATCATGCCATCGCTTCGCCGCATTTGCCCGACGTCTTCGCCGCCTTCCCCGACCACCGAAGCACCTCCGCCACCGATGCCCGAGCTCAACTCGCCGTCGACCACTGTTGTAAGCTGCCAGATTTCCCTGCCCCGTCCGATCTTGTTTCTACGGACGAGATTAGTCTAAGCGAAGGGTTAGGTTTAATGTTATTAGATGGTTTATTTTTCGGGTTAGTTCGATTTATTCTCGGTTTAGTTCGGTTAGATCGAACCAGTAGGTTTTCTTTCATTAAACGTACGTGTTTAGTTATATAACGCCGGAGCGTAATATAGTTGCAAAATCGCACACCTTTTGCCCGGTAGCGCCTGATTATTTTTATTTTCTTCGTTTCTGTTTTTAAAACAGAAAGTTTCAATCTTGTAAAATCTGTTTCTCTTAGTTTATTAAATATTTTTAGTTGATTCTTTTTTTCCTAGTTTGCAAATTTCCTAAAGTTTCTGTATGAAATAGTTTCGGCCATGTTTTAGTATTTAAGAATTGTTTTAGATGAGTTTTAGTCAGATTAGTATTTCTGCTATAAAATGAGCTAGGATTAATTTTTTTAGTGATTCTTTTTGCCACTACTTTGTTCTGACCTTGCCTAGCAGTAGGATTAATTTGGGTATTTATAGATTTTATTAAAATTAGTTTCACACGAAAACAACTATGTTTTAGTTTATTTCACTTTGTTTCTGTTTTATGTTGTTTTAATTACTTTAAAATTTATTTCCACCTCTGTTGTAGTTTATTTCAGATTTGTTTTTCTAGTTTTAGAAGGTGAACTTTTATTTACAGAAAAAGAAAATGTTTTATTTTATTTTCTTACTAGTTTTGTTTTAATCATAAAAAGAGTTTAAAATAGCTTTTAATGCGTTTGTTTGTGCATTCAATTTGTTTACTGTTTTCTTTTCTGTTCTTTAATAAAAACCTTGTTTTAATTGTGTCAAAGAAAGTTTTAATGGTAAAAATTTATTTATGTAGTTGGTTTCACTTATAGTAAAAAGTTGTCATTGTTTTTATGACTTTCTTTGTTTTTCTCCTTGGATTTATTTGTGTGTATGACTGTGTGTTATTAAATATTACTTGTTGTTGTAGTAGAAATTGTATGATGGTATACTTATGTGTGCTATGTTTGACTCGATAGAATTTCCGGAGTGCGAGGCTTGTGTCTACGAAGCGTTAGAGTTTCAGCATCGTTAACAAGGCAAGTTCACTTTGATCATATATTTCCAGTACCCATGTTTTATTGCATAAGTTGTTTTCCTTCCACCTTGAATAGTAGGACATTGAGCATTGAACTTGAGGTAGTATCAGGTAGGAGAAACCCAACACCTGTTACAATTGCCCGGGAAGGGACGTACTTCATATTTGCTACGCTTTAGTAGACGGGGTTTGGTTGTGAGATTCAGAAGTGTTATGAGGTTAAATAATTCAAGACCGGCATGATGATTCAAGACTTCAAGGACTCACTATACCTCTGGGTGGAATGGAAAGCATTTGGCAGCCTGATATTTATCATGGTTATGCCCGGAAATCCTAGTATCTACCTGTGATCATCCCTATGGAATGCCACCCAGGCCCAAAGAGATGGATGGATACTTCAAGGCTGGAAAGCTTATGTGTGTAACCGCAAGCCATTATGGGCTCTGGCTTGGTTGACCTTAGTCGAGAGTCTGGTTGGTCAGATTGCTAGCAGATGTAGACGAATAGTAGGATTGGATGAGCACTGACTTTCGGCCGGAGGACCGCTTTGGAAGACCATGTTTCGATCGTCCCGTTCTCAAACACCAGGTAGTGCGAGGACATAACAGGAGGGATCAAATCTTTCGGGTAAAGTGTACAAGACTCTGCAGAGTCATAATCTAATCGATTAGCAGTGTCCCCGCTTACGGACAACTTGAGCACCGGAGATGATACTATCAGCCAACCTCAACACAATTAATTTTAATGAGTGGGTTTATTAATAATTTGGGATATGAGAATTGGTTGGCGGAACCATCTCATTAACAACAAATATTTTGTAGTAATTACAATCTAGTCCTTTTGTTGTAGGGAAAAATTTGCTTTTCACAAAAACTTAAACTTAGAGCCCCACAGCCAAAATTGCATTTAGTGATAGCATTTTATTATTGTTTTCCTCTCTGTGACTTGCCGGCATATTCAAGATGCTGACCTACACGGCTGCAATGTCTTATGTTGCAGAAGTTTATTCTGTCCAGGAGTGAGGCTACGCTCTACGCTCGGTGATTGCCCTATGGAGTCGGATGGACTCACTTATCGTCTACGCTTTTGCGGTAGTTTATCTCATGAGTTGGCCTTCGGCCAAATTTATTCTTTTGTAATAAAGACTCTATATGAGATTTGATGTAATAAAGCATGTGTGATTGCACTTTGATAAATTCATTGATGTACTGTGTGTGCCAGCATGATCTTGGGATGGTACAGATACACACAGACTTGACCGATTTTGGGTCGGGTCGCTACAGAAGACTTCCTGGGGAAGATGTTGGCATTGAAGTCGACGCTGATGACGACGATGCCGCCGCCCCAAAGAAGAAAGGTCGAAGGTGCAATAGAAAGCACAAAGGCAAGTCAGTTATAGCTGTAGAGAGCTCTGGTTATTCTAGCCCCGCCAAGAAGTCCAAGACGGAAATCACCGGCAGGGAAGCAGCTGCTTGCTCTGATTGCCAGGTTGTTGCGGCAGGGGAGAAGGCTTGCAAATCTGACAGACCGTACTGCAAGATTCACCATACTAAGGTCACGACCTCCAGGAGTGCCGTTAAGTTGAACAACTAGTCGAGAAACAGAAAGCTGAGTACGAGAAGCGGGACAAGGAGAAGGGCCAGGACGGTACAGGTGGATCCGGAAAGAAGGGTCGTGGTGGTCGAGGTGGATGCCATGGCAACGCTAACCTGAAGAAAGAAAATCCCACCAGGGGCAGAGAGAAAAAAGAACAGGACAAAGAGAGTGATGATGTGTTTAGTGAACCGGAATTCCTGAAAGTACCAGAGGCCATGTGCATTGACAGGGGCGCATCGTTGCACTCCTCTCACCGCCAGGTCAAGCAATGGGCGCGTGAGGTCAATGTAGCGGAGCCAGCAGCAGATGCACAATGCCCCTCAAGTGGTCTCACACGTCTATTATTTTCGATGCCGAGGACCACCCTGATCGCACAACAGTGGTTGGATGTTTGCCGTTGTTGGTTTCCCCAACAATATGCAACCTCAAAGTCACTAAAATATTAGTTGACGATGGGGCCGACTTGAAGTTGATCTCCCCTGAGGTGATTGAGAGGCTGCAGATCCCTGAGGAAGAGCTCAAAAAACTGTGACGTTCCAAGGGATCAACCCGGGAAGGACCCAACCAAAGGGAAAGATCGCGCTGCCGGTGATGTTTGGCAGGGAGCTGAATTACAGAACCAAGAAAATTGTGTTCTACGTGGTTAAGATCCCCTTGCCATTTAATGGAATTCTTGGTCACCCAGCCTTGGCCAAGTTCATGGCGGCATCACACTATGCCTACAATATGCTGAAGATGCCAGGGCCCATGGGTGTCATCTCCATCAAGTCTCACAAGAAAGTGGCAGTCATGTGTGTTGACAAGCTCTACTGAGAAGCGATGGAAGCAGAGTCCGGCAAGACCACAGGTCCCCCTAAGGTGAAGAAGAGTAAGAAGCCCGGCAAGACCTCTAGCAAGACTTCCAGGAGGCGCGCCTCCTTTGAGTGTTGCGCCCCCGTAGAGGACTTGCCGGAGAGCTCTTCCAACAAGAGATCCGAAGCTACTCCACCCGTGACCAAGAAGGTGCCGGCAAGGGAGGACGACACCGGCGGTACCTTCACCGTCGCTGCCACCCTTAACAGTAAAAAGTAAAGTATGCATGGCAACCTTCGGACATCCCCGGTGTTCCCAGGGAGGTAATTGAGCACCACCTTGTTGTTTGCCCTCATTCTCGGCCCGTCAAGAAGAAGGTCAGGAAACAAGCTTTGGAACGACAACAATTCATAGCAGAGGAGATTAAGAAACTCGAGGCAGCTGGCTTGGTCAGAGGAGTGCTACATCCAACTTGGTTAGCAAACCCGGTTGTGGTGCGCAAGGCAAATGGGAAATGGAGGTTTTGTATCAATTACACTAATCTTAACAAAGCATGTCTGAAGGATCCTTTCCCCTTTCCACGCATGGATCAGATAGAGGACTCCACTGCCGGCTCTGACTTGCTCTTGTTTCTTGATGCGTACTCTGTATATCACCAGATATTCATGTCAAAGAAAGATGAGGAGAAAACCGCATTCATTACTCCATGTGGCACGTATTGCTTTGTACGCATGCTCTTCGGACTAAAGAGTGCAGGTTCAACATTCGCAACACAAGTTCAGATTGGTTTTCAGCCACACTTGCACAGGAATGTGGAAGCCTATATGGATGATATAGTGGTCAAAACCAGGGACAGATCAACTCTCATTGAAGATTTAGAAGAAACATTCACGAACTAGCGCAGAATCAATATGAAGCTCAACCCCGAGAAGTGTGTGTTTGGAGTCCCATCTGGCAAACTTCTTGGGTTCTTTGTGTCCCAGCGTGGAATCGAAGCGAATCCCGACAAGATCGAAGCTATTCAACAGATCCATGCACCCAAGACTGTCAAGGATGTGCGGTGTCTCGCTGGTTGCGTCGCAACTCTGAGTAGGTTTATTTCAAAGTCTGTTCAGCACGCCCTGCCATTTTTCAAGATATTGAAAATGGCGGGTCCAGTAAAATGGACTCTGGAAGCGAAGGCTGCATTGCAAGACTTGAAAAGATACATGTCCTCTGTGCCAACCCTAGTTGCACCAAGGCTGCAAGAACCATTGTTGCTATACTTAGCGGCAACGAATCAAGTGGTCAGTGCTGCACTAGTTGTGTAGAGAGAAGCTGGCATTGGAGAAGCAAGAACGACAAAGCCATCCCCTCACGAAGTAGAATCCTTCGTGGTAGCTCCAAATGCCGGCAAGGCAAAAATAGTGCAAGAAAAAGTAACTGATCAACAGATAGTGCCGAAGAAGAAGATGGTACAACAACCAGTATACTTTGTCAGGTCCCTCCTGCAGGAGCTAGGTCAACGTATTCAGGCATGCATAAACTGCTCTTTGGCCTACTCATGGCCTCAAGAAAGCTGCTCCACTACTTCCAGACGCAGGAGATCACGGTGCTCACATGCTTCCCGTTGCAGCTTATTCCGAGGAATCCAGAGGCAACCGGCAGAATAGTAGAGTGGGCACTAGAGCTGTCAAGTTTTGCACTCAAGTTTGAAAGTACATCAACCATTCAAAGCATAGCACTAGTGGAGTTCATTGCAGAATGGACACCAACTCAAGATGATGAGATCTCGAAATCAATTCTCCCTGACAAGAAACTGAGAAGAACTGGATCATGTACTTTGACGGTGCTTTCTCGCTGCAAGGCGCCGGTGCTGGAGTGCTTTTTGTCGCACCCACCAGAGAGCACCTCAAGTACGTGGTTCAAATCCACTTTCCCTGGGAGGAAGCTACCAACAATACTACTGAGTATGAGGGACTGCTTGCCGGCCTCAGAATTGCGGTAGAAATGGGAATCGAAAAGTTGATCGTCCGTGGAGACTTGCAACTTGTAGTAAAACAAGTGAACAAGGACTACTAGAGCCTGTTGATGGAGGCGTACGTGGATGAAGTGAGGAAATTGGAAGAACACTTTGACGGTTTGCAAATAGAGCACATTCCTCGTGTGGAAAACAACATTGTTGATTAGCTGTCAAAGTGTGTTGCCCAAAAGCTTCCTGTGGAACCGGGAAATTTTGTGCACCATTTGAATCAGCCAATGGCCACCCCATCAACAAGGGCCAAGAAGATAAGCACCGGGAAATATTTTCCAGCAGAGCTCCCTGAAGCCACCAGCAAGGATGTTCCTGGGAATGATGACACGCTTGCCGGTGAGCAGCGGCCTTAGGCGGGACCCCAAATTCTTGCCGTCGGGGATAGCACTCCCACAACCGAAGAAACGCCTTTGGTCCTTGTTTTCGAGCCTCAGGCTCCGGCATGGGCCCAATAGTTAGTCCAGTTTCTCCAAACAGGGGGACTTCCCAAGGAATAGTGACAAGCTGAAAAAGTAGCCCGTTAATCAAGGATGTACCAGTTTGTGGACAACACCCTGTGTGCAGAAAGAGGCCAAATAGGGTGAAATTGAAGTGCATTTCCCAGAAAGATGGACTAGAGTTGTTGGCAGAGATACATGCACTACAAAAAAATACACTTCTGTGATGATACGTGTTTGTCACAGTAGGTCACGTTTTCTGTCATGCATGTACATCCATGACAAATTTATGACAGAATCAAGATAGTCATACATGTGCTGTCGTAGAAGTGTTCCATGACATTACCAAAATTATCATCACGGAAGTGTCCACTTCCATGATGATAAATCGCGCGTCACAAAAGTGCTTTCGTCAAGGGTGACCAGCACGTGGCATCCACCATAACGGAACGCCGTTAAGCTATCGGGTCCGGTTTTTTAACCGATAACCCGTTAACAGCCCCGACCAATGGGGATTTTCCACGTGTAAAATCATCATTGGCTGGAGGAAACACTTGTCGGCTCACCGTTGGGACAGATGTCATCCACTCATTGGACCCAAAGTGCCTATGATACGTCAACACGTGGCACGGCACAATAGAGGCCCATTCTTGTGAAAAGGCCGGCCCGTTTGACTTGGGCAAAAGGTGGCGGGCCGGCCCACGGCAAGCCTGTTAACGGCACGTTCGCATATAGCCCATTTACAGCCCGCTAACCCAGGGCCCGTTTACGGCCTATCCGAATTAGGCCCAGTAGCGTCATATGGGCCTTCCAATATAATTCTAGCCCGTTTTAACTTCCGGCCCATGTATGGCCCATGACGTCTTTCGGCCCATATGAGGCCCTTAGTAACTTCGGCCCATTAACGGCCCGTGGTAAAACTGGCCCGTAATGAACAGTGTATCACTTTATACCCATTAACGGCCCGTGGTAAAACTGGCCCGTAATAAACAGTGTATCACTTTATACCCATTAACAGCCCATTATTCAGTTGGGCCGTTTCCAGCCCATGTTATCTTTCGGCCTTCTCAGGGCCCATTTATTCTTGGGCTCATTTCCAGCATTCGTTTACTTACGGCCCATTACCGTCATTTCCTGCTTGTGGGCCAAATTCAGCATGTGGTTACAGTCGGCCCGTTTGTGGCCCGTTAATACGTTGGGCCGTTTTCATAGCGTCATCAAATATGGCCAATTAATGACGGCCCGTTATGGTCGGCCCATGAACGGACGATTTCAACTCTAGCCCATTTACCACCATAAAGTGGTCTATTATTGGCCCATGTTTGGCCAACCGATCATACGGCCCGTAGAAGGCCCATTGATGATACGGCCCGTAGAAGGCCCATTGTGTGTACGGCCCGTATAAGGCCCATTGTTTCTTTGCCCGGTAGAAGGCCCATTGTTTCTACGGCCCGTAGGAGGCCCATGTTAACTAAAGTAAATATGTAGCCCATGGTTAATGTGGTCTAATTTTAAAAAATAGGTTATTGCGGCCACTAGCAAACCGCAGAAGAACTGCACTGACTACAAGAAAACAAATAAACAAGACAATAAGGAAATAAATAAGCAAGCAACTTACACTAGGTTATCACGGCTGTTACACATATTACATCCACTGGGCATCAAAGTTCGCCACCAGTGCAAATATAGGGAACACCCTACACTATACAAAAGGAAGGTTGGCATAAAAGTTAATAGTCTAGCGGATAAATGCACCACCAGAAGTTCAGAAGCTCAGTTCATTTGACCTGACTGATACGTTTTCATGCTGTATTGTCCGATGGAGCACCATAACCGTCGCCTTCAGTTCTCCTAGGCTCCTGAACAACATAGCAAATGTCTGATAGTCTGGTTTCAAAACCATGCATATCTTGACAACATCGAACAATGTCTCTCCTTGTTTCACAAGTGGTCTCTGTTAGGGAATGGACTTGTGTCTGGAGCGCAGATACAACATTGTTTTGAGCTTGCATATCTTGATCATGAGGCAGTTTGGACGAGATGTCCTTAACAACCAAGCCAGTATTACGCAGGAACGTGCTTTTGGCACTGTTAGTGGACAGGTACTGACCCACTGCAGCAAGAGCTGACATTGCGGTTATAGTCGCCTCGCCACCTTCAGAAGGTGGCGGTTCCACCATTTTTATCCATAGCTCGCTGAAAAGTTGAGGTTTTACATTAGTAGTACCAGAACAGAAGATATTAAGGAGGCAGCAAAACCAAACAAAATAGCTTTGGTCTATATACAAAACTTATTCTGGTGAACCCATGTAAAATAATAGTTGTATTTTATTGCAAAGTACATAATAAAACCAGGTTCCAAACATATGACCATGTACCATCGCTAATGTATTGTCTATTTCTTCACATTGTATTGAGGCTAAGGATAAAGAGATGAAGTTTATAATACGGTAAGCATAGTATGACATCATTCATATCACAAAACAATAGAGAACAGACAAACAGGCAATTGTAATGTTGTGTGGGCAAGTCCAGCACGGAACTAGATTACAGGTCAAGATCAAAGGAACATCACTCCTCTCTTTTAAACCTTGTAAGGTGCAATGATACGATAAGAAAATTGTGTATAAAATTGAAAAGAGTAATAGACATTGGCTGCAAACCATGCAGTTCAAGGCACAAGTCAGAGTAAGTAGTAGTTAAAAGGCATGAGGATTAAGGACTTACAACAGCGTCTTTGACTAGTGTAGTCTTGCCCTTCTTCTTGCTGGTGTGACAGTCCTTGGAGATTTCCACAGCATTTGGTTCAGGTACTTTTTGGTCCTTGCGAGCTTTCCTATGCATTTGGAACAAGTCAATATATATCTGATAATATGGTACAGCGAAAAGAGTGAAACAATAGTTAATTACAAGAGCCTTGCAGTGTGCAATATAGCTACGAGATCCTGTCGTCTGTTGGAATTTCACTTTCGTACGGTTGGCCTTGTTCTTTGAACAGTTCACCTACAAGAAGATAGATTTGTGTGGAACATGCGTAAATAGGACTTCAACATGTGATTTGATCACACATATATAATGTACCTGATACTTCGGATCGGACCAGTGTTTAACGAGGCCTCTCCAGTCTTCATCAGATATATTTTCCACTGGAGATGTTTGGGCAAGTTCACTGTTAGCCTTGCCTTCAAAGTGAGTTTTCCTCAAGTTATACCGATACTGTCGCAGAGCAGACTTGAAAACATGGGTGCAAGCTTGTCTGATTGCATCATCTTGGCTATCCAACTTGAACCTCATCTGTTCAAAATTATGGGAGTCTCATTATCAGCAGCCTAGAAAGTATTGGACAGAGCAAGACGATATTACTAGTTTCCATACATAACCATACTTACAGATAAATGGTCGAGGAAGGTGTGGGTTTCTTCTTTGTCATTCCTGTACTGAATCCATATTGCACGGAACATCAAGATGCATTTGTATGAGTAGTTTATCTTGTGGGAGAAAAGGATGAACAAGGGAAGGCCTTATTTGCAAGTGTGGAGAGGGGTGTGGGTATCTTTTTGCAAAATTGCCATAGTTTCCTTCCTATCCGTCAGATATAGATCAAACGGCCTATATTGCAGGATGGCAGGCACACGATCATCACCGACTATGCTTTTTATAAGAGTAGGGATAAAATACACTATTATAAAAAACAGAGTTGGTGATGGTGGTGTGCCTGCCATCCTGCAATATAGGCCCTCCGATTTATATCTGACGGATAGGAAAGAAACTATCAAAATTTTGCAAAAAGGTACCCACACACCTCTCCACATTTGCAAATAAGGCCTTCCCTCATTCATCCTTTTCTCTCACAAGATAAACTAGTCATACAAATGCATCTTGATGTTACGTGCAACGCACGGGCATCTTGCTAGTAAGAATGAAAACAAACGACAAAAAAATATTGGACGGTGGTTCGAAGTCATGACCGCAGGCACAGCGGACAAGGTGGCCTTGTATTGGTACGCTGAGCCATCTGTTTTAACACACATGAGCTGGTGTGGTGATTATACACACACGCACGCATGCACATGAACTGCATGCACGCAACACTCACACGAACACATGCACCCACGCACACACGCAACACTCACACGTACACACGCAGCCACGCACGCAACACTCACACGCACACACGCACGCATGCATGCACAGTTGCACACACCAGTACACCACACGACCAACACACACTCTCACGCTCAAGTGCTCAACCTACACGTGCATGCGCACACATCAGGCCCTGACATACACATACACAACCAGGTGATTCCCGCGCACGGGTGGAGTCTTGTCGTGCCTACGTAAATTTGTGTTTATCTGACCTTTTGCCTATGCGAACTGACAGGTGGGACCCACAAGGAACGTGGTCAATTTAACTAGTCAACATGGTGCCACGCAGACTATTTGGCCGGTCAACAGAGTGCAATTCGATGCTAAACCGTGAGCAAGTGACCTATAATCACCGCAAAACGTATATAGTGACCGTAATCAGCTTATTCTGAAGTTCGGTGAATGTATTACACTTTTCTCTTTGTAGGCCCTCCAAAACTACATCTCTACACGTTCTCGCATGTTACATCTAACAACTATGCAATACAGCACTACTACTACACTCTAACACAATAAATCACATGTGTTTTTAGTTTTACTAGATATCATATTGTTACTTAATTATTCAGTTTGCATACATTAAAATTGCCTTTGAAATGTATGGCCAGTATCATATACCGCGCGGGAAAAATCCCGCCCTTTCCTGTTTAATCGGGTTTGTATCGATGGATCGTGCGAAACAGCAAAACTATAGTACTATATATAGTACAAGTGACAGTTCACTGGGCCGTCGTGTCGTGTACTCCTCTGTCGTAAGAGTGGAGCGCTCACTTTCATAAATCTTCTAGTCCCTTTCGCTGACATGTGGGACATCAAGCTACCGGGTCCACGTGCCATACCGGAATACATTGCAGAGCAGCCGGGGTGAAGCACCCAGTCATGGCGCCAGTGTAGTAATGAGCAATGAGGCGTCAAATCACAAAGTTGCACCTTTCCCGCAGTTAAGTTGGCGGGACGAAGTAATAATGCTAAAAAAAGAAGTTGGAGGGACGAAGCAACCATCATTTCACTCGTTGCTGAATCTGCTTCTCCCTCATCTTCTTCAAGCTAACCACGTGTTGCTTCTGCCGTTGTTCTGCCTCAAGTGGGAAGAGAATCGGCTTGGTTAAGCACTGACACGTGGGATTGCATGTTAGCAAACTGCCAGGACAACGTCCCCTAAAAATAAGAAACCTCCCCCGCCATCCGCGCTGTCGTGGAATTGTCAAGGCAGATGTCCTAGCAAAAGTACTTAGTCGTGGAGCCATCGCAACTAGGAAGCAAGAAGGTGTTAATCGGGACAAAGGACATGGGGTTTATACTGGTTCGGCCCCTTACGGTGAAGGTAAAAGCCTACGATCCAGTTTTGAGTGGGATTGCTTATGTCTCGATAACCAGGGAGCGAATCTGCTTGACCTAGCTCTCGATTTGATGTTACTTGCCTTGAACCGCCGCCGGGTCGTCCCTTTATATACAGAGGTTGACGCCCGACGACTCATAGAGTCCCGGCCGGCTCATAAACAGTGTTCGGCTCGGTTTCTATCTATTCCTGCCTTATAATACAAGTTACACATATATGGCGGTTTATCTCTACGGGCCTTAAGTCGCCCTTTTGGGCCTTGGGCCCTTAACCAACCCGCCATCTCCAGGAGTCATCTTGGGCTTCAAGAGTCGTCTTAAGTATAACCCGGCACCTTCTGGCGGGTCATACTAATAGTTATATCCCCAACATTAGGCCCCAGATTGATTTGAACTGGTTCATGTCAATCTTCAACACTTAGAAAAATCTTCTGATCTCTATTTCACGGCAATTTGTAACCCGCCATGATGTCATATGTCATTAATTCATATTTTATCCAATATATCTCAACGGATCCTTATCTTTAATAACCATCTTGAGAATCGAGGCGTCCTGACAAGCTGGATACCCATATTTTTCGACCTCCTCGTTGTTCGCGCCCCTTTATCAGTCTTTCCCTGATAAATAGGCACGACTGGTCTTTCTTCATTCTCCCCCTTTCCATCGTCTTCTTCCTCTCGCGACCCTACTGCCGCTCAAGCTCCGCCGCCGCCGCAGCGCACTTCATCTTCCTCGACCCCGGCCGCTGCATCAACCTGAGCTTGTCCAGAGAACGGCGGCGACCCTCCGCAACAGATCTGCGTCCGTAAGTCCTTGCTTTTCTGCAGCTTAGATCCACATTATGGTTTGCGAGTTCTTCTGTGTTCTTCACTGTTCATCACGGATTCTTCGTAGTTTCTCCACCGCAGTCTCTTTTGATCTAAAAGAAGTATGAAACTCATGCGGTAGCTGTTTCGCATCCATTTCAGATGCTAGTAGATCCCCTTTTCTTGTACAAAGGCCTCTTTTAGAACTGATGAATTCCTCTGTATTTCATTTTTAGGTCTAGAATATTTTCTTTTCTGAGCAACCGTTTGATCCAAAATAATGACTGCTATCTGTGAAACTTGTTTTTATGACACTTAGCCAAATATCTGTGTTTTTTGATAGATCCATCCAGCCCTGGCGGCTCTAATCACTGAATTAAATTGCAATGCTCAACAGATAACATCAACCACACATGGTGGCTTAAGTAACTTGACTGCTCATGGCGGTTTAAACAACCTAACATAATTAGCCATATACCATTAGGCCCCTTCATAAGCCGCCATCTTGAATACGCACTGTAACATTTGTCTTCTCCGGCTTAAGTTTGAACAGGTAATTTTACTCTTTTGCTAGGCTTCTGTCTTCATAATGCCGCCTAAAACACCTGTCACATGCAATTGGGTCAAATCCATCGTCACAGATAGCACACTTGACGATTTTGTGAAGACTGGCTATCTGCCAAAGAAGGAAATCATGTCCTACCGTGCACCCGATCCAACCGAGGAAAAGCCTCAACCCAAAGAGGGGGAAGTCATTGTCTTCACTGACCACATGAACCGAGGTTTTTCCCCACCTGGCTCAAAGTTTTTCAGAGACGTTCTTCACTTTTTTGACCTCCGTCCTAAAGACATCGGACCCATCTCCGTGTCTAATATTTGCAACTTTCAAGTGTTCTGCGAAGTGTATCTTGGAGAAGAACCCAGCTTGCTACTCTTCAGAGAGTTGTTTTACTTAAACCGCCAGAATGAACGTACCAACGGGCCTAGCTTGGAACTTGGTGGGGTCTCAATCCAACGATGGAGAGACGCCATTTTCCCTTACGCAAATCCACCGAGTCAACCCAAAGACTGGAACCAAACATGGTTCTACTGCCAAGATACTTCTCCGGCTAATGAGAACCCTTTACCCAGCTTTCGCGCCTCGCGCCTCCAATCTACTCATCCTTTACCAGACAAACTATCTACTGCTGAATGCCAGAAACTTTCCCCCACCATGACCAAAGTCAAGGCTCTTTTGGGGAATGGTTTGAATGGTATCGATTTGGTCCGGGTCTGGGTTGCTTGGCGGATCATTCCATTAAGCCGCCATTCCGGTTTGATGTGCACCTATACCGGTGAGAAAAATGATTTTCTGCGGCACAGTTCTGTTGATTTACCAGAAGATGTCATTGATGATACGACAAAGTCGCTCTTGAACGAGAGCCTAGCAGATTGTGGCAAGTTTTACTTAAGTCCTTTCTGCAAAGCTAACCCGGCTCCAGCGGTAAGCCGCCAAACTTGAGTATTCTTACTTTCACCCTTAAGGTTTTGTCTTTACCCAGACTCTCGCTGTTTTTCACAGGCTAATGATCAATTTTGGAAAGCAAAGTACGACCATGAAGCTGCAAAGAAAGCCAGGAAGGCCAAGAAAGCCGCCAGGAAATTCGCTACCAAGAGGAAAGGGAACAAGACCAGCGCTTCGGATTTGCTTCATTTAGAAGATACCTCTGAGTCAGAGGTAGCCCTTGACTCTCTTGGCTCCTTTTTAACCACCTTATTGACACTAATTATCTGCAGGAAGACATGGCAACCATTCATGGAAAAGCTGAAGAGGTAACTATCATTTCCTCTGACTCCGAGCCTTTGCCAAGACAGAAAATCCAAAGAGTAACCCAGAAAGTAAGATTTTCACATCCCTTAGCTTACCACAATCCTCAATTTCTTTTGAAGCGACAGATTCATGAGAGCCGGAGGCAGACCCGGACCAGTAAAGATGCGGAACTCTCCTCCGGCCTACCCAATGTACCAAGGAAGCGCCAGAACGAGGTCACCTCCGATTTAAACCTCTTTTACCCTTTGGCGGGTCTCACTCGTCAACCACTCAACTCTTCTGACTCAAATTATCAGGAAACTTCACCTTCCTCCGGCGAGTCAATGCAGTTCAATTTGCCGGCTTTTAAACCCACTCTAGGGTAATGATAACCTGCTTATCTTGTGTTTATTTCAATTTGTTGTATTTGTACTGACCTTTTGATCTTATGCAGCGGAAAAGCCAAGCCCAGCAAAAGGGCGAAGAAAAACAAGCCGGCCGAAGAGCCAATTTTAAATGAGCCGGAACTTGGAACGGTCGCACCTGAAGCCTCCACTCATGAGCCGCCACCTGAGCCAGCTCATGATATACCAACGCTAACTATTGACCCGCCTGCCGAGCAAGCCATTGATGGTTCTGAAAACCCGGAAGTCCCTAGCCCGACCAAGACGGATGATCCGCAAGACCCTGATGTTGAAATCACCAAGACCGGCTTTGTTGAGCCGGGGAGGCCGACCGTGCTAGCCAAGTGTTCCGCCAAAGAGGAACTTCTAGAACACCACAGGGTTAAGCTTGATGTCGCTGATTATACTCACATGAGTATTGGAGAAGTCTTTTCTGGCTATATGAGCCAAGTGCACAGCAGCCGTGACATCGAAATTAACATGGTGAAGCAGATGCACCAGAAGTTTGAGGTACAATCTTTTCTTTGTACTCAATTACCCTTACCATGCCAGCCCCCAAGTCTATTGCTTATGATGAAATATGTTGTAGACTTAGAAACAAGCTTGATAATATTAGTAATATATCTGGACAAGGCATGTAAGAAATCCGGCTTACCTCCAAAAGCCAGTTTAATCAATATAAATGAGCTGGTCTTTCCCATGCTTATGCAGAATATACTCCTCGTGTAGATTGAACAGCAACATGCATTAGCCCCCAAGTGCCAAGTATTCTTGCTTGCAAAGTTCTTGGGACTTAGTCTCATAAACCGCCAGTTAGATAAAACCTTCGTTAGACATTAGCCCCCAAGTGCCCAGTATTCTTGCTTGCAAAGTGCTTGGGACTTAGTCTCATAAACCGCCAGTTAGATAAAACCTTCATGAGACATTAGCCCCCAAGTGCCAAGTATTCTTGCTTGCAAAAGACTTGGGACTTAATAGTATATGCCAATATCCATGATTTTAACCCGGTATTTGTGCAGGCCACGACTGCTCAACTTCAATCAGAACTGTCTGAACTGAAGAGCCGCCTGGAGGCCCAAGAGACTGAATCTCAGAAGGCTAATTCCAAATTTGAATTCAGTATATCTGAACAAGAGAAACTGAAATCCGAATTTGAAGTTGAAAAGAAGGCCTGGGCTGATGAAAAAATTGCCTTAACCCAACGAGCCGAAGCAGCGGAAAAAACTCTTGAAGAGGTAACCACTGAATTATCCGGGTTAAAACACCATGTATCTCAGATGGTCTCCGCAATCTTTGGCAAGTTGCCCTGCCAATGTTAAGTATTAAACGTTTCTAATACTCATATGAATTTGTAGTTAACTCACCAGAAAATGCTATACAGGGCCCAGGAGCTCCAACCTTAACCAGAACATGCTGGTGAAGCTGAAGACGGTCTACACACTCGTGGAACAACTGTATACCGGATCTCAGCATGCCTTGGCCGCAGTTGCCCTGTCAAACGAAGTCCCCACAATTCTGGCGGATGTACTAAAACGGCTTGTTGTGCTGCCCCAGCGGTTTAATGAATTAAGGCGATCTTCTGCGAGAGCCGGGCCGTAGCTGCATTAAGCCGAGCCAAGGCGTGGCTACCGGAGCTAGACCCGGCCGACATCGCCATTGGATATCCAAGTGTGAAGGAGGACGGTACATCATTTGAATAGAAGGACTTCACCGCTTGTGTGAAGGAAATACGCCCTATGGTCACCCTGATTGGTAATGACACGGATCTTACCAAGTACCAACCGGGTTATGACACAGAAAATCGGAGAATTCCAACGCCACATTATGAAGTGATCAGCCTGATCCCTCCAATTCGTAAGCACACCTTCGCCCCTGAAGTTGACCCGGCTGGATTAATTGATGATGAAGCCGAATTTGAAGCTTTGAGTGGCATTGACTGGTCATCATCAACCTTCCAGGACAGGGAACAAGATAGAGGAGCGGAAAGGGATGATCCGGAAGCTTCAGGCCAACAAAACAATTGATCCGGCAGGCGGCTCATATTTATGTTTTGCTGAAAAACAATGTTAATCATTTGGACTCGGGGAGTCATGTAGTAGGGTAGAAATAACTTGATTTTTCCGTGCCGTCGTTGTCGGGGGTTGGGTGCGACATATGCCAATGGATGGCTTATCATGGTGGGAGCGAGTAGAACATCACCAGTGCCTGGAAGCGGGATGAGGCGTAGACACGAACACCGGTGCACTTTACCCAGGTTCGGGGCTCTCCTAGGAGATAACACCCCTAGTCCTGCTCTGCGGGGTCTCCGCATGATCACTAAGGCACTAGTTAGTACAATGGTGCTCCTCGAGCTGTATGCTAGAGGTAGAAGAAGGCAGGGCTTGCTCTTCTCCCCCCCTAGGTGTGGGTCTAATTCTAATAGGTTCGAACCATTTGCATGGGTGCCCTGGGGGGTTTATATAGGCCTACCCCCAGGGGTACAATGGTAATCCGGCCGGGTGTAGGGCCCGACTGTCAGTCTCTCTGGTCGCCGGCTTCTCCGCTGGCTGCTGGGTCCAGCTGCCTGGTCTGGTACGGAGCCGACAGGCCGCCTCCGCTGCTCGCGGGTCTTGCCGGCTGCTGATTACTATAGCCGCAACGCTAATGACGCACACTTGGTCAGGGGGCATGGCTACAGTCCCGCCGCCTGGCGGGAGATCACTGTAGCCACTCCGCGTCTTATCTGGTTAATGGCGCGTGGGCCCCGGGGTAGGAGCAGGCCGCCTGCCAGGAGCCGGCCTCCCTCGGGTCCGTCTGGTCTGGCCTCCGCCGTCTTCCGGGCTCTCGCAGCCTGGTAGGGCCCGCCGTCTTCAGGCCGTACCGACAGGCGGTCGTGGGAGCAGGGCTCCGCCTGACAGGAGTAACGTAAGGGGTGGAGTGGCAACAGTGCCGCGCCGGGCGGAGATCTCCGCCTGTACGGAGCACTGTGGCCTAGCCCGGCCCTAGATATGGGGGTGATGGGATACACTGTAGCCTTGCACCATCTTGTCTTCTTAATGGGGGCGCAGACTTTGAGGGCGCCATGGGCCGGCTGCTAGGAGCCGGCCTCTCTGGAGGCCGCCTGCTAGGAGTCGGCCTGTCTTGGAGCCGCCTTCCTGAGCATGGCCGTCTTCTGGCAGTCGGCCGTTCAGCCAGCTGGCCCCCAGAAGGCGGTGCTTCATCTCGACGTCTTGAGGGGCGCAGCCGGCCCCAATGTCTTGAAAGGTTCGGGGACTCGGGTTAGGCTACTCGTGGGCCATTACTCCGACAGTAGTCCCCGAAGCTGGTGAGGTGCCGCGGCCGAGGGGCCAAGGAGCCTCAACAGTTTCTTTCCCCGGGTGCTCTAGATGGAAGCTTCATCCGACTCCTGGCACGCCGCCTGGTAGGAGTCGGCCATGTCCAGTCGGATTTGTCTGAAACTTCGAACACAATGGCGGGAACTAGGTGGCGTGTTAGCTAAGCTTCTAGGCCCGCCGCCCGCCGTGGGCGTGCCACATGGCGTCAGCCAGCCGGGCCAGCCTGCCAGCCCACGCGCGCGATGGGACGTGACTGCAGGCTGGGCCCGCCACCACCGGGCCTCGGCACACGAGTGGATCCGCTGCGGCCGAGGCGGGCGGTTGAGGTTCCCCGCGGAGTTACTGCGCGTAGTAACTCGCGCGATAAAGGTGGGAACGTGGGGTCGTGGGCACAGTTAATCCCACGATCCCATGCCCGCCCCCTCGGCTTCATATCCCGTAGGCTATAAGTAGGGGGAGGAGAGGGAGCGGCGGGGCACGCGCGCCCCTCCACCCCGTTCTTGCCTCCGTCTTCTTCCTCTCGCCGCAGCGCCCCCGAGCCACGTCGGAGCACTGCCGCTGTTTGTCTTCGTCGAGTTCGTCCGCCCCGAGCCCTCTTGGCCCCGCACCACTCTCAGCTCCCCGCCGCGCCATTTTCTTCGTCGAGCTCTCCATGGCGCGTGAGCGGGGAGGAGACTGGGATGGCTCGAATGTCAATGAAGATCACATCACTTTCCTCCGCGAGACGCGGCGTCTTCCCAGTGCGGGCTACGTGAAGGCGCGCGTGCCGCCGGAGGGGGAGATCTCGCCGGCGCTGGGGGAGGGCGAGCGGGTTGTCTTCCGCTCGCACTTCATCCGCGGCTTCGGCCTGACGGCGAGCGGCTTCCTCCGCTCGTTCCTTGAGTTTTATCACCTCTAGCCTCATCACATCACGCCCAACACCGTGATGCTCCTGGCCACCTTCGTCACAATGTTCGAAGGCTATCTCGGCATCCTCCCCACCATCCAGCTATGGGGAGCGTTCTTCTACACCAAGCTGGGCACCTCCGTCCGGGAGGTGGTTGCCCAGTGTGGTGCCTTCGTCACGGTGCGCCGGCTGTTGCCGAAGAATGCCTTTCCCACCATCAAGCTGCCACAATCGGTCAAGATGTGGCAGCAATCTTACTTCTATGTGGAGAACATGGACCCGGCCGTCGACTTCATCAACCTGCCAGCTTATGAAGCCGGCCCGCCGGCTGAGCCTCGGACCAGCTGGGGCTATAAGCTGAAGCCGGTATCAGCAGACGGCACCGCCACCATCTAACGAGTCCGGGAGCTGACCGACGCCGAAGGCCTCAAGGCGTCCGACTTGTTGGTCGCCTTCGTCGTGCGCCGGGTTCTCCCACTCCAAGGCTGGCCTCACCTGATCAGTTGGATGAGCGGGCATCGCGACCCGTGCCGACTGAGCACCAAGGAGATGCCGGATGCCGAGGTTGCAAACTTGGTGAACGAGATCTCCGGCCTCAAGCTGGAGGGGCCTTGGCGCTTCGGCAAGCGGCCATACTCCCGTGCCCACCCGCCGCCTACGGTAAGTTTTTCAATTCTTTCTTTTTGGTACTCGTCTTAGTCTTGATCTTGGTCTTGACCAGCCGGCCTCTCACCATTTGAAACAGATCTACATGTCGGAAGCGATGGCCGCCAACGTAGGGGCGGGTGGTGACTACGAGCCAGACCGGGTGGTGAGCGACGTGGACGACCCCGACTTGGGGGCGGCCGCCTTGGAGGACACCGCGACGGGCGGCGTCTACGAAGCAGGCGGCTCCGAAGAAGGCGGCATCGAGACTTGGCCTGATGATGAGGAGGAGGAAGAAGAGTCGCGCCCTGTGCGGGGCGTCGGTAGGGCGGACGCGGGCCTCTCCGTCGAGCCGACTACTCGAGGTGGCATGCATAAGCGTAAACAAAGCGCCGTCTTGTTCGGCAGCGCGCCGAAGAAGGCCAAGAATCCGACCGCCGCGACCAGGCGGAAAGAGGCCGCCGCGAATGCGGCCAAATACCAGAAGCTCCAAAATGCGCCTCCTATGGTGTGGGCGTAAGTATCTTTTCCTTCTGCTCTTCTTTCTCGTTGATTCTTTCTGAGCTTCCCCTCTTCGTCTTTCTTGACTTAGGGCCCCGCTCTCTCTTGAGAAGTCGGTCGCCGCCTCCATCATTGGGTCGGCGGAGACCTCCACCACCACCCGGCGAATCGATCCGGCCGCCGACCTCTGGGAGGCGCGGAAGCGAAACACGCGGGAGGTGCGGGAGGAGCAGGAAGCCGCCCGCCTGGAGAAGGCAGAGGCAGACAAGGCGGAGGCCGCCGCCTTGAAGAAGCTGGCGGAGGCCGAGGCTGCCACCGCGGCGAAGAAGCAGGCCGAGGAATCCACGCGCCGTCAGTCGGCGTTGTTCGTCATCCCCCTGATTTCTGCGCCGCCACCACCAGAGTTTGTGGCGCCGACTGGGGGAGCCGGCGATGAGCACCCGATCATGGAGAGGGACGGCGGCGACGTCGTCATGCCGGACGTAATCGTGCCCCCGCCACCACCTTCTGAGGAGGCGCGAGACAAGCAGCTGGCGGACGCACCAGTGCCGCCAGCTAGAGATGAGATGGTAACCGGCCTGACTCCCGAGATCCGCACACCATCGCGCCGCCGGTGTGCAAAGGCGGCCTCGGCACCACGCCCGCTGGAGACCGGCGCCGCGAGCTCTTCGATCCAGGACGCCGAGGCGACCAGCGCCGCGCCCACTAAGTGGGAGCGGGGAGGCGGGACGGGCCCTTTGAATAAGGCGATCCTGGACGTCCAGGCCAAGCTCCGCGCTGAAGCCGATGCTCTCAAGCACTGCAACAAGGTCTTCCTGGAGTCGCGAGTAGCCGTCCGGGTATGCTTCTTGGTTCTTCATTTTTGATTCTTGTATTTCTTATACTTCTCTGTTGGGGCGCACCAGCGCACCCACTGGGTGTAGTCCCCGAGTTCCGGCTGGCTGCTGCGCAGGCGGCTCGGAACTTTTAACTGGCAAGCTCTGAGTACTAAAATTGTTTGATATCTTCACTGCAGGATTATCATAACCTTCACGCAGCCGCCTTCAACTCCAAAGTCCAGGAGCTGACTCAACGGACCGCCGACTTGTCGGAAAGCCGGAGTAAGTCTTTGTTTTCTTTCTCCGCGGGGGCGCGCTGGCGCAGCCGCGGGCTGTAGTCCCCGAGATTCAGGACGACTGCTGAGCAGTCGGGCCGGATCTCCCCAACGACTGTTCTTCTTCTTGGTAGTTAGTGACAACTACTTTCTCTGCGGGGGCGCGCTGGCGCACCCGCGGGCAGTAGTCCCTGAGATTCGGGCCAATTGCTGAGCAGTCGGGCCGGATCTCCCCAACAACTATTTCTCTCTTTGTTGATTGTTGATGTCTTTTTCTTCTTCTCTTTTTGCAGAGGCCAACGCCGCCCTGCAGCAGCAGCTGGGCGAAGCCAACACCGCGCTGCATGCCAAGGAGGTGGACTGCAGCAAGCTGGCCGAAGAGCGTGACCGGCTAGTCACGCAGCTGGCGGAGTAGGCGGAGCTTCTCAAGAAGACCCAGAAGGAGGCGGAGGACAAGGAGGCCGGTCTGCTTGCTGAGTTCAAGACCGAACGCTCTGCCTGGACCGATAAGGAGGCCATGCTGACTGCCGGCTTCGGCGAGATTGTCGACATGGTCGACGGTAAGCTGCCTTCTTTGCTCTTTCTTCAAGCCACCGGCTTCTTATCAAGCCAGCCTCTTGTTTCTGATTTTGGCTTTTTGGCTTTTTGTCTGAGCAGCCTTCTTCCCAGGTCACTCTGGTGCTACCAACTAGGCTATCGAGGCTGATCGCGAAGGACGGAGGGCAGAAGGCGAGCAGATTGCTGCCGACGCCCCCCGCATTCTTAGCGAGCAGCTTCTCAGCATCCAGGATCATCTTCGGCCGGCTCATCGGATCCTGCGCCGCCTTCAGCATGTCGGCGCCCAGGCGATCGCCGCCATGTGGCCAGACATGCCGGCTCCACGTACACCCAGCCAGACCGCCGACTGGCTGGAGGTGGCGGCCGGCCGCCTTGAGGCTTGGAGGGTTCCTCGGCCCGGGCCGGGGCACGCCGGGCCTTGGAGTTCGTCAAGGTGTGGTACCCTGGGCTAAATCTAGCCCAGTTGGCCACGCTTCGACTAGAAGCCCAAGAGGAGCTGGTAGCGGTGGAGCGTGATCTTGTCCAATGAGCCGCGGCAATCGCCGAGTACACCAACACCAGCGTCTTCGTTCCTGAGCTGGCTGAGAACGGCACCGAGGCGCCGCAGGAGTGGTTCGGGCTGAACCCAGAGGATGGCGAGGACTCGGCCGAAGTGATCGACTCTAGCGACGAGGGAGAAGGCGGGGAGGAGGAGCAAAGTGAAGAGGAGGCGCCAGAAGTCGGAGTAGACGGCCAGCCATAGCTCGACCGCGCCTCCAGCAACGAGCCACGCCCAAGCGAGACGGCTGCTGCTGAAGGCGACTAGGCGGGGACCGACCAGCCGGCCGCTCCACCAACCGGCACCACCGACTCCACCGTTCCGCCAAACCCGTCTGCTGCTGTTTTACCTTTGTTTCTACCTGCTTATCAGTCTTGACAAACTTCGTTAACTTCGCACAATTCCACCCGCGGGGTGTATTTCAAACTCTTGTTGGATGTCGCCCAAGGGCCTTTTGATATGTAAATCTTTTTGCCGAGTTCTATCTTTCCTTGCTTTCTACTCTTTGGCTTTTTCCCTTTGCCACCTTCCCTCGGTTGCCGTCTTGCCAACCGAACAGCCGCTCTGCGGACTGTGGCTGGGTCAAGTACTTAGCCACTTTCGGGGAGGCAAGTACTTAGCCGGTTAGAGTTTTCTAGCAAGTTAAGTAGAAGCCGGCCGGCCGGCTGCTCAGTAGCCGGTCAGCGAAGCAGGAAGCCGGCTTGAACTATGTGCATGCTTTGGGTCCTTGGCCATTTTTCATGCGAACACCCTTTCTTCCTTAACTCCTGCCCACCGGACAGTCGCTCTCCGAGCTGCGGCTTCTGGCAGGAGAAGGCCTAAGTGCCAACACATTACTTGTCCGGCTGCAGGAAGCATTACATAGTACAAGGCGGCGAGTCCCCGGGTCGATTGGTCGAACCCGGTGCCAGGCGGACTAATGAAATAACGCAATGACATGCATTATACTTATCATATAGATAAAAGAAGGCAGTCCCCGAGATCTTCTCGGGGGACCCGGAGTCTTCGTACTTAATACAAAAGTTGGCGTGGTACATACTGCATCAACTGTAAAACCTTCGAAGGAGGTTTGCATTCCATGGCCGCTCCGTCTCCTTGCCGGAGTCGTCTCTTTTGCGTGCTCGAGGCTTATGAGCATCGATCAGGTAATAGGAGTCGTTACCCAACACCTTGCTGATGATGAAGGGGCCCTCCCAAGGTGCCGAGAGCTTGTGCTGGCCGGCTGTTCGCTGGATCAGCCGGAGCACAAGGTCTCCCTCTTGGAAAGATCTTGGCTTGACCTTTCGGTTGTAGTATCGACGCAGGCTCTGCTAGTAGACGGTGGACCGACTGAGTACCAACAGCCGGCCCTCTTCCAGCAGATCGACGCCGTTTTCTCGTGCTTCTTTTGCCTCCTCTTCGGTGTATATGGTGACTCGAGGGGAGTCGAATTCTATGTCCGTCGGGAAGACGGCTTCGGCACCGTAGACGAGGAAGAAAGGCGTGAAGCCGGTTGACTTGTTTGGAGTTGTGCGCAGGCTCTAGAGGACGGCCGGCAACTCATCGAGCCAGCAGCCGGCCGAACGCTCCAGAGGCTCGACCAGTCGAGGCTTGATGCCGGACAAAATGAGGCCGTTTGCTCGCTCCACCTGGCTGTTTGACTGCGGATGGTCAACGGATGCTAGGTCCAGTCGGATGCCCTGCGTCGCGCAGAAACAGGCCAAGGCGCCCTTGGCAAAGTTTGTGCTTGACGGAGTAATTGACCACGGGTACCCCGAAGACGGCAAGACAACATTTCCAGACATCGGGGCTAGCAAAGCCCCTCAGTCCGACTGCCCGGCCGCTCCTGCCGGCTCCCCGTCCGACTGCTCCACCCGGCCGGCTGCCCGGCCGGCTGCCGGCTGCCGTCTGCGCCAACCAGCTGGCTACCCGAAGTCAACTGTTGCACCGACAAGACAACCGTACCGTGACATCATCTAAAGTGTATCTGTCCCTGGGCACTGTTTATAAAGTGCACCAGGGACAAGTAGGCATGCACATCACGTCCACACCATCATGGGCATGGTGCCCCCATGCCCACTTGTCCCATGCCACTACATAGCTTACATAGTAAGCTAGCCATGCCTATATAAGGCACACATCCATCCATCCACTCCCATGGGCACACACATGCACTCACGCATGAACACCCACGGCCATAACCATTCGGCCACAAGAGCATGCATGGTCATCCGACCACCCGCATATACAAAGTCAGATGCCTATGGCACCGACCAATGATACAGCTCCAGGAGCACTTTGTACTGCCCGATGTACACCCCAGATATATATACTCAGACATGCAGGAGTAGGGGTATTATCTCTCCGGAGAGCCCCGAACCTGGGTAAACTAGTGCGTGCTACTCGCATACCCGTTCCTGGTCCTATCAGCAGCAGTCTTACCCTCACACTAAGCCCTTGTGGCATTTTTTTGAAAGTCGCAGCTCGAAGAACCGACTGTCCGACTAGCAAGAGCCAAGGCAGAAAGCATACCCACACGAAAATCGGCTAAGGACTAATGAACCTGTATAGCGAAAAGACGGCCTCCAACCACGCTTGCCGGCTGTCAGAACAGCCGGCTGGCAGGCCAGACAAACACTTCGCTATAATCCAACAAAGCTAGAGTACTTGTCCTCCCAATTGGCCAAGCACTTCTCCAGCCACAGATTGCAGAGCAACTGTCTGACTGGGGAGGCGGCAACCAAGGGAGGGCGGCAAAGGAAACAGCAGAAGGATGAAAAGCAAAGAACAAGGAAAAGCCAAACACATGCATAGTCATATCTACATATAAAGCCCCCAACAGGCCGGCAATCAACATAGTTCGAATACACCCCCAGTGGGTGGAATTGTGCAAACTTAACAAAATATTGTTCTAAAAGTGATAAGACAGGAAAATAAAGATAGTAGACTAGACTAAAGGCGCGGTGTGGGAGCCGGGTTGGTCGGTGGAGACGGCGTCACCAGCTAAAGGAGTGGCCGGCTGGCGGGTCTCGGCTTGATCATCGCCGGCGGCAGGCGATGCACCCGCGCGTGCCGTGTTGCTGGAGGCACGGTCAAGCTGAGGCTGGCCGGCCGCTCCACCATCCGGCCCGGCGTCTTCACCCTCCTCCTCCTCCTCTTCGCCCTCGTCGCTGGAGTCGATCTCCTCCGTCGAGTCTTCGCTGTCTGCCGGGTTCAGCCCGAACCATTCCTCCGGCTGGGCAACACCGTTGTCGTCCACCTCAGGGGAGAAGGCGCTGGTGTCGGTGTAGTCAGCGATCGCTGAAGCCCGCCGGATGATAGCCGGCCGCACCGGCTCCAGCTCCATGTTGGCCTGCTGCCGCCAGGTGGCCAGCTGGTCCAGACTCAGCCCGGGATACCAGGCCTTGACGTACTCCAGCGCCCGCCTGGCGCCGGACCGAGCCGCCGAAGCCTTTCAGGCTTCGAAGCGGCCGACCGCCACCTCTAGCCAGTCGGCAGTACGACTGGGGGTGCGGGGAACCACTTCGCCAGGCCAGAGGGCGGCCAACATCTGCGCCCCGACACGTTGAAGCCGGTGGAGCAGGCGATGAGCCGGCTGGAGGCGGGCCTAGATCGCCAAGAGCTGCTCCTCCAGCGACCGGCGAGCGTTTGGTGCAATCTCGGCGCCAGCCTGCCTCTGTGTCTCGCGGCGGGCCTCGATGATCTAGTTGGCGGTGGTAGAGTATCCAGGGAAGTACTCTGCGCAAGAAAGAAAGAGAAAGAAGAGAAAACACCAAGTCAGAAAACGAGCCAAAAACGGCAAGCGGGAAGAAAGGACGAAGAAGAAGGCGGCTTACCATCAACCAAATCTTCGATCTGGCCATAGCCATTGATCAGCGTCTGCTTCGCTTCGGCCCAGCTAGCCGCCTCTATCTCGTACTCGGCCTGGAGGGCGGCCTCGCTGTCCTGCACAGCCTTCAGGGCCGCCTTGTGGCTCTCCTCCTGGTCGGCCAACCTCTTGGCCAGGCGGTCATGCTCCTGCGCCAAGGCGGCAAACTCGGCCTCCTTAGCACGAATGGCGGCATGAGACCCTCCCAGCTGCTCCCTTAGACTGGTGTTGGCCGCTGCAGGGATGGCAGAGAAAGAAGAAGCAATAAGAAGAAGTGGTCAAGGAAGATCCGACCCGACTGCCCAGCAGTCGGCCCGAATCTCGGGGACTATACCCAGTGGGTGCGCTGACGCGCCCCCACATGAGATAAAGGACGAAGCACTTACCCCGGCTCTCAGATAGGTCCGCAGTCTTCTGGGTCAGTTCCCGAGCCTGGGAGTTGAAGGCAGCCGCGGGGAGGTTGTGGTAGTCCTGCAAGTCAGGCAGGAGAGCGAATGAGAACAAGAATAGCAACACAAGGTCTGCTAGGAAGTTCCAAGCCGCCTGCTCAGCAGCCGACTCGTAACTCGGGGACTACACCCAGTGTGTGCGCTGACGCACCCCCACGGAAGAAATCAAGACCAAAAAAGCAAAGACAAGAAGACTAACCCAGATGGCCGCCCGCGTCGCAAGGAACTCGTCGTTGTACTTCCTCAGCGCCGTAGCCTGGGCTTGAAGCCGGGTCCGGACGTCCTGCGCGGCGACATTCATCACGGCCGTCCCTCTGCCCGGCGTCCACCCCGAGCTGGCGCTGGCCGCCTCCATATACTGGGCCGACAAGCTGGAGCCCGCGGCCGGCTGCGGCTCTGATGCAGCCTTCTACGGGTCTGACGCGGCCTTCCCCGTGCGCTGGCACGACGGCGTCCGGACCACCAGAACAGCCCTCGTGGCCGGCTCGCCCCCGGCCGATTGCACAGGCGGCAGGTCAGGCCGGCCGCCTTGAGTCGCCCCAGTCGGAGGGGCCGGTGCCGCCACCCTCTCCAGGATGACGACGTCGTCCTCCCTCTCTAGCCCTGGCCGGTCACCGCTGGCTTCTTCTGGCGGGGGCTCTGGGGCCCCAGGCGCCGCGACGCGCAGTGGGGTGACCAGCAAGGCCCCCTCCGCCATCGCCGTAGCCGCAGCCTCCGCTTGGGCCTTGGCCGCGGCGTCAGCGCGTGCCTTCGCCGCCTCCTCCTCCTGCGCCGCCTTGGCGGCGACCGCCCTCAATGCCTCCGCCTCCCGTGCCTCCCGCTCCTCTCGCGCCTCCCGCGCGTTCCGCTCCGTCGCCGCCTAAAGATCGGCACGGGGGTCCACGCGGCGAGTAGTGCTCCCAGATCCTCCCGGCGACCCAACGACGGAGGCGACAGCAGCCCGCTCGAGCGACAATGGAGCTCTGGTTTTTTGGAGAAAGGACGAGGATTCAGGAACTACCAGAGAAAAGAAAAAAGAATACAGGAAGGAGTATATACTTACGCCGACACCGTCTGCGGCTGCCTCACCGCCTTGCGGAAGCGGGCCGCCTTCGCGGCCGCCTCCTCCCTCCTGGTCGCCGCTGCCCCGCCTCTGGGCTTCTTCGGCCGACTGCCGAACAAGCCCGGCGCGGCACGACGCTTTTGCCGGCCGCCCCGAGCAGGCGGCGCGGCGGATGAACCCGCGTCGTGGCCAGGCGCCGGCTGGCGGCGTGGGATGACTTCCGCCTCGTCATCGTCTGGCCAGTTGTCGAAGCTGACTCCAAGCCCGGAGCCGCCTGCCTCGCCGCCGGCTTGGCCACCGCCTACCTCAGTGTTGTCGTCCATAGCGGCCGCCCCCAAGTCGAGGTCCTCCAGATCGGGCTCCGCCCGGTCGGGGATGAATCGGCGCTCCGCGTCCGACCCGCCTGCAGGCCGAAGAAGAGGGCTCTGTCGAGACAAGCCGACTAGTCAGAGTCGGCCAAAAGGAACTCGGCGACAAAACTGAGAGAGGAGAAAGAGAAAAAGAGAACATACCGTGGGAGGCGGGTGAGCTCGGCAATACGGCTCCTTGCCAAACTGCCACTCTGCGGAGAGCTTGCAGTTTGCAATGTAGTTCACCATATGGGCCACTTCGTCGTGCGGCATGTCCTTGGTGCACATCCGACTCGGATCGAGCTGGCCGCTCATCTAACAGATCAGATGAGGGCGGCTCTGGAGTGGGAGCACCCGGCGCGTGACGAAGGCGGCCAGCAGGTCGGGCCCCGATAAGCCCTCCGAATGGATCATCACCCGCAGTCGGGCGACAGCTGCGGCTCCAGCCGGCGTCAGCGTCATGGCCCGATAGGACCACTGGGGCCGCCTGCCCGCCGGTGGGCCGGCTTTGTAAGCCGGCAAATTGACGTAGTCGCCCTGTGGTGCGACGTTCTTCACATAGAAGTATGACTTCTGCCATAGCTTCACCGACTGGATCAGCGTGATGACGGGGAAGGGGTTGTCGGCAGTCACCCTCCGCATCGCGATGAAGGCGCCACTCTGAGCCGGCACGCCCTGCATGCGCATGCCCAGCTTGGATTGGAAGAACTCCCCCCAGAGCTCGAGGGTGGGGAGGACGCCGAGGTAGCCTTCGCACAAGGTGATGAAGGCGGACAGCAGCACCACTGTGTTCGGGGTGAGGTGGTGCGGCTGGAGTTGGTAGAACTCGAGAAAGGAGCGGAAGAAGGCGCTCGCGGGCAAGCCGATGCCGCGCAAGAAATGCGAGCGGAAGATTACCCGCTCGCCTTCCTCCGGCTCCGGCGTGATCTCCTTCTCCGGCGCGAGACGGACCCGCACCTTGTCCGCGCTGGGCAGCCGCCGCGTCTTGCGGAGGAACTCGACGTGATCCTCGTGGACGTTGGAGCCGTCCCAATCCCCGCCGTACCGCATCGCGGCGTAGGGCTGGCGAGAATGAGCGCGACGGCGGAGAATCGAGTGGTAGAACGGTGCGGCGGCGAGGTGCTGTTGCAAGAAAGAGCAGAAGGAAGAAGATGGCGGAGAGGAGAGGGGCGTGCGAGTGCCTGCCGCTTCCCCCCTCCCCCTACTTATAGCTTCGCACGGTGAAGCCGAGGAGGCGAGGCGTGGGGTGAGACGTGGGATTAACTACACCCACTCCCCCCACGCCCCGTGATTATTACGCCCTAAAGGCGTGCCGAAACCGCCACAGGAAGATGTGCGGGCGGCTTTGGGCCGCAGAGAATCCGCGGCCGGGCCCGGGCGTAGGAGTGGTGGGCCCCCGACCTGCGGCGACGTCTCGTCGCGCGCGTGGGCGGGTAGGCTTTTTAGCCAAGGGATGCCACGTGGTTCGCAGCCGGCAAGTGGCCGGCCCGCGGCCCGGTGCGCGCGCTGGCAGACTCCCGCCTTCCGACTTCAAAAAATTTCGCCAAGACGGCGCGCCCAATTGAAGCCGGCTCCCGGCTGCCAACTTGTCAAGATAGGAAGCTGACTGAGTTTCTCGACTTCCCCCAACCTCGAAGCTCAGTCAGCTTCGGGGACTACTTGTCACATCCTAGCTAGTTCATGCATTAGAGTGTTGCATCATGTCTACTTTTCACAGAAACCTGAAATGGGGATGCCAGAAACCCTCAGCACCCCCCCTGAAACAACTAGGGTTTACTAAAATCCTTTTCAATGAACCTGAAATGCCCTCCATAAATGCTCGCCATCTTTGGTCCTGGCTAAAACCTCTGACAAGAATGGTTTCATATTTTTGGAGGCTATTCTGGATTTTTCACCAAGCCATAAGTATTTGCATTTGGGCAATTTAAATCCTATAAATATTTTTAAATGCCCAAATAATCTTGAAGTATTTTTAGGCTGTTGAGAATAATTTCAAAGGTGCCTCTGAATATTTCCAGGATTTTCCTAAATGAAATAGCATTTCTACTATTTCAAAACACAGAACAGAAATAAATAAAAAGAGAAAAACAGAAAGCAGAGAAGGACTTACCTGGCAGCCCACCTGGCGGCCTAGCACTGTGCTGGCCCATAGCCAGTCAGCTGCCTGCTCTCGCCAGAGCAGGCAGAGAGGTGACGCCGGCGAGCGCGAGCTCGCCACGGCGCCACCCGCTTGCCGCCTCGCCCGTGGACGCGCTGGACGACCTCCATGACGCGCCCCCGAGCCCCTGGACACCCCCTTTCTCCCCCATCGCCTCTCCCTCGCCTTCCTCCACCATGGCCGACGCAGCCGTTGCCACCTCGCCGGAGTAGCCGTAGCCACCGTCGTCCTCGCGCCGTCCCACCGTGTCCAACAGCTCCGCCGTCGCCTTCTCCTTCGAGCAGGTCGAGCCCCGAGCGCTCGCTTGCCCTGAAGCCTCTGCTCCGACCTCGCCTTCGCCGCTCACCGTCGGAGATCCCCTCCGCCGTCACCACCGCAGCAGTTCGCCCCCGACCTCGCCGTCCGCTCCGTCGCAACCACCGTGAGCCTGGCCACCTTCCCATCCTCTCCTTTCTCCCTCTCGAGCTCCGCAGCCACTGTACGTAGCTCACCCGTACGCGCCGCCACACGAGCTCGTCGCCGTCGAGGCTCCGGCCATCCAACGGTCGCACCACCGTGGCCGTTAGCTCCACTGCATCGCCAGGAGCCCGTAGCACCATCGCACGCCCCTCGCCATGCTCTCTAGCAACGGGTTCGGCTACACCCGTACCCCGGCAGCCGCACGGCTCGTCGCCGGCATCGATTCCGGCGACCCCGAGCTCCACCACCACCACCAGTCGATGCGGTTTTGCTCCCAGCTACACGTAGGTGCTCTCCGCCGTCCATTTGGTCGCCGGAGGAGGAATCCCGCACTCCACCGCCGCGTCTGGACGTCGCCGGCGGCTAAACGCCTGCGAGTCAGCGTGGTTTGACCACGGGTTGACTCCCCAGAGTCACTGACAAGTGGGGCCCGCCTGCTAATTAATCTGAGTTAGAGTTTAAAATTAATCCTAATTAGTTAATTACCTAACAGTGACACTGACACAGGGGACCCACACGTCAGGTTTGACCTAGACGACCCCGTTGACCGCTGACGTCATCATGACACACTGCTGACGCAATAAGCAATTTAATTACTGGAATTATTCTTATATTGGAAATTCCAGAAATTATCACAAACTTCAAAAAATCATAGAAAATAATCTATAGCTCAGAATGAAAAGATTTATATATGAAAAATGATCAGAAAAATCCATTCTATCCATCTTACTGGTTTCATGCATGTTTAAGCAAGTTAACCTACTATTTAATGTAGAACAAGATAAAGCACTGAAAGAGGCCACATATGAACTTGGAATTTGAATCTTTGATTCAAAATAGTCCAAACCCATCTGGTCTTAGTTGCATTAGCTCAATACATCCATTTTGCCATGTCTCATGCATGCATCATATTGTTGCACTTGCTTGGTGTTGATTGTGCTTCGGTATGTTCATCGTGGTAGGTCCTGCCTCCGAGGATATTCACGAGTATCCAACTGAAGGGCAGTATCCCACCACCACTCCGTCAGGCAAGCAACCCATTGATCATTTCGATACAAACCCATCTTCTCGCTTCTGCTCTCATTTACTGCATTAAGACAACGCGATTCAAACTGCTGTGTGTTGCGGTAGTTGAACCCACTTTCCTTTGCATGACCTGTCATTGCCACAGTAACTAGATGAAACCCACTAGCATGTGTAGGAGTTGGTTGAGCCATGTTGTGTTCCTACAATGCTATGCTTTCTACGCCTAGAGTCGTGTCAGGTCTGGCTCATCAGGGTGATGAACTAGAGTGAAAGTGTGTGTCGGTAATGAGAGTGAGGTGTTGAATACGATTTGGTAAAGGTATCGATGGGAGGCCATGTAGGAGTACATGGTGGGTTGTTTCATTGAGACCGTCCCTAAGAACTTAGATCTGTATGCGTGATTTAAGATTCAGCTACTACCACGCATTGGGCCCGAAACCAATGGACCCCCTCGGCTTCTTAATCACCCTTGTCCTCTGTCCAGGAGTTGCACGTAGTTTCTGGTGTTTGTAGTAAGCTGGAGGCCGTGAACAGCGCTGACCAAGGGGTGGGTTGTGATGCGGTAGGCTCGTGGCCCGGTGTACCGAGTCGCCCGTTTGGTGTCTCGGGAACCCTGCACACATCGTTCGGGGCCGTATGTGGAAACCTCGGCCGGACTCCCTGCGGATGGAACCTGAATAGGCGATAAACCTGGACTAGAGACTCGAGTGTTTAGGTAGGCTGTGGCCGACACCCACGTTGGGCTTCTGCTTGAAGGTTGCCAAGTACACGTCGTGTAGCGACGATAAGTGGTGAGAGCGTGTGTGACGAAGTACACCCCTGCAGGGTATGAAACTATTCGAATAGCCGCCTCCGCGGTAAAGGACTACTTGGACGCTTATGCAGTTCATAGACAAGTAAATGGATACTATTAAAAGCCTCAAGATAAGTGTGAGTACCGCGGATGGCTCTCTCGTGGGATGACGAGGGAGGATCCACGGTGGAGTATTGAGATGGTGATTAGTGGACTCGTGTGCGAAAACTATTTCACAAGTGGTGTCTCGTAGGATAGCTTAGCCAAGAGTCAAAGCTGGCTTGCTGCAATAACCCCACTACCTTCTTGAGAATGAACATGTATAGTAGGATCTGTTGTAAGACTTGCTGAGTACCTTTGTACTCATGTTGCTTCAATTACTGTTTTCAGACGACAACACCGCCCCTTCCGATGGGTTCTACGTAGAACTCGACGACGACGAGTGACTTGCCACCCAGGTGGTGATCTAGGCTTGTGAAGGGCCTACGTAGATAGACAGGCTTCGTCAAGCCTTCTTTCTTTCTAGCGTCTGTACCCAGACAGGTTGCTTCCGCATGTGCTTGTATGATTGTATGACTTGAGTGTCGGGTCATGTGACCCCTATCTGTATGAACAAGTTATGTAAGGCTCTCCGGAGCCCTTTAAATAAAGTACTTTGAGTTGTAGAGTTTTGTTGTGATGCCATGTTGTATTTGCACATATCGAGCATATTGTGTGTATGATTGAAATGCTTGGTATGTGTGGGATCCGACAATCTAGTTGTTTATCCTTGGCAGCCTCTCTTATGGGGAAATGTAGTCTAGTGCCTCCTTGAGCCATAGTAGTCCGCTACAGCCCAATTCACCGGAGTCCTGCTAGCCTAGCACTACTGCTCTGGACACTTGACTGGCCGGCATGTGATTCATATCGTTCCTGTGTCGGTCCCCTCGGGGAAATGTCACGCGGTGACATCCGGACTCCTGCCTAGCCTGCTACAGCCCGGGTTCCCGGAGTCCTGTTAGCCCAGTGCTACAGCCCGGATTCACACGCTGCTGACCGACACGTTCGATGTTGATTCATGTATGCCTGTCCCCATACGTTAGTGCCGCTTTGGGTTCACGACTAGCCATGTCGGCCCGGGTTCTCTGTCATATGGATGCTAGCGACATTGTCATATACGTGAGCCAAAAGGCGCAAACGGTCCCGGGCCATGGTAAGGCGACACCCGTGGGAGTACCGTGCGTGGGGCCGCAATGTGATATGAGGTGTTACAGGCTAGATCGGTGTGACTTAGAATCGGGGTCCTGACAGCGTTGGTATCAGAGCCGGACTGCATGTAGGTGCGTTAAGCCAAACTGGTCGATGTCGAGTCTAGAAATGCTTTAGTTATATGTAGCGGAATTGATTGTGGGAGGGAACATAAGGTGCTTTTACTCCTTTACCTTATGCCCTCTGATCTGAGTCATTCTCTTATCATTCTACGTGGGTTAAGGACTAGGCTCTCTCCTCTCTATCAGGTTCACGTGTTACTAATCCGTAGTAACTTATAGGATTGTTGGTTCCATGCTTCGGTTCAGTTTCTACTACCTTAGTATGTTGTCGGTTGAACCAGAACCTTGACATGATGTTGTTGAGTGGTATTGCAAACTGTTGCGAATGTCTCAAATCCTTTTCCGAGCATTTACAGCCGTTATGCTGTCCGAATTCTCCTAGAAATACTAATGCCTTGCATTATTTCGTGCTTTCAGATGGCCACCCGTTCCCAGAATCAAGTGGTTCGTCTGACCCGGTGCCTCGGCGTACCTGGTCACACGGCCATGCTGGTCCGAGTGATGGTGGAGACAGGCTATCGTTGGTATCCCGAGTATACCGTCGAGGAGCAGTTCCGAGACTTCAATCAAAGCCAATATTTTTGCACAGTCAGGATTTACCCATCCTATCCTGGAGCCACTGAACCCCTCCATTGCTCTTATGGACTTGGGGTTACCATCGAGATGTCCGTGCAGGACGCAGCTTACTCGATGATGACTATCATGCGAGCCAGAACTGCCTTGCTTCAGAACACTGACTTCCGCTATATGCCGGCATCACTCCCTGGGGCACAGGGGTATTATTAGGCTACCTACTGTGATCCTACCCATGAGGATTCACTACTCCGCACCACCACCGAGATGCTTGAGGACAAGGACCGTGAGAATCGTGCCTTGCGAATGGAGCTCTTTAATGCTCGTGCTGATCACTGGGCCACTCTTACACGGTTTGCACCTGCCGTGCAGGCTGGGTATGTGGACATGAGGGACTTGTACCCCGTGCGATCTGGTCTGCCAGAATGTATGGAATGGCGTGATGTAGGAGGCATCACCCCTCCTCGTGGACCCCGTCTGCCACCGTTTGTTGGACCAAGGCCACACCCGAGTCCTTATGGACCGCAAGCTCCACAGGACCGACTGTTTCCAGATGATCATGTTCAGCTCCCAGGACATGGTGGTGACTTCTATGAAGATTACTACGGAGACGTCTGAGTTGGTAGTAGTTCCACTAGTATTGTAATAGTTGTATTCTCCACAGTCCTGCGTGTCTTGTGGGATACGACTTGGTGTGTATCACGTTCCGGAGGTGTAGAAAAATAATGTATAGGAGCTTGGAATGCCTCTGATGAGTTGTATCGTCTTTCATCGTAGTTGTACCCTAGCCTGGGCTTGTACTAAACTATGTATGGTGTGTATGACCGTTGGTATATGTATGTCAGTTGCTATCCTACCATGTCATACTGATGATCATCTCTGCATTCCGTGTTATCCATTACATTCCGCATTTCCCTGCCAAGATTTAGCCATCCTTGTCTAAACCGTTGTTTTGTTTCTCCTAGGATGGTCAACACCCGCAACAACCCTGCTGTCCAGGCGTAGGGTGAAGCCAATGCAGCTAGGGGGGAGAATCTGCCCCAACCGCCTTCACTGGCTGAAGTTATGCTGGAGGCAGAAATAAACAAGCGTGAGACTAACCGCTTGCTAGAGCTAATTGAGCAGAATACTGCACGTCACCAGAGGAACGACCTGGTGTCCATCAATGACTTTATCAAGTTGTACCCACCGAAGTTTAACCTTTCCGTCGAGCCCCTTGATGCGGATGATTGGCTTCGCAGCATCACCCATAAGCTACGTTCTGCCAACGTAGCCGCAGCTGATAAGGTTACCTACGCTGCCTATCACCTCGAAGGCCCTGCTAGCCTTTGGTGGGAAAACTTTGAGGCTATGCACCCAGCCGGCCAAGTCACTACTTGGGCCGAGTTCAGTGAGGCTTTCCGTGAGCATCATATTCCGGAGGGTCTCATAGATCGTAAGCGGGAAGAATTCCTCAACTTCACCCAAGGCAGACTGACCGTGGATGCATACAGCTGTGAGTTTGGAAATCTAGCACGCTATGCTCCTGAAGAGGTATCCACCGACGCCAAGAAGCAGGCAAGGTTCCGCAAGGGACTTAGCCCCGAGCTTCGCCGTGATCTTCGTCTGCACGAGTGCACCTCTTTCCAGAAATTGGTCAACAAGGCCATCAGTGCTGAGACAGGACAGACTGACTATGACGCTACACGCAAGCACTCTCGCGATTTTGGTTCCTCATCCGGCTCCGGATCCCAGAAGCGCCGGGTCTGGATTCCAAACACTGCTCTGCCACCTAGGTTCACTCCGAGGCCATCCTTCGAGACGCCTCGCCCCAACCAGCAGTATGCACCGCCCAAGGTCTATGGTGGCCCCGCTGCTAATGCTGCTCCACGCCCCAATATTGTGACATGCTTCAAGTGTGGAGAAACGGGTCACTATTTGCGCGAGTGCCCCCGAAACAACCTCAATCAACCTGGACAGTCCGTTGGCCGTGGTAAGCCAGCAGGAAAGACTTACTACGCCAAGCCAGCCACCACTGCACGTGGCCATGTCAACTATGTTTCAGCTGAAGAAACTCATGAGGATCCCAACGTCGTCCTTGGTACGCTCCTTGTTAATTGCCATCCGGCAACTGTTCTTTTAGATACTGGAGCATCTCATTCATTTATCTCTGAGAGCTATGCTCGATTGCACAACACCACATTTAGTGACATGCCTACCTCCATGGACATTCAAACTCCTGGTTCTAGATGGCAAACCTCTAGGATAAGCCATGGAAATGAAATTCTTGTCGACAGATTGGTCTTCCTTGCATCACTAATAGCTCTCAAGTCCTCGGACATAAACATCATCTTGGGTATGGACTGGATGTCAGCTCATTATGCTAAGATTGATTGCTCTACTAGAACTGTTCAACTCACCCATCCGTCGGGCAAGACAGTCAATGTTTTGACCCGAGTGTCTAAGCGTCAGCTTTACTCATTAAATGCCAACCCTCTTCCAGACCTCGAAGATGTGCCGGTAGTCCGTGACTTCCCGGATGTCTTCCCTGAAGAACTGCCAGGTATTCCACCTGACAGGGATGTTGAGTTCGTGATAGACCTTGTTCCAGGAACCGTCCCAATCTCTAGAAGACCCTATAAGATGGCACCCCTAGAACTAGCTGAGCTTAAGAAACAACTCGATGAGTCCTTGAAAAAGGGTTTCATCCGTCCTAGTTCTTCTCCGTGGGCTTGCCCCGTCCTCTTCGTCAAGAAGAAGGATGGTACGGATCGGATGGTTGTAGATTACCGACCTGTCAACCTAGTCACTATCAAGAACAAGTATCCGCTTCCCAGGATCAACGACCTGTATGATCAGCTCGCTGGATCCTCAGTCTTCTCTAAAATGGATTTGAGGTTGGGCTACCATCAAATCAAAATCAAGAACGGGGACATTCCTAAAACGGCCTTTGTTACCCGTTATGGCCAATACGAGTATACCGTCATGTCTTTCGGTTTAACCAATGCTCCAGCCACCTTCTCTCGGTTAATGAACTCAATCTTCATGGAGTATTTGGATAAATTCGTCGTAGTATGCCTCGATGATATACTCATCTACTCCAAGAATGAGGAAGAACATGCCGAGCATCTAAGGATAGTATTGACGAAACTTCGAGAGCATCGCCTTTATGCTAAATTCTCCATGTGTGAATTCTGGTTGCCAGAAGTGACCTATCTAGGCCATGTAATCTCTGGTAAGGGTATTGCTGTCAACCCCGAGCGAGTTCAAGCCATCCTTGACTGGACTCCACCTGAATCGGTCAAGCAAGTTCGGAGTTTCCTTGGCTTAGCGAGCTACTGTCGCCGCTTCGTCGAGAATTTCTCCAAGGTTGCTAAACCTCTAACTGAACTCCTCAAGAAAGATAAAAAGTTCGAGTGGACCCCACAGTGCGAGTTCAGCTTTCAGGAACTGAAAAGACGCCTGACATCTGCCCCCGTACTCATACCACCAGATTTCTCTAAGGACTTTGTTATCTATTGCGACGCCTCGCGACAAGGACTAGGTTGCATACTCATGCAAGATCGTCATGTGATTGCCTACGCTTCCCGACAGTTGCGTCCACATGAGGATAATTATCCCACACATGATCTAGAGCTTGCAGCCGTAGTCCATGCACTCAAAACATGGCGACATTACCTTCTCGGTAACCGTTGCGAAATTTTCACTGATCACCAAAGTCTGAAATACATCTTCACCCAACCGGATTTGAATCTCAGGCAAAGACGTTGGGTCGAGTTGATCACAGATTACGACTTAGGAATAACTTACACCCCGGGCAAAGCCAACGTCATGGCTGATGCGCTAAGCCGTAAATCTTACTGTAACAACTTGATGTTACAACAAAGTCAACCACTTCTCCACGAGGAATTCTGTAAGCTTAACCTTCACATTGTTCCTCGAGGGTCTCTATCCACCCTGGTGGCGAAACCTACCCTTACGGATCAGATCATCAAAGCTCAGAAGGTAGATCCGGGAATCTCCCGTATTAAGAGAAACATCAAGAAAGGAGTTGCGGATTGCTTCTCCGTTGATGACCAAGGTGTTGTGTTCTTTGGAGACCGCCTAGTGGTTCCCAAGGTACGCAACCTGAGGCGATTGATCCTTAAGGAAGCTCATGAATCTCCTCTCACCATTCATCCCGGTAGTACTAAAATGTATCAAGACCTACGCCAGAGGTTTTGGTGGACTAGGATGAAGAGAGAAATTGCTCAATACATTGCTAATTGCGACGTCTGCCGTCGTGTTAAAGCAGAGCATCAACGGCCTGCTGGCACCCTTCAGCCTCTGGCTATTCCTGAATGGAAATGGGATAAAATCGGTATGGATTTCATTACCGGGTTTCCCAGGACCAAGAGAGGGAATAATGCTATCTTTGTTGTTGTCGATCGTCTTTCCAAAGTAGCCCACTTCCTACCTGTTCGTGAGAGTATAACCGCTAGCCAGCTAGCAGACTTGTACATCTCCCGAATAGTGTCCCTTGATGGTGTTCCATTGGAAATTAACTCAGACCGTGGAAGTCTCTTCACCTCTCGATTTTGGGAAAGTTTTCAAAATGCTATGGGAACTCGTCTCTCTTTTAGCACCGCCTTTCACCCTCAATCAAGTGGTCAGGTAGAACGAGTTAATCAAATTCTGGAGGATATGCTCCGAACTTCTGTCATCTCGTTCGGCATGGATTGGGAGAAATGCCTTCGATTCGCCGAGTTCGCTTATAACAATAGTTATCAAGCTAGCTTGGGCAAAGCTCCTTTCGAGGTTCTCTATGGACGAAAATGTCGAACGCCTCTTAACTGGTCAGAAACCGGGGAAAGACAACTCTTTGGCCCGGATATGATTCAGGAAGCAGAAGAGCAGGTTCGCATTATTCGTGAGAAATTGAAAACAGCCCAATCTCGCCAAAAGAGCCATTATGATCGCAAACATAAGGCTATGACTTTTGAGGTTGACGAGAAGGCTTACCTTCGGGTGACTCCTTTAAAGGGAACCCATCGATTCGGTATCAAAGGCAAATTGGCTCCTTGTTACATTGGACCCTTTCGCATTCTTGCCAAGCAAGGAGAAGTTGCCTACCAATTGGAACTACCTCCGCATCTTTCCAAGGTTCATGACGTCTTCCACGTTTCTCAACTCAGGCGTTGCTTCTCGGATCCTATCCGTGGAGTGGACCACGAAACGCTTGATCTCCAAGGTAATCTCACCTATCGGGAATATCCCGTCCGAATCCTTGATCAAGCCGAGCGTACCACTCGACGCCAAAACATCAAGTTTCTCAAGGTTCAATGGTCACACCATTCCGAGAAACAAGCTACTTGTGAAAGGGAGGATCGTCTTCGACTTGAGTACCCCACCTTCCTCCCAACGGATCCTAAATCTTGGGACGAGATTCTTTTGAGTGGGGGTGAGTTGTCACATCCTAGCTAGTTCATGCATTAGAGTGTTGCATCATGTCTACTTTTCACAGAAACCTGAAATGGGGATGCCAGAAACCCTCAGCACCCCCCTGAAACAACTAGGGTTTACTAAAATCCTTTTCAATGAACCTGAAATGCCCTCCATAAATGCTCACCATCTTTGGTCCTGGCTAAAACCTCTGCCAAAAATGGTTTCATATTTTTGGAGGCCATTCTGGATTTTTCACCAAGCCATAAGTATTTGCATTTGGGCAATTTAAATCCTATAAATATTTTTAAATGCCCAAATAATCTTGAAGGTATTTTTAGGCTGTTGAGAATAATTTCAAAGGTGCCTCTGAATATTTCCAGGATTTTCCTAAATGAAATAGCATTTCTACTATTTCAAAACACAGAACAGAAATAAATAAAAAGAGAAAAACAGAAAGCAGAGAAGGACTTACCTGGCAGCCCACCTGGCGGCCCAGCACTGTGCTGGCCCATAGCCAGTCAGCTGCCTGCTCTCGCCAGAGCAGGCAGAGAGGTGACGCCGGCGAGCGTGAGCTCGCCACGGCGCCACCTGCTTGCCGCCTCGCCCGTGGACGCGCTGGACGACCTCCACGACGCGCCCCCGAGCGCCTGGACACCCCCTTTCTCCCCCATCGCCTCTCCCTCACCTTCCTCCACCATGGCCGACGCAGCCGCTGCCACCTCGCCGGAGTAGCCGTAGCCACCGTCGTCCTCGCGCCGTCCCACCGTGTCCAACAGCTCCGCCGTCGCCTTCTCCTTCTAGCAGGTCGAGCCCCGAGCGCTCGCTTGCCCCGAAGCCTCTGCTCCGACCTCGCCTTCGCCGCTCACCGTCGGAGATCCCCTCCGCCGTCACCACCGCAGCAGTTCGCCCCCAACCTCGCCGTCCGCTCCGTCGCAACCACCGTGAGCCTGGCCACCTTCCCATCCTCTCCTTTCTCCCTCTCGAGCTCCGCAGCCACTGCACGTAGCTCACCCGTACGCGCCGCCGCACGAGCTCGTCGCCGACGAGGCTCCGGCCATCCAACGGTCGCACCACCGTGGCCGTTAGCTCCACTGCATCGCCAGGAGCCCGTAGCACCATCGCACCCCCCTCGCCGTGCTCTCTAACAACGGGTTCGGCTACACCCGTACCCCGGCAGCCGCACGGCTCATCGCCGGCGTCGATTCCGGTGACCCCGAGCTCCACCACTACCACCAGTCGATGCGGTTTGCTCCCAGCTACACGTAGGTGCTCTCCGCCGTCCATTTGGTCGCCGGAGGAGGAATCCCGCACTCCACCGCCGCGTCTGGACGTCGCCGGCGGCTAAACGCCGGCGAGTCAGCGTGGTTTGACCACGGGTTGACTCCCCAGAGTCACTGACAAGTGGGGCCCGCCTGCTAATTAATCTGTGTTAGAGTTTAAAATTAATCCTAATTAGTTAATTACCTAACAGTGACACTGACACAGGGGACCCACACGTCAGGTTTGACCTGGACGACCCCGTTGACCGCTGACGTCATCATGACACACTGCTGACGCAATAAGCAATTTAATTACTGGAATTATTCTTATATTGGAAATTCCAGAAATTATCACAAACTTCAAAAAATCATAGAAAATAATCTATAGCTCAGAATGAAAAGATTTATATATGAAAAATGATCAAAAAAATCCATTCTATCCATCTGTACTAGTTTCATGCATGTTTAAGCAAGTTAACCTACTGTTTAATGTAGAACAAGATAAAGCACTAAAAGAGGCCACATATGAACTTGGAATTTGAATCTTTGATTCAAAATAGTCCAAACCCATCTGGTCTTAGTTGCATTAGCTCAATACATCCATTTTGCCATGTCTCATGCATGCATCATATTGTTGCACTTGCTTGGTGTTGATTGTGCTTCGGTATGTTCATCGTGGTAGGTCCTGCCTCCGAGGATATTCATGAGTATCCAACTGAAGGGCAGTATCCCACCACCACTCCGTCAGGCAAGCAACCCATTGATCATTTCGATACAAACCCATCTTCTCGCTTCTGCTCTCATTTACTGCATTAAGACAATGCGATTCAAACTGCTGTGTGTTGCGGTAGTTGAACCCACTTTCCTTTGCATGACCTGTCATTGCCACAGTAACTAGATGAAACCCACTAGCATGTGTAGGAGTTGGTTGAGCCATGTTGTGTTCCTACAATGCTATGCTTGCTACGCCTAGAGTCGTGTCAGGTCTGGCTCATCAGGGTGATGAACTAGAGTGAAAGTGTGTGTCGGTAATGAGAGTGAGGTGTTGAATACGATTTGGTAAAGGTATCGATGGGAGGCCATGTAGGAGTACATGGTGGGTTGTTTCATTGAGACCGTCCCTAAGAACTTAGATCTGTATGCGTGATTTAAGATTCAGCTACTACCACGCATTGGGCCCGAAACCAATGGACCCCCTCGGCTTCTTAATCACCCTTGTCCTCTGTCCAGGAGTTGCACGTAGTTTCTGGTGTTTGTAGTAAGCTGGAGGCCGTGGACAGCGCTGACCAAGGGGTGGGCTGTGATGCGGTAGGCTCGTGGCCCGGTGTACCGAGTCGCCCGTTTGGTGTCTCGGGAACCCTGCACACATCGTTCGGGGCCGTATGTGGAAACCTCGGCCGGACTCCCTGCGGATGGAACCTGAATAGGCGATAAACCTGGACTAGAGACTCGAGTGTTTAGGTAGGCTGTGGCCGACACCCACGTTGGGCTTCCGCTTGAAGGTTGCCAAGTACACGTCGTGTAGCGACGATAAGTGGTGAGAGCGTGTGTGACGAAGTACACCCCTGCAGGGTATGAAACTATTCGAATAGCCGCGTCCGCGGTAAAGGACTACTTGGTCGCTTATGCAGTTCATAGACAAGTAAATGGATACTATTAAAAGCCTCAAGATAAGTGTGAGTACCGCGGATGGCTCTCTCATGGGATGACGAGGGAGGATCCACGGTGGAGTATTGAGATGGTGATTAGTGGACTCGTGTGCGAAAACTATTTCACAAGTGGTGTCTCGTAGGATAGCTTAGCCAAGAGTCAAAGCTGGCTTGCTGCAATAACCCCACTACCTTCTTGAGAATGAACATGTATAGTAGGATCTGTTGTAAGACTTGCTGAGTACCTTTGTACTCATGTTGCTTCAATTACTGTTTTCAGACGACAACACCGCCCCTTCCGATGGGTTCTACGTAGAACTCGACGACGACGAGTGACTTGCCACCCAGGTGGTGATCTAGGCTTGTGAAGGGCCTACGTAGATAGACAGGCTTCGTCAAGCCTTCTTTCTTTCTAGCGTCTGTACCCAGACAGTTTGCTTCCGCATGTGCTTGTATGATTGTATGACTTGAGTGTCGGGTCATGTGACCCCTATCTGTATGAACAAGTTATGTAAGGCTCTCCGGAGCCCTTTAAATAAAGTACTTTGAGTTGTAGAGTTTTGTTGTGATGCCATGTTGTATTTGCACATATCGAGCATATTGTGTGTATGATTGAAATGCTTGGTATGTGTGGGATCCGACAATCTAGTTGTTTATCCTTGGCAGCCTCTCTTATGGGGAAATGTAGTCTAGTGCCTCCTTGAGCCATAGTAGTCCGCTACAGCCCGGTTCACCGGAGTCCTGCTAGCCCAGCACTACTGCTCTGGACACTTGACTGGCCGGCATGTGATTCATATCGTTCCTGTGTCTGTCCCCTCGGGGAAATGTCACGCGGTGACATCCGGAGTCTTGCCTAGCCTGCTACAGCCCGGGTTCCCGGAGTCCTGTTAGCCCAGTGCTACAGCCCGGATTCACACGCTGCTGACCGACACGTTCGATGTTGATTCATGTATGCCTGTCCCCATACGTTAGTGCCGCTTTGGGTTCACGACTAGCCATGTCGGCCCGGGTTCTGTGTCATATGGATGCTAGCGACATTGTCATATACGTGAGCCAAAAGGCGCAAACGGTCCCGGGCCATGGTAAGGCGACACCCGTGGGAGTACCGTGCGTGAGGCCGCAATGTGATATGAGGTGTTACAGGCTAGATCGGTGTGACTTAGAATCGGGGTCCTGACAGCGTTGGTATCAGAGCCGGACTGCATGTAGGTGCGTTAAGCCAAACTGGTCGATGTCGAGTCTAGAAATGCTTTAGTTATATGTAGGGGAATTGATTGTGGGAGGGAACGTAAGGTGCTTTTACTCCTTTACCTTATGCCCTCTGATCTGAGTCATTCTCTTCTCATTCTACGTGGGTTAAGGACTAGGCTCTCTCCTCTCTATCAGGTTCACGTGTTACTAATCCGTAGTAACTTATAGGATTGTTGGTTCCATGCTTCGGTTCAGTTTCTACTACCTTCGTATGTTGTCGGTTGAACAAGAACCTTGACATGATATTGTTGAGTGGTATTGCAAACTGTTGCGAATGTCTCAAATCCTTTTCCGAGCATTTACAGCCGTTATGCTGTCCGAATTCTCCTAGAAATACTAATGCCTTGCATTATTTCATGCTTTCAGATGGCCACCCGTTCCCAGAATCAAGTGGTTCGTCTGACCCGGTGCCTCGGCGTACCTGGTCACACGGCCATGCTGGTCCGAGTGATGGTTGAGACAGGCTATCGTTGGTATCCCGAGTATACCGTCGAGGAGCAGTTCCGAGACTTCAATCAAAGCCAATATTTTTGCAGTCAGGATTTACCCATCCTATCCTGGAGCCACTGAACCCCTCCATTGCTCTTATGGACTTGTGGTTACCATCGAGATGTCCGTGCAGGACGCAGCTTACTCGATGATGACTATCATGCGAGCCAGAACTGCCTTGCTTCAGAACACTGACTTCCGCTATATGCCGGCATCACTCCCTGGGGCACAGGGGTATTATCAGGCTACCTACTGTGATCCTACCCATGAGGATGCACTACTCCGCACCACCACCGAGATGCTTGAGGACAAGGACCGCGAGAATCGTGCCTTGCGAATGGATCTCTTTAATGCTCGTGCTGATCACTGGGCCACTCTGACACGGTTTGCACCTGCCGTGCAGGCTGGGTATGTGGACATGAGGGACTTGTACCCCGTGCGATCTGGTCTGCCAGAATGTATGGAATGGCGTGATGTAGAAATACTAATGCCTTGCATTATTTCGTGCTTTCAGATGGCCACCCGTTCCCAGAATCAAGTGGTTCGTCTGACCCGGTGCCTCGGCGTACCTGGTCACACGGCCATGCTGGTCCGAGTGATGGTTGAGACAGGCTATCGTTGGTATCCCGAGTATACCGTCGAGGAGCAGTTCCGAGACTTCAATCAAAGCCAATATTTTTGCAGTCAGGATTTACCCATCCTATCCTGGAGCCACTGAACCCCTCCATTGCTCTTATGGACTTGTGGTTACCATCGAGATGTCCGTGCAGGACACAACTTACTCGATGATGACTATCATGCGAGCCAGAACTGCCTTGCTTCAGAACACTGACTTCCGCTATATGCCGGCATCACTCCCTGGGGCACAGGGGTATTATCAGGCTACCTACTGTGATCCTACCCATGAGGATTCACTACTCCGCACCACCACCGAGATGCTTGAGGACAAGGACCGCGAGAATCGTGCCTTGCGAATGGATCTCTTTAATGCTCGTGCTGATCACTGGGCCACTCTGACACGGTTTGCACCTGCCGTGCAGGCTGGGTATGTGGACATGAGGGACTTGTACCCCGTGCGATCTGGTCTGCCAGAATGTATGGAATGGCGTGATGTAGGAGGCATCACCCCTCCTCGTGGACCCTGTCTGCCACCGTTTGTTGGACCAAGGCCACACTCGAGTCCTTATGGACCGCAAGCTCCACAGGACCGACTGTTTCCAGATGATCATGTTCAGCTCCCAGGACATGGTGGTGACTTCTATGAAGATTACTACGGAGACGTCTGAGTTGGTAGTAGTTCCACTAGTATTGTAACAGTTGTATTCTCCACAGTCCTGCGTGTCTTGTGGGATACGACTTGGTGTGTATATAGGAGCTTGGAATGCCTCTCATGAGTTGTATCGTCTTTCATCATAGTTGTACCCTAGCCTGGGCTTGTACTAAACTATGTATGGTGTGTATGACCATTGGTATATGTATGTCGGTTATTATGCTACCATGTCATACTGATGATCATCTCTGCATTCCGTGTTATCCATTACATTCCGCATTTCCCTCCCAAGATTTAGCCATCCTTGTGTAAACCGTTGTTTTGTTTCTCCTAGGATGGTGAACACCCGCAACAACCCTGCTGTCCAGGCGCAGGGTGAAGCCAATGCAGCTAGGGGGGAGAATCTGCCCCAACCGCCTTCACTGGCCGAAGTTATGCTGGAGGCAGAAAGAAACAAGCGTGAGACTAACCGCTTGCTAGAGCGAATTGAGCAGAATACTGCACGTCACCAGAGGAACGACCTAGTGTCCATCAATGACTTTATCAAGTTGTACCCACCGAAGTTTAACCATTTCGTCGAGCCCCTTGATGCGGATGATTGGCTTCGCAGCATCACCCATAAGCTACGTTCTGCCAACGTAGCCGAAGCTGATAAGGTTACCTACGCTGGCTATCACCTCGAAGGCCCTGCTAGCCTTTGGTGGGAAAACTTTGAGGCTATGCGCCCAGCCGGCCAAGTCACTACTTGGGCCGAATTCAGTGAGGCTTTCATGAGCATCATATTCCGGAGGGTCTCATAGATCATAAGCGGGAAGAATTCTGCAACTTCACCCAAGGCAGACTGACCGTGGATGCATACAGCCGTGAGTTTGGACATCTAGCACGCTATGCTCCTGAAGAGGTATCCACCGACGCCAGGAAGCAGGCAAGGTTAGTGAGAGCTAGCCTTGCTCTTCTCCTCCCTCGAATCCGACAGCTCAAGGAGCACTTGTAGCTACTCGTTTTGATCTAGTGATCATGCGGAGACAACGCAGAGCAGGACTAGGGGTGTTATCTCCACGGAGAGCCCCGAACCTGGGTAAGATTCGCCGGCGTGCATGCTTCGCCTCATCCCGTTTCCAGGCACCGGCGACGTCCTACTGGCTCCCACAATGATAAGCCACCCGTTGGCATATGTCGCACCTACCACCCGACATTTGGCGCCCACCGTGGGGCCAGGTGCACCGTCGTCCGGAGACCTGTTCTGGACGGGAACCCTTTTTCTCCCCCGCGAGCGCAGCCAGCCTGTTATGCCCGATGGCGCTTGCCCCGACGCGCTGCAAGGCGTCGACGACGCCTGCGCAGCGAGCTGCCTCGCCGATCTTCTTGGCGAGACTCGCATCTCTGACGAGCCCGCGTCCGACGCGGGCACGGACTATCCCGAGAGCCGCCTCATCAGCCTCCTCGACTAGCTTCACGTCTCCAGCGAGCTTGCTGTGGACTTGGAGTCGGTCGGCTCCACCGACCCGATGCTTGTCGACTCCGACACGGCATCGCTCGACGCCTACCCCTCCGACGTGGTAGTCTTCGACGACCCTCTCCCTCGAGCTGACAGCGGCAGCAGCACTGTCACTGAGGTGCTGGTCATCAGCCACGTCGCCGACTCGGGCGAGAACGCCCACGACGCCCTACAAGCAGCGATGCATGACTTGTCCGTCCCCATCCCGGCCGACGCCGACGCCGAGACCCTGGAGGCACGCCGCCTCGCCCTCATCACGGAGGGCCAGAAAATAGCCTCCATGATACGCCTCACCGAGGCTCACCAGCGCGAAGTCGACCGCGCCGCCTTTGGTACGCCGCCTCATGGCGGGCCGAGCCGAGCCGGCCTCGTCAAGATGCGCGGCACGGCCATCGCCAGCATGCTGAGGGCAGACCGCCCCATCTACGCCACACCGCTCGAGAATCTGCGAGCCGCTCAGGCGGCCGCAGAAGAGGTGAATGGGCTGGGGGCTGATGAGCTCCCCTACATGAAAAGGTGCATCCAGCAGCTGATCGACGCGGCCACAGAACGGCATGAAGCCGGCGCCCGCGCTGAGAGTCCTCCCCCACGCCGAGAGCACGCCGCGACATCCCGGTCGCTGACTGCGAGCGGCGCCCGCGCAAGGAAAGACAAGGAGCCGGCTGCTAGCCGCAGCCGGACTCGAATCACCATCGAGCACGACGCGGAAGGCCGCCCTCGAGCAGTGGAGCGCCAAGGCAATCCGCCTCCTCCCCCGCCTCGTGAGGAGACACGTCCCACCCCGCCGCCTGTCACGCATCCGACTCTCGGTGGCCGACTAGGCCACCGCGAAGGAGTCGGCGAGAACGACGCCCGCCACCGGATCGACCGCCTAGCTCGATCCCTGGCGCTGGAAGAAGAAGACGATGTCGGCCCGCCATGCTTTGGCCCCCGCATCCGCGACGAGCCTTTCCCCAAAGGGTTCTCGCTCCCCAGAGAAACGCCCAAGTACAACGGCTCTGTGAAGCCGGAAGATTGGCTCATCGACTACTCTACCGCTGTCAGCATAGCGAGCGACAACAGGCGCGTAGCCATGAAGTACGTCCCTCTCATGCTGCAAGGCACGGCGCGCACGTCGCTCAACAGCCTCAAGCCCTACAGCGTCAACAGCTGGCTGGACTTCACGGAAGTCTTCGTTCGCAACTTCACCAGCACGTACAAGTGGCCTCCCAAGCCCCGCCAGCTCTCCTTATGCATCCAAGGGCCCAGCGAGTCGACCCGCGACTACCTCACGCGGTGGGCCGAGCTCCGCAACTCCTGCGAGGGGGTGCACGAGGTTCAAGCCATCGAATACTTCACCGCCGGGTGCCCAGAGGGCACCCTTCTCAAGCACCGACTCCTCTGCGACGAGCCGGCCACCCTCGACGAGCTGCTGGTCATTGCAGACAAGTACGCCACAGCCGACTCCTCGATGAAGACCGAGCTCCGAGCGGACGCCTCTGGGAAGGTGCTCGCTCCGGCTCCTAAGACGCCGGCTGGCGACTCCAATCGGCGCCCCTACCAAAACGACCACATGCGCAAGGCCCCTATGCCGCCTTCCACCAGTCGGCAGGTGGCCACAGTCGAAGATGAGCAGCCCGAAGAATGGCCCGCTCCCAAGAAGAAGGGCGGCAGGCCGGCTTGGCAGCCGGCCTTCTCCTACGAGCAGACTCTCGATGCCCCTTGCAAGTTCCACAGCGGCGTGAAGCCGTCCAACCACACGACCCGGAAGTGCCACTAGCTCACACGGATCTCCATGGGCGAGGGGCTGGTGCCGCCTCTGCCTCCCGGCCCGCCGCCTCCAGCCCCCCAGCAGCCGGCTGCTCGACCAGCAGTCGGAGCCATTCAAGATGAGTTCCCTGATGAGCACGCCGCCTACGTCGTCTTCACGAGCAAGGTTAAAGACAAGCGCAACCGGCGCCGACAGCACCAAGAGGTCAACACAGTCGCCTCCAGCAACCCCGAGTTCATGCATTGGTCCGAAAGGCCTGTCAACTAGAGCCAGGCTGATCACCCAGAGGTGATGCCGTCCCCTGGCTCCTACGCATTGGTGTTGGATGTCACCCTCGCAATGGAGAGGCGGGCTGCCTGATTCTCCCGCGTTCTGATTGATGGCGGAAGCAGTATCAACATACTGTACCGTGACACCATGGAGAAGTTGAACCTCAAGGCGAAGCAGCTCATGCCAAGCCGGACCGTGTTCCATGGCATCGTACCCGGCCTATCCTGTTCCCCGATCGGCAAGATCAAGATGGATGTTCTCTTCGGGGACAAGGATCACTTTCGCCGAAAAGCAATCTGGTTCGAGGTAGTGGATCTGGAAAGCCCTTACCATGCCTTGCTTGGCCGACCTGCTCTGGCCAAGTTCATGGCTGTGCCCCACTACGCCTACCTGAAGATGAAGATGCCGAGCTCGAACGGGATCATCACTGTAGCCGGCGACTACAAGAAGTCCATCGAGTGCGCTGCAGCCAGCAGCCGACTGGCCGAGTCCCTTGTAGTGGCAGAAGAGAAGAAGATGCTGGAGCGAGTTGTGGCCATGGCCGGCAAGCAGCCGGCCTTGTCCGCCAACCCCAAGGAATATGATGCGCAGGGCTCCTTCCAGCCGGCCAAGGAGACGAAGAAGATACCTCTGGACCCGGAGAACCCGGAGAGGTTTGCAGTCATTGGTGCAAACCTGGATAGTAAATAGGAAGGCGAGCTCGTCGACTTCCTCCGTGAGAATCGAGACATCTTTGCATGGTCCCCAAAGGACATGCCGGGTGTTCCGAAGGATTTCGCCGAGCACAAGTTACACTTCCGAGCCGACGCGAAGCCGGTCAAGCAGCCTCTCCGCCGACTGTCAGAAGAGAAGAGAAGAGTCGTAGGAGAAGAGATAGCCTGGCTCCTTGCCGCCGACTTTATTATGGAAGTGTTTTTTCAAGAGTGGCTTGCCAACCCAGTCTTGGTGTTGAAGAAAAACAACAAATGGCGTATGTGTATAGACTACACTAGCCTCAACAAGGCTTGCCCCAAAGACCCATTTGCTCTGCCACAGATTGATCAAGTGATAGACTCCACAGCCGGATGCGAGTTGTTGAGTTTCTTGGATGCCTACTCAGGATACCGCCAGATTAAGTTGGACCCAGCAGACCGCCTGAAGGCCGCCTTCATCACACCATTCGGAGCTTTCTGTTACCTGACTATGACATTCGGCTTGAGGAATGCCGGTGCCACTTTTCAGCGTTGCATGCAGAAATGCCTCCTCAAGCAACTCGGCAGAAATGCCCACGTCTATGTAGACGATATTGTGGTGAAGACAGAGAAGCGCGGCACCCTGCTGGAAGACCTCAAAGAAACATTTGCCAACTTGCGCCGATTCCAGATCAAGCTCAACCCCGAGAAATGCTTGTTCGGAGTACCAGCCGGCCAGCTTCTAGGCTTTCTGGTCTCTGAACGCGGCATTGAGTGCAACCCTATGAAGATCAAGGCCATTGAGAGAATGGAGATTCCCACCAAGTTGCGAGACGTGCAGAAGTTCACTGGGTGCCTGGCCTCCCTAAACCGCTTTATCAGCCGGCTAGGAGAGAAGGCTCTCCCCCTGTACCGACTCATGAAGAAATCCACTCATTTCGAGTGGAATGACCAAGCAGACCAAGCCTTCCATGAGTTGAAGAAGATGCTGACCACTCCACCTGTCCTGGCGGCGCCGACTGAGAAGGAGCCCATGCTCCTCTACATTGCCGCAACTAGCCGAGTGGTCAGTACAGTCATCGTGGTCCAGCGCCCAGAAGAAGGCCGAGCCCAGCTAGTCCAGAGGCCGGTATATTATCTAAGCGAAGTACTGTCCAGCTCAAAGCAAAACTACCCACACTACCTGAAGATGTGCTATGGAGTGTACTTCGCCGACAAGAAGCTGAAGCCCTACTTTCAAGAGCATCCCATCACGGTCGTATGCACCGCCCCGCTTGTCGAGATCATAGGCAGCCGGGATGCATCTGGCTTGGTGGCTAAATGGGCCATTGCGCTGGCACCTTACACAATCTTCTACCAGCCCCGCACCACCATCAAGTCCCAAGCATTGGCCGACTTCCTCGTCGACTGGGCCGAGACCCAGTACCTACCGCCGGCTCCCGACTCTACTCATTGGCGGATGCACTTCGACGGGTCCAAGATGCGCACCGGCTTGGGAGCCGGCATCATCCTCACCTCTCCCAAAGGCGACAAGCTCAGATACACGCTGCAAATCCACTTTGCCGCCTCCAACAACGTAGCTGAATACAAGGCGCTCATACACGGGCTCCGGCTAGCCAAATAGCTCGGCATACGTCGGATCCTGTGTTACGGCGACTCAGACTTGGTGGTCCAGCAGTCATCTGGCGACTGGGACGCCAAGGATGCAAACATGGCGAGCTATCGATTCCTCGTCCAGCAGATCTGTGGGTACTTTGAAGGGTGCGAGTTCCTTCACGTGCCACGGGCCAACAACGACCAAGCAAATGCCCTGGCACGGATCGGCTCCACCCGAGAGGCTATACCAACCGGTGTCTCTCTCCAGCGCCTCCTCAAACCGTCTATCAAGCCGTCTCCAGAGTCGGACTCTATCTTCGTACCGCCCGCCCCCGATGCAGCCGGATCCGACTGGAGGAACCCAACAGGCGGCTCGGGGACTTCGACAAGCGGCCCGGGGACTGCCGTAGTCGCACCCGGCTCGGGGACTTCAGAACCCGGCCCGGGGACTGCAGCAGTCGTCCCGGGGACTGCAGCGACATAAGAAGCGGTGGCCGACTCCAACTTTCCACCACCCAACCCACCCACCCGAGTCACAGTGGCCGTACTAACAGTAGAAGAAGTCACAGCTCCATCATGGGCCCAGCCCATCCTCAACTTCCTAGTCAACAGAGAGCCGCCGACTGATGAGATCTCGGCAAGACTAGTGCAACGCCGAGCCGGAGCATATGTAATAATAAACAGAGAACTTGTCAAGCGCAGCGTCACTGGAGTCTTCCAGCGCTGCGTCGAGCCAGAGAAGGGTGTAGCAATCCTCAAGGATATCCACCAAGGCGAATGCGGCCACCACCCAGCCTCAAGATCACTTGTGGCAAAAGCTTTCCGCCATGGTTTCTTCTGGCCGACTGCTTTGGAAGATGCCAAAGAGATAGTCAAACGCTGCAAAGGATGCCAAGTCTTCAGTTCCAAGCAACACCTGCCGGCTTCTGCACTCAAGACCATCCCCCTCACCTGGCCCTTTGCCGTCTCGGGGCTTTCTCCGTCCATTCCTGAAATGACAAGTTAGCAAAGTTCAGTTACCCTCCTTGGGCAAGCAGGTAGAGGGTACGCCTTGATATGTGAAGGACTTACCGCGCTGGCGGGGTGGGAAAGATCGTGCCCACAATCCGAGTCTATGACCGGCGGCTTCTCGTGAGTGGTGCCGAAGAGTCTCACCAAGGTCTGGTGCTTTTCCAGATCGAATTCCCATAGAGGGGAAGTTCGGCTTTGGCAGGGGAGGATCTGGCGAACTAGCATAACCTGGATCACGTCGACGAGCTTGATGTTTTTGTTCACCATGCTCTGGATGCGCGTTTGCAGCGCCATCAGCTCATCCGACGAAGACCAATTTGGGCCCTTCTCCATCCAGGAGGTCAGCCGCATTGGAGCCCTGGACTTAAATTCGGGAGCCGCGGCCTAGGTGGTGTCCTGGGGCTCTGTGATGTAGAACGACAGCTTCTGCCACTCCTTGACAGTCTCCATGAATGTGCCTTGGGGCCATGTGACATTGGGCATCTTGCTCACCATGGCTCCCCCGCACTCCGCGTGTTGGCCATCCACCACTTTTGCTTCACATTGAAAATTTTGAGCCACAGCCCGAAGTGGGGCTGGATGCGGAGGAAAGCCTCGCACACGACAATGAATGCCGAGATGTTGAGGAAAGAGCTCGGGGCTAGATCATGGAAATCTAGCCCGTAATAGAACATAAGTCCGCGGACGAAAGGGTGGAGTGGAAACCCTAGTCCGCGGACGAAATGAGGGAGGAATACCACCCTCTTGTTGGGCTTCGGTGTGGGGACGACTTGCCCCTTGGCTGGAAGCCGGTG